>NW_006921882.1:732309-792809 GCF_000298275.1 Orycteropus afer afer
AAGCTTTTAAGATCCCAGTCGCTATTCGCCAATGTAGGAGGTGGAACAATGTTTTGTGTAGTATGTTATGCCAATTGAGCTTGATGTCCCTTGTGACTATGGTCCCAAGCCCAAAGGTTCAGATTTTGTTAAAGATTTTTGCATCTGTTTTCATGAAGGATATTGGTCTGTAGTTTTCCTTTTTAGTGATGTCTTTGCCTAGTTTTGGTGAAACCTTCATCACTTTTGGTAATGACTGAAGGGTGGTGTTTGTGCCTGTCATCTTCTCAGGACATGGTTATTGGACGGATGAGGTCACATTTATTTTACTTACTAAGGAAATTAAAGAGAGAATAAGGGCCAAATTCAGGAGATCATACTGGATTGAACCACAGGTTCCCCACTTCTTGTTCCAACATGGGGCAAGTTATTTAACATTTAGCATGTCTGTGTTTCCTCAGCTGTAAAGTAAGAACAGTAATAATACATGTGAGCACTGGTGGCTTAGTGCCTAAGCCATGTGGATGTGGGTTTGAACCACCACACACTACTCAAAAGGAAGATGGGGCAATCTGCTTCCATAGTGATACTGCCTTGGAAACCCAAGGGAGGGGTCGCTATGAGTTTGATTTGACTCCATGGCACCCTACTTCATATGTTTATCTTGAAGATTAAATGAGATAACTGTATACTAAGTGTTCAACATAGTATCTGCCCAAGAAACATTTAATAAACCCTGCCATTTTTATTAGCAGTATTATTCACTACTTCTTTACTTTGCTGGTTTGTGTTCTGTGTGAACATCCACTGTATAAATAGAATAAGCTACATTAGGAATCTCTAGTTACAGTTGATAGCACTCACAGACAAGATTGATACAATCACTTTAGTCCAAAATGTAGCTTGAGTAGTACCCTCAGAGTAATATACTTTTTCTACAGAAGAACATTTCTATTAACATTTTATTTAAAAAAGTAATAAAAAGAAACATGTTGTTCTGTAAGTTGTCATAACCCTGCCTGATTTCCTTTGGATGCTAGACATGATCTGTGGCTGTGAAGGTTTATGACTTTCTTTAACTTAAGCTTCTTTTTATTTCAGGGTCTTTACATATCCTTGTGTATCAGCATTTCTTGATAAATATGAAGTAAGTTTTGATAAATATGAAGTAACTTTTCAATGTATACTTTTCTTTAAAAGAAAGTTGAGTGATTTTGATTGTAAGGGTCTAGTAAACTAAGGGCTATATGTTGATATGTTGTTGTTGTTGTTATGTGCCTTTGAGTCAGACCCGAGTCATAGCAACCCCTCCTTGGGTTTGTGAGGCAGTATCACTATGGAAGTAGATTGCCCCATCTTCCTTCTGAGAAGTGGCTGGTGGCTTTGAACTACTAGCCTTCTGGTTAGCAGTCAAGTCCCTAGGCACTGCGCTACCAGAGCTCCTATATGTTGATAAGACATTAAAAGTAGTCACCAGGAGATTAGAGACACAGCTGGTATAGTCCTGTCTCAGGGACACTAAGAGATGTTACATGAAGCAGAGTGCAGCACAGGCTGATTTTACAATGGAAAGTGTTTACTTTCCCAGATGTCCTTCTGTCTCATTAATCAAGCCTTTGTGGAGTTATCATGCCTGAACATAAGCAAACTGGTGGTCAGCCCCTGTGATCACCTGGAATAGTTGTAATTTTTTGGGCTAGCTAATTGCTCTGTAAATTCCTAACCCAGCATTTCCTTTGATTGTTTCCAAACTGATATAAATGTTATACTTGGCCACTCTTCATCTTCCCTCACCTTCCAGTTATTAAGTAGACAAAACAATACAGCCATGAATATAGCATGTTCATATTGTCTGTCATCATTTTGAAAGTGTACTATATGACTAGTTTTGTACGTTTATTTTACTAGTTGCAAATACCATCTGATGAGAAGCTTGAGGAATTTTGGATTGATTTCAACCTGGGCAGCCAGACTCTGTCCTTCTACGTTGCTGCAAATAACAAGGTAAGCTTCTTCCTCCCTCCACGGTGTTGGCACGTACATGGAGGTACACGCCATTTTCAGTTCACTTTCAGACTGTACATTTCTCTGTGTATTTATTTTTTATACCTGCTATTTTAATAGATTTCAATGTTAACTAGTAGTTTTGATTAACATGGTAAGCTCCTTAAAAATGTGAATAATGTTCTAATGTTTAATTATAACAGAAAAATTAATACTAAATTAATAATAAATTTTAATACTAATCTTTTTAACATTTAAGCTTTCAGAAATGAATTACTTCTTAAAAACAAATGCAGGTTTACATTAAAAAAGACACTCTGTATAGAGACACTCAATTAAAAATAACATAACACATAATTACTAGTGGTTTTAACTTGTTCATTCATAAAATCACAAGTAGCAAGGGCTTGGTTCTTCCAGGAATGTTTGGAAGTGAACTTTCCTTCCTTGCTATCTCATGCTATATTATAGGTCACGCTTAAGCCTCCCTGTTTTCTCCTGACCACTTTGAACCTGAGGAAAGTCCTGGGGGCATTTTGTCTCCTGATAGCAACCCCTGGTACAATGGCTTCTTCCAGCACAGGGGCGGGCAGTTTGCCCAAGTCTGAGAAAGAGTTGATCACTTTTGCTGATCTGATGGTGGCTGGTTAAGGAGCCTTTGGACTCTTTAGTCCCTCTCCGGAATCCTGCTGTTAGTTTCAGGGAAGCTCTTTATTGATGAATGCTAGCCAGATGCCTCTCAAAGTTCCCAAATATCTTTTTCCTTCTCATTTTAGAGTAACTTTTAAAAATGCCTAGGGGCTCTGGTGGAGCAATGGTTAAAGCCTTTGGCTGCTAATTTAAAGGTTGGTGGTGCAGACCCACTAGAAGGTCTGTGGAAAATGAGACAGTCAGCTTCTGCCACAAAGATGACAGCCTTGGAAACCCTGTAGGGTAGTGCTGCTCTGTTCTGTAGGGTCACAGTGAATCAGAATGGACTGGATTGCAGTGTTTTTTTTTTTTTTTTTTTGGTGGTTTCTTAGAATGGTTGGTTAAAATCTAGTTCCAATGACACATACTACTTCTCGGGGTTAATGACAGTTTTCATTAGTGTATGTACTCCTGCAGGAGCTCTGGTAGCATAGTGCCTAAGGCACTTGACTGCTCACCAGAAGGCTGGCAGTTCAAACCCACCAGCCACTCCTCGGAAGGAAGGTTGGCAATCCTACTTGCGTAGTGATACTGCCTCAGAAACCCAAGGAGGGGTCGCTATGAGTCAGGGCTGACTCGACGGCAAACAACAACAACAACATGTACACCTGCAGGGTTTGTAGGAGTATTTTTAGCTGGGGTTTCTTTTGGGAGCTACATTTGTATTTGGGGGGAAGAGGATAGACAGGATTGATGTGGTCCTTGCCTTCACCCAGCTTGGAATGCATGATTCAGACAAGAAAATAAGCATTCGAGCTAGTGTCATCTGTGATAAGGAACATATAAAATGCAGTTGTTGTTGTTGTTGTTGTTGTTTGCCGTCGAGTCATAAAATGCAATTAGAAGTATTAAATGACCAATGCATCTTGGGCACTGATCTAGATCCCAGGTGCCTCTTCTTTCCAAGAATATGTCCTTTGTCCTGTGGACTCACAGGAACTCTGGTGAGTGTAGTCGTTAAGGTATTTGGCTGCTAATCACAGCATCGGTTGTTCAAACCCATCAGCTGCTCCACAGAGAGGTTAGGCAGTCTGCTTCTGGAAAGAGGTGAAGTCTTAGAAACCCAGTGGGGGTTTCCATGATTCAGTCACCTCAGTGGCAGTAAGTTTGGTGGTTTTGGTTTGAGTGTGCTCTGTCTGTGTCCCTCCTGCTCTCCCTAGAAGCCATTCTCTACGTAAGTGGTCACCATGAGTTGACTCTGATTCATGGTGTTCTGCTGTGGGTCAGAGCAGAGCTGGGCTCCGTAGGCTTTTCAGGGGCTGGTTGTTCTGAAGCAGATCACCAGGACTTTCTTCCAAGGTGCTCCTGGGTGGACTCAAACCTCTAGCCTTTTGGAGTGCCTGCTTAAAACCCTTCTTTTGTCTCTTTACCATAGCATAAACCAAAACCAAACCCACTGCTGTCAAGTTGATTTCTGACTCATAGAGACGCAGTAGAGCAGAGTAGAACTGCTCCATGGGGTTTCCAAGGCTGGCATCTTTACAGAAGCAGCCTGCCACATCTTTACTCTGCAGAGCAGCTGTTGGGTTCAAACCACTGACCTGACACCTAGGACCTAACCACCGAGTCACCAGGGCTCTTGAATACGCCATATGAGGCTCTCTCTGGACATGCTGGCCCCTAGCTATTACTCTGACATCTTGCATCATTCCCATGGCTCCCTGCTAGCCATGTTCAGTTCTCTTCCTGTACCTCTAATCCATCTCAGGTTTTCCATTTTGCTGGTTCTACTGCGTGGAACACATCTTCCAAATCTTTGCATCTTAGTTCCTTCCCCTTTAATTCTCAGCGCAAATGTCACCTGCTTTTAGAGACGCTCTCTTGTCACTCAATCTAAAGTACCCTCCTAGCCACATTGTATTACACAGTCCTTTTTTATTGCCTTTATAGTAATTTTTATTATTCAAAGCATGTTTATTTGTTGTCATTTTCTCCGCCCACCCCCCACTCCCCAAGAATGTTATATCAATGACTTATCTGGTAATAGCTTTTAAGAACTGGTAATTCTTGCAAGAATGAAAGAATGACATATTCAAAGAACTGAAAAATCCATTGTATCTTTACATAGTGTGGGTACAAAGAGCTCAGAGGTTGTTGGTAGGAAACAAGGCAGTATGGACCAGAGGCAGGACTTGAAGTTGGGGCTTATGTCAATCCAGCAGGTATTTATTATTAACTTTCTCTGTGCCAGGTGTTACTCTAGGTGCTGGAGGTGCAGTGATCACATACACATACAAGATTCTCGTGAGCGTCATGGGGAGAGTAGATTGAAAGGAACGAGACCATAAGGAGTTAAGAGGCCTTTATAAATATACCCATGACCATATGTAGGTTTGTAGGTACACAAATTTATGTGCTATAAGAATGTCCCTATATATAATGGAGCCAACGAAGGACAAAGTTATGATAACTTCTTAGTCACAACCAAACACTTTGGAGGGCATTGAGTCACTGGGCCCACAGGCTCAGGACCATGGTCATTGGACACGTCAAGCTCAACTGGCATGACATGGATGCTGGTGGGGGGAGGCTTTTGTAATAATCCAGGTGAGAAATCATGATGGCATAGTTTCTGGAAGTGATTGTGGAGATAGGTGAACATGAATGAAGTTCAGACAAACAAGAGAAAGTGATAGGTTTTAGCAAAAAAGAGGAAGGATTCATAATTTGAGTAGCTAGGTGGATGGAGATGTTGGTTACAGAAGGGTAAATTTAGTAAAGGAAAGATTATGAGTTCAGCTTTGAATGTATGGATTAGAGATGCCTGTGGGACATTCAGCTGAAGGTATGTGGTAGGCAGTTGGATAAGTTGTTCTGAGGTTCTGGTGAGAGAACTGAGCCACATGGATGTTTTATCATCTGTATGATGTTGTTGTTACATGCCATCGAGTCTGTATAGAGATAAGTAAAACCATGGGATTTAATGAATCTGCAGAGAGTAGATGGAAAAGATGAAGAAAAGATGGAAAAGACACTTGAAGAATCAGCCCCCTCAAAAAGGGGGGGGGACCAGGTTTGCTGGCCCAATAGAGCCTGGTGGAACCACTGAGACTATGGCCCCTAGCTGCCCTTCAGGTCTGGAATTGAATCCATACCTGTGGTTTCCAGCCAAACAAAAGACAGACATATGATTTGAACGTTTACCTGAGGTAGATACACTCTTTGGAGAGAACAATCATGGGAGAAAGAAAGGCTGCTTATGCACCGGGAGACAGCTAGGGGGCAGGAGTTCATGGAGGGATGGATACTGGGAAGAGGTAACTATGGGGAGGAAGTAGGAGGGGGGGAGCTGTTGCATTGTGGGAAATTGCTCAATGTCACGAGACAAAGTGTATGTGAACTGCTGTGTGGAAAGTGAAGTTGCTCTGTAAATCTTCACCCAAATCACAATAAAAAAAAAAAAAAAAATCAACCCAAAGGAAACAAATCGAAAGTGTATTATTTTTATAAGAGGAAGTAGTCAGTGCTGTCAATACGCTTGGGGTTATATAAAATAAAAACTGCTGGCCTGTGAAAGTTGAAGCATTCCTGGAAGGTTGAATTCTTGTTGAGGAAATAAAGACATCATGTTAAGGGGAAGAACACTTTAGTAGTTAGAGGAGGGTTCTTTGTTAGGTACTTTCTGTTGTAAAGCTAAGAGCATTTTAAAATTGGTAGTGAGGTGCCATGAGAGAGAGAGAGTGTGTGGAAACAAAATGAAGGCCAAGAAGAAAAGAGTGCGTTGGAAGAGGGGGTGTGGGGGCAGCTGAAACAAGGTGGCTGCCGTGTACTAGTCACTGTTGAAGCTGCATGCGGGCACATTCTGGGTTCATTGCACCGTGATTTCCATTTTTAAAAAATGTGGTTGAGAATTTCCATAATACAATTTTTTTTTTTTTTTTGGAAAAGGCAGTGAGTCAAGCATTAGAATCTTCAGTATATGAGAAAGAGTCACTTTGAAGTTGATAGAGGACAACAACCAGTGGTTATAGAATATGCCAGATGCCATGGGCCTGAAAGGAGCAAGTTTCTTAGACACAAATAAAGATAGGAGAGTGCTGAAAGCTTTGGGGGAGAGAAGAGAATACAAAACGTGGCCTCTTGATCCTGAGGTTTTGAGGTTTGGGGGAATCTGCACCGAAAGGGTTGGGAAGGTGCCCTAGGGGTTTAAACTAGTAACAATGGAGGGAGTTGGTGAGGAGAGGGAGGGTGTGGTAGTTAAGGTTGTGTGTCAGCTTGGCTTGGCCATGATTCTGAGTGGCTTGGCAGCTGAATGCACTTACCTCTCCACGATGAAATTGTAATCACCTCCACGGTGAATTTGCTATGAAACGGTAATCACTGGAAAGAACTGCCTTTGGAGTATGGCCTGCTTCCAGTATATATGGAAGAACCTGGGAGAGGTCTCTAGCTTTTGGCAAGTTTAGATCCTGCCTTTGGCTGAGTCTTCATCCAGTGGCCTGCTGTGTTACCTGCTGAACTTGGAATTGTGCCATTTTACCTGCCAACTTGGGGTTAGTCAGTGTTAGCAGCCAGAAGCTGCCTGAGTTAGGAGACATATCCCGCTCCAGTGGGTGTGGAAGAAGAGCCAGAGCTGAAGCCCAAGGGTGAGGGGCCTTCACCCAGCCCCTAGAGCTGGCACTCTGAATTTGGACTTCCAGCCTCCTAAACTGTAAGAGAATCAATTCCTGTTTGTTGAATCCACCCATTTGTGGTATTTCTGTTATAGCAGCACTAGAGAACCAGTACAGAGGGTTCTGAGGATTTCTACAGAGTAAGCAAAAAAAAAAAACCTGTTGCTGTCGAGTTGATTGAGTCATACAGAGTAGAACTATCCTTTGTGAGTTCCATGGCTGTAAATCTGTACAGAACCCATCTGACTCATCTTTCTCCACGGAGTAGCTGATGTGGGTTCCAACTGTAGACCTTTTGGGTAGCAGCCCACTGCCCTAACCACTACTACACCACCAGAGCCCCTTCTCTAGGGAGTAAGTTGTCCTTAAAGAACAGAGGGTTGAATCTGTTTTGCTCACAAGTTTATTGGGAAGTATTCAGGTCCCATCTTTTAGGAATGCTGTCTAATTTTTACTAATACTTTTTATGAATTCATTATAATTTTATTGTTATAGAAATTTTCAATGGAAGTACTTAGAAGAGAAAAACATTTTAGGTTATTTTTCATGTGCATCCAATGATTGAATCTAAGGACAATCAGTTAACAAGTATTGTTGTTACAGGCCTTAGGAATTTTACTGGGAATTGAGGAATGAATATCACTTCACAAAACATTTCAAAGGAAGAAATGACGGGGTTGTAATTTTTTTAAAAGGGTATCCTCTAGTAAAAATCAGCGCATGGGCATTCTTGTTCTGGTTAAGAAAAGAAAATTCTAAAATAGATCCACATCATCATTTCCTGTAAAAGGTAATGGTAGATTAAATGTGATACAGACAGTATGTCATGTCACCAGTTGATGTGCTGACTTTCATAATGAGGAACATAATACATCCACTGGTATTAATAATACTTAAGAAAAATAACCTTTGTAATCTGTATAACCTAAAGCCTGGTGTTTAATGAAACTTTATGTCAGAAATGTATCATTATCTGTTTATCTACATATTTATTGTCAAACCTGTTTTTAAATTTAAGGATCGTCAGTGGGAAATAGTTACTGTGCCTGAAGAAACAGTGCAGTTATACAGCATCGAAGGTACCAGACTTTTTTCTGTGATTCACGTTTAGTAGAAGTTGTGTGGTCTCAAGGAAGACCAAATCGAGGGATGGAAACAAAGTCACCATTTTTCTTTGTTCACACTCCTAACTGTGCTAGTTTGATATGAAGCCCCTGACCCCAGTGTTCACCTCCCTCCTGTACCTAATTCTACAAGCTGTCACTCATCTGTTTTCCCTCACTGTGGGCAAGTTTGCATTTTCTGAGATTATATAAATGGAGTCATACAGTAGAGAGCAGCTTGTATCTGGCTACCGTCTTTCAGTATATGTATGTGTGTAAGTGTGTATATGTGTGTGCTTGTGTATATTAGATTCAGCATGTTGTATATATCAATAGCTTATTCCTGTTTATTCCTTTTATTGCTTAGTGGAATTCCATTGTGTGGATATACTTCAATTTGTCCATTCACCTATTGATAATATTTAGAATATTGCCAGGTGGTTTTGTTTGTTTGTTTGTATTAAAAAAAAAAAAGCTGCTGTGAGTATCTGTGTGGATGTATGTTTTTATTTCACTTAGGTAAATAAAAATGCAATGGATGTGGTATCATATCATGGGTGTATATTTCACTTTTAAGAAACTGTTAAACTGTTGTCTGAAGTGGTTGTACCATGTTACATTCTTACCACCAGTGTACAGTCCCATGTCTTGACATTTCAGATGGTTAGCTGTGCCTTATTGCACTGGCTAGAGTCTTCAGTACAATGTTGAATACAAGTGATGAGAATGAATATTTTTTCCTGGCTCCCAGTGTTTGAGAGAAAGCATTCATGTTGTCATCATGAAGTGTGATGGTGGCTGTTTGTTATATATGCCGTCTAACCAGGACAAAGAGACTCCCTTCCATTACTGTTTTGCTGATTGCTTTGATCATAAATAGATACTGGATTTGGGAAAAGGCTTTTCTTACATTTATTGACATGACTAATTTTTTTTAATTCCTTAATATAATAAAGTATAATGATTTTTAACATTAATTCAACTCTGCCTTCTTGCAGTAAACCTCACACGGTTATGATACCGTATCCTTCCACATATTGTGGGATTTATTTGCAAAAATTTTGTAAATTTTTAAAATTGTAATTTTCTTTTAGTGTTTTCAAGTTAATATATGTTTTTTGTAGTTGTCATTCTGTGTACTTTTCCTGTAATGCTCTTTTGTTTCAGAATCAGGGCAACATCAGCCTCTTTGAGTGGGTTGGGATGTATTCCATGGTCTTCCGTTTTCTGGAAGACTTTATGTAGTGTTGCCATTAATTCCTCCTTAAATGCTTGCTGATATTCACCCATGAAGCTCTCTGGGCTTGCAGTTTTCCTTGTTGAGTCTTTTAACTGAGACTTCCATTTATTTAGTAGACACAAAGAGTTTTAGAATATCTTTCTTCTTGAGTGAGCTTGGTAATTTGTGCCTTTCAAGGCATCTTCCCATTTCACCTGGGTAGGTTTGCTGAATTTATTGAGATAAATGGTTTCTAATAGTCTGTTATTTTTTTTTTACTGTCTATTTCTGTATGATCCCTGGGGTTGAGTGGTTAAGTGCTCTGCTGAGCATTATGTGAATCTAAGTGGGAGTTGAGCTGGGTTTCAAGTTGTTGCCATTATGGGCACCAGGCCTCAGATTCCTCCAGTGACCATATTAGTCTCCCTGTTGGCTTTGGCCCCTCCCTTCAGGCTGCTCCTCAGTCTCTCCAGCTCCCCGTGCTGCGGTGTGCTGTTGTTGTCAATGGGGGCAAGACCCTCTGCAGTCTTCTGTTTAAACATAAGTCTTTGGATGGCACAGTGCACTGTGCCTCAGATGTGTGGCCCTCACATTGTTTTTGTCACCTCTCCATGGACAGAGCTTTCCCTGCCTGCTCCCTAAACCCTCCAGTGTTCCCAGACTATGGCCTGGAGTCCCTCACTCTGCAGATGAAGGCCTTTTTTCTTCTCCTTTAGTGATAGTATTGCTGGGACTGGGCAGAGCTCCCTTCTCCAGGCTGTGCTGGAGTTTCTCCAGTCCCCTCTGGAGGTGTCTTTCCCTGCAGATTCAGCATTTTGTTCTGTAAGGGATTTGACAGTGGCTCCTCTCTCTCTTCCCCAGCTGGCCAGCTTCCTGTACAGAACTTCCTTCAGTTTTCCCAAACTCCCTGTGAGAGCCTGGTGTTTTTCTGCAGCAAAAGGCTGATGAAGTTCTATATATCTCAATTGTAAAATATATATTCTATATATATTACAATTACAAATAAATTGTTCACTCATTCTTCCTTTTTTGGCAGGGGGAGGGGAAAGGGTCTGTTTGAAGATATCAGATATTGAGAAAAATTCATTAAAATCTCCAGGTAGCATAGTAAGGAGCTCTGGTGGCATAGTAGGTAAGGCATTTGGCTGCTAACTAGGTGGCTGATTCAAAACCCACCAGCTGCTCTGTGAGAGGAAGATAAGGCAATGTACTTCCATAAAGATTTATAGCCTTGGAAACACAGTGGGGGTCACTATGAGTTGGAATTGACTCAGTGTCAATGGGTTGCATTTCGTCAGTATGATAGTAGATCAGTTTTTCTCCTTTGAGTCTTGTCAGTGGTTGCTCTTCCCCCCACCCCACCCCCGGACAAAGCATGTGAGCTTTGACATGCGTATGAGACTATTGAAAATACCGTGGCATGGGTTAGGCGTACCTTAGTCTTCAAAGTGACATCTTTGCTCTTTAAAGAGGTCTTTTCCAGAAGATTTGCCCAGTGCAGTACATCTGATTTCTTGACTGCTGCTTCATGGGTGTTGATTTTGGATCCAAAGTAAAATCTTTGAGTCTTTATTATTTGGTGCAAAATAATTTACAATAATTTATGATAGTGATACATTGATTGACTTGCATTATTGAACATCCCTTCTTCTGGTCACACTTCTAGTCATGCTTCTTGGCTTCAAGTCTAGGTCATCTGATACTAGTTTAGTTAAACTGTTTTTCATTAATTAAGGTTTATATGATATGATTTATCTATCTTTTAATTTCAGTATATTTGTGTCCTGAAGTGTCTCTTGTAAAATTCAGAGGTTGTTTCGTATTATTTTAAATCCATTCTGACAATACTAGTCTTTTAACTGGAGCATTTAATCCATTTAGTAGCTATAGTAGTTAAGTTTGTGTGTCAACTTGACTGGGCCTGGTTGAGTGGCTGGGCAGCTGGACATAGTTTTCCCCATGATGAGACTGGTAATCAACTCCATGGTAGAATCTCCTGTGAGCAGCTGAGTAGCTAGGGGATATGGTCTGCTTCCTGTATATAAGGAGAAGTCTTGGGGAATGGTCTCTAGCTTATGGCATGCTTGAACCCTGCATGTATCCATGTCATCATTTAGCAATCTGCTATGCTCTGCCAACCTTGGGACTTTCAATGGACTTAAATTAATGGCCTGCTGTGTGGCTTGGTAACATTGGGACTGTGCCTTTTTACTTGTCAGCCTTGGGCTTGTCAATCTCAGCAGCCAGTAGCTGTCTGAGTGAAGAAAATCCTCTAGCTCCAGTGGGCCAGGAGCAGGGAGCAGAGCTGAACCTCAAGGTTGAGGGGCTTTCACCCAGACCCTAGTGACTGGCATTTTGAACTTGGACTTAAAGCCTCTAAATTATAAGAATAAACTCCTGTTTGTTCAAGCCATCCCATTTGTGGTATATTCTTGTCAGAGTGTCACTAGGTAATCAAAACAGTAGCCTTATTGGTGGTTGTTATTCTTAGGTGCCATCGAGTCAGATCGGTCTCATAGTGACCCTGTGTACAACAGAACAGAACACTGCCTGGTCCTGCACTATCCTCATAATCTTCGCTATACTTGAGCCCATTGCTGCCAGTCCATCTCATTGAGGGCCTTCACCTTTTCACTGATCCTCTACTTTACCAAACATGATATCCTCCTCCAGGGACTGGTTCCTTCTGACAACCTGACCAAGGTCAGTGAGAGGAAGTCTGGTCATTCTCACTTTTAAGGAGAATCCTGGCTGTACTTCCTTCAAGAGAAATTTGTTCATTCTTCTGACAGTCCATGCTGTTTTCAGTATTCTTCGCCAGTACCACCATTCAAAGGCATCAGTTCTTCTTTGGTCTTCCTTATTCATTGTCCAGCTTTGACATGCAAATAGAGACTCTTGAAAATACCATGGCATGGGTTAGATGCACCTTAGTCTTCAAAATGACATCTCTGCTCTTCTAAAGAGATCTTTTCCAGCAGATTTGCCCAGTGTAGTACAACATCTGATTTCTTGACTGCCTCTTCATGGATGTTGATTGTGGATCCAAAGTAAAATCTTTGACAACTTCAATCTTTACTCCATTTATTGTGATGGTACTTATTGGTCCACTTGTGAGGATTTTTGCTTTCTTTGTTGTTAGATGCTGTTGAGTCGTCTCTGTCTCACAACGACCCTGTGTGCAGCGGAACGAAACCCTGCCTGGTCCTGTGCCAGCTCCACGATCCCTGCTATACTATACTTAGCCATCGTTGTAGCTGTTGTATATCAGTCCATCTCATTGAGGGCCTTTCCCTCTTTCGTTGACCTTCCATTTTACCAAGCATGATACCCTTCTCCAGGGAATGGTCCCTTCTGACAACATGACCAAAGTAGGTGAGGTGAAGTCTGGCCTTTCTCATTTCCAAGGAGCATTCTGGCTGCACTTCTTACAGGACAGACTTGTTATTTCTTTTAGCAGTCCGCAGTACTTGCATCATTCTTCACCAGCACCACAACTCAAAAGCAACGACTTTTCTTCGGTCTTCCTTATTCATTGTTCAACTGTCACATGCATATGAGACAATTGAAAATATCATGGCTTGTGTTAGATGTACCCTACTTCTCAAGGAGACATCTTTGCACTTCAGCACTTGAAAGAGGTCTTTTGGAGCTGATTTGCCCAGTGCAAATAAATCATCTGATGTCTTGACTGTTGCTTCAATTGGTGTTGATTGTAGAACCAAGTAATACAAAGTCTTTGACAACTTCAGTCATTTCTCCATTTATCATGATGCTGCTTATAGGTCCAGTTGTGAGGATTTTTGTTTTCTTTACATTGAGGTATAATCCGTACTGAAGACTGTAGTCTTTGATCTTCATCAGTAAGTGCTTCAAGTCTTCTTCACTCTCAGCAAGAAAGGTTCTGTCATCTGCATATCACAGGTTGTTGATGAGTTGTCCTCCAGTCCTGATGCCTGTTTTTTATATAGTTTAGCTTCTCAGATTGCTTGCTAAGCATACAGATTGAATAAGTATGGTGAAAGGATACAACCTTGATGCACTCCCTTCCTGATTTTAAACTTGCAGTATCCCCTTGTTCTGTTTGCATGACAGCCTCTTGGTCCATGTACAGTTTCCTCATAAGGACAATTAACTGGTTTGGAATTCCCATTCTTTGCAATGTTATTCATAATTTGTTATGATCCACACATTATATGCCTTTGCATAGTCAAGAAACACAAGTAAACATGTTTCTCATGTTTTTTGCTTTCAGCCAAGATCAATCTGACATTAGCAGTGATACCTGATGTTCCACACCTTCTTATGATTCAGGCTTGAATTTCTTGCAGTTCTCAGTCAATATACTGCTATAGCCATTTTTTAATTATGTCCCACAAAATTTTACCTGTGTGTGATAGTAATAGGAGCTCTGGTAGCATAGTGCCTAAGTTATTTGACTGCTAACCAGAAGGCTGGTGGTTCAAACCCACCAGCCATTCCTTGGAAGGAAGGTTGGGAAATCTACTTCCATAGTGATACTTCCTTGGAAACCCAAGGAGAGGTCTCTATGAGTCAGGTCTGACTCGATGGCATATAACAACAACAGCAATAGTAATGGTATCATTCGATAATATCTGTATTCTCTTGGATCACCTTTCTTTGGAAGGGGCACAGATATGCATCTCTTCCATTTGGTTGGCCAGGTTAGCTGTCTTCCAAATTTTTTGCATAAATGAGTGAATGTCTCCAGCACTGTATCCGTTTATTGAAACATCTCAGTGGGTATTGTGTCAATTCCTGGAGCTTTGTTTTTTACCAGTTCCTTCAGTGCAGCTTGGAATTCTTCCTTCAGTACGTTTGTTTCTTGGTCATATGGTACCTGCTGAAATGGTTTAACATCAACCTTTTTTTTTTTTTGTACAGTGTCCTTATGTATTCCTTCCACAATCTTCTTTTTAAAAAAATTTTTGCTTTATAGTGTTACCTCTCCTCTTCTCCCACCCCTGTTAACCAACAAAGAAAGTTTCCTTCCATATATAAACCATTCCTTGACATTTTACAACAACGAACTAATACAATATTTGTCTTTCTGTGATCGGCTTATTAAGTCACTTATCATAATGTCTTCCAAGTTCATCCAGGTTACGTGAGGTTTTGCAGAGTCTGTATTATTCTTTAGGGTTGCATAGTATTCTGTTGTGTGTATGTGCTTATCCATTCTGCTGTTGGGCACCTAGGTTGTTTCCATCTTTTTGCTATTGTAAATAGTCCTGCAATGAACATATGTATGCATATATCTGTTCTTGTCCTGGCTCTCACTTCTTTAGAATGTGTACCTAGTAATGGGATTGCTGTATCAAATGCTATTTCTAATTTCAACTTTTTAAGGAATTGTCATACTGTTTTCCACAGTGATTGTATCATTTGACACTCCCACCAGCAGTGTATGAAAAGTCCCAATCTCTCCAAATCCTTGCCAGCATTTCTTATTTTCTGTCTTGTTGAACTTTGATACTAGTGCTGGGGCGAGATGGTATCTCATTGTTGTTTTGATTTGCATCTCTCTAATGGCTAAAGAAAAATGAGAAGCAAAGAAGAATCACTAGTAGTTGGAAAATTTGGCCTTTGTGACAGAAATAATGCTGGAGGTTGCATGATAAAATTTTGCAAGACCAACAACTTATTCATTGCAAATACCTTTTTTCAACAACAAAAATAGCAGCTATACACATGGAATTTGCCAGATGGAGGACACAGGAATCAGATTGACTACATATGTGTCAAGAGGAGATGGAAAAGCTCAATATCTTCAGCCAAAACAAGGCCAGGAGCTTATTGTGGAACAGACCATCAACTGCTCATATGCAAGTTCAACTTGAAGTTGAAGACAATTGAAACAAGTCCATGAGAGCCAAAATATGGCCTTGAATATATCCCTTCTGAATTTAGAGACCATCTAAAGAATAGATCTGATGCATTGAACACCCATGACCGAAACCAGAAGAATTAATGGGATGACATCAAGAGCATCATCCATGAAGAAATCAAGAGGTCATGAAAAATACAAGAAAGAAAGAAAAGACCAAAATGGATGTCAGAAGAGACTGAAGTTTCTTCTTCAGTGAAGAGTAACTAAAGCAAATGGAAGAAATGACAAGATAAAAGAGCTGAACAGAAGATTTCAAAGAGCACCTCGAGCAGACAAAGCCAATTACTATAATGAAAAGTGCAAAGACCTGGAGTTAGCAAACCAGAAAGGAAGAACATGCTCGACATTTCTCAAACTGAAAGAACTGAGGAAAAAATTCAAGCCTCGAATTGCAATATTGAAAGATTCTATGGACAAAATATTGAATGATGCAGGAACCATAAAAAGAAGATGGAAGGAATACACAGAGTCACTGTACCAAAAAGAACTGGTGGATCTTCATCCATTTCAGGAGGTGGCATATGTTTAAGAACCAATGGTATTGAAGGAAGAAGTTGAACCTGCACTGAAAGAATTGGTGAAGAACAAGGCTCCAGGATTGACGGAATACCCACTGAGATGTTTCAACAAACGGATGCCCCGCTGGAGGCACTCACTCGGTTATGCCAAGAGATTTGGAAGACAGCTACCTGGCCAACTGACTGGAAGAAATCCATATTTGTACCTATTCCAAAGGAAGGTGATCCCACAGAATGTGGAAATTATTGAACAACATCATTAATATCACATGCAAGTAAAATCTTACTGAAAATAATTCAAAAATGGTTGCAGCAGTATATTGACAGAACTTCCAGAAATGCAAGCTGGATTCAGAAGAGGACGTGGAATGAAGGATATCATTGCTGATGTCAGACGGATCTTGGCTCAAAGCAAAGAATACCAGAGAGATGTTTACTTGTGTTTTATTGACTATGCAAAAGCATTTGTGTGGATCATAATAAATTGTGGATAACATTGAGAAGAATGGGAATTCCAGAACACTTGATTGTACTCATGAAAGACCTGTACATAGACCAGGGGGGCTGTCGTTCGAACAGAAAAAGGGAACACTGCATGGTTTAAAATCAAGAAGGGAGTGAGTCAGGGTTGTATCCTTTCACCATACTTACTCAGTCTGAATGCTGAGCATATAATCCGAGAAGCTGGACTATCTGAAGAAGAACGTGGAATTAGGTTTGAAGGAAGAATTATTAACAACCTGTGATACGCTGATGACACAACTTTGCTTGCTGAAAGTGAGGATCACTTGAAGTACTTACTGATGAAGATTGAAGAATACAGTCTACAGTATGGATTATATCTCAATATAAAGAAAACAGAAATCCTCACAGCTAGTCCTATAGGCAACATTACGATAAATGGAGAAAAAGTTGAAATTGTCAAAAACTTCACATTACTAGGTTCTACAATCGACACCAATGGAAGCAGCAGTCAGGACATCAGATGGCATATAGCACTGGGCAAATCTGCTGCAAAGGTCTTCTTTCAAGTGCTGAATAGCGAAGATGTCTCCTTGAGAACTAAGGTGCTCCTGACTCAAGCCATGGTATTTTCATTCACCTCATATGCATGTGAGAGCTGGACAATGAATAAGGAAAACTGAAGAAGAATTGATGCTTTTGAGCTGTGGAGTTGGCGAAGAATACTGAAAATACTGTGGACTGCTAAAAGAACTAACAGGTCTGTCCTAGAGGAAGTGCAGCCAGAATGCTCCTTGGAGGCGAGAATTAGCCAGGCTTTGCTTCACATACTTTGGTCGTGTTGTCAGAGGGGACCATTCCCTGATGAAGGATGTCATGCTTGATAAGGTGGAGGGTCGATGAAATAGGGGAAGGCCCTCAAGGAGATGGATTGATATGGTGGCAGCGGCGATGGACTCAAGTGTAGCAAGAGTCATGGAGCTGGCTCAGGACTGGGCGGTGTTTTATTCTGCTATGCATGGGGTTGATATGAGCTGGAGACAACGACACCTAACAACAACAATGGCTTATGATCATGAACGTTTCTTCATGTGCTTTTGGCCGCCGAGTATCCTCTTTGGTGAAGTGTCTACTCATGTCATCTGCCCATTTTTTAATTGAATTGTTTGTCTTTTTTGTTGTTGAGGTGTTGGAGTTTCTATAAATTTTAGAAGTCCCTTGTGAGATATGTCGTTGCTGAATATTTTTTCCTAATCTGTAGGTTCTCTTTTGACTCTTTTGGAGAAGTCTTTTGAAGCACATAAAAATTTAATTATAGAAGGTTCCATTCATTTAGTTTATCTTCTGCTGTTTATATGTTTTGGGTTATGCTTGCCAGTCTATTTATGCCATAAATGAGGACCCCTATATTTGCTCCTATGTTTTTTTCTTGAGGAACTTTATAGTTTTAGGTTTCACATTTAAGTCTTTGATCCATCTGGAGTTAGTTTTGTTTATGGTGTGAGATATAGATCTTGTTTAATTTTTTTCTGCAAATGGATATCCAGTTTGCCAGCACCATTTGTCAGAGACCATCTCTTCCCATTTAATGGATTTCAGCTCTTTGTCAAAAATAAGCTGACCATAGGTTCATGGCTCTATTTCTGGGTTCTCAGTTCTATTCCACTGGTCTGTGTCTGTCATTGTACCAGTACCAGGCTGTTTTGACTACTGTAGCTGTATAGTACGTTTTAACATCTGGGAGTGTGAGACCTCCTACTTTGCTCTTCTTCTTCAGTAGTGCTTTATTTATCTGAGGTCTCTTTCCTTTCCATATAAAGTTAGTGATTGTTTTTTCCATATCCTTAGAGAATGTTGATGGGATCCAGATTGGGATTGCATTGGCTATATAGATTACTTTCAGTAGTATTAACATTTTCACAATGTTCAGTCTTCCTATGCACGAGCATGGTATGTTCTTCCATTTATGTAACTCTCTCGTGGTTTGTTGAAGTAGTGTTTTGTAATATTCTTTGTACAGGTCATTTGTGTTTCTGGTAATATTTATTCCCAAATATTTTATTTTTTTAAAAAAGTTTATTATGATTTGGGTGAAACTTTACAGAGGAAATTCATTGTCCATACAGCAGTTTCACATACACTTTGTCTCATGACATTGACTGCAATTTCCCACTTCCTCCCAGTAGTTACCTCCTCCCTATGTCCTTCCCTCCCATGCACTCCTGCCCCTCAAGCTGTCTCCCTGTGCATACACAGGCCTTCTGTTGTTCTTCCATGGTTGATCTCTGCAAGGAGTGTATGCATCTAATGTAAATGTTCAGCTCATTTGCCTTCTTCTGTTTGCCTGGAAGCCACAGGAATAGGTTCAGTTCCATACCTGAAGGGCAGCTAGGGATCATAGTTTCAGGGGTTCCAGCAGGGTGTATCAGACAAGCAAACCTGGTCCCTTTTTTTTTTTAATGCTTTTGAGTTTTGTTCCACATTGTCTTCCCATTCTACCTTGCATCTCCTATATAGATATCCCTCCAAGGTGTTGACAGCAGAAGCCAGGCACCATCTAGTTCTTCTAGTCTCATAATCATAAAGGCTGACAATCGCATGGCATACCAGTCCCTTGGACTAATTGTTTCCACATCTGTGTGTTTTATTTTTTTTGTAGCTACTGTAATGGTATTGATTTCCCTATTTCCTTTTCAGCAATCTCTTTGCTGGTATAGAGGAATCTAACTGAATTTTGAATGTTGATCTTGTATTCTGCTACTACGCTAAATCTCTCAATTAGTTCCAATGGTTTTTTTGCTGAGTCTCTTGGGTTTTCTATGTATGGGATCATATCATCAGCATATAGTTTTACTTTTTCCTTACAAATTTGGATGCCTTTGACTTCCCTTTCTTGCCTTATTGCCTTGGCTAGGACTTCCAGTGCAGTGTTGAGTAGAAGTGGTGATAGAGGGCACTATCTTTCATTCTCTTTTGATGCTTCCTGCAGTGTTCATTATTTTGCCCATAGAATCCTTCAGTATTACAACTGGAGGCTTTAATTTTTTCTTCAATTCGTTCAGGTTGAGAAATGCCCAGCATGTTCTTCCCTTTTGGTTTTCTAATTTCAGGTCTTTGCACATTTCATTTTTATACTTTACTTTGTCTTCTCAAGCCACCCCTTGAAATCTTTTGTTCAGCCTTTATTTCATCATTTCTTCCATTTGTTTTAGCTACTTTCTGTTCAGGGGCAAGTTTCAGAGTTTCTTCTGACATCCATTTTGGTCTTTCCTTCCTTTCCTGTCTTACTAACCTTTTGCTTTTTCATGCATGATGTTCTTGATGTCTGCCCATAACTTGTCTTGTCTTCAGTCACTGGCATTCAGTGCATTAAATTTATTCTTCAGATGTTCTCTAAATTCAGGTGGGATATACCCAAGGTTGTATTTTGGCTCTTTGAGGTGTGTTTTAATTTTCTCCAGATTCAGCCTGACTTGCTAGGAATAGTTGATGGTCTATTCCATTGTTAGCTCCTGTCCTTGTTTTGACTGATGATATTGGACTCTTCCTACCAGGGTAGTCAGTTTGATTCCTGTGTATTCCATCTTGTAAGGTCGATGTGTATAGCTGTCATTTATGATGTTGAAAAAAGTTACTTGCAATGAAAAAGTCCTTGGTCTTAACAAAGTTCTGTCATGCCATATCCAGCATCCTTTCTTTCACCAAGGCCATGTTTTCCAATTACTTATGCTGCTGTTTTGTTTCCAGCTTTCTCATTCCAGTCATCAGTAATTATCGATACATCTGGATTTCATGTTTGGTCAATTTCAGGCTGCAGAGGTTGATAAAAATCTTCAGTTTCTTCATCTTTAGCTTTAGTGGTTGGTACGTAAATTTGAATAATTGTGGTATTAACAGGTCTTCCTTATGGACTATGGAATATTATACTATTACTGACAGCATTTTACTTGAAGGTGGATCTCAAAATACTCTTTTTGCTGATGTATGTGAGACCCCATTCCTCTTCAGTTTGTCATAGTATCCCATACGATTGTCTGATCTAAAATGGCCAATACCAGTCCATTGCAGCTGACTAATGACTAGAATATTGACCTTTATGTGTTCCTTTTCATTTTTTACAATTTTCATTTTCCTAGATTCATACTTTGTGTATTCCACATTCCAATTACTAATGAATGTTTACAGCTATTTCTTTTCATTTTGAGTTGTGGCACATCAGCAGTTGGAAGTCCTGAAAGCTTTACTGCACCCAAATTATTAAGGTTGACTCTACTTTGAGGAGGAGCTCTTCCCCAGTTGTATCTGGAGTGCCTTCCAACCTGAAGGGTCATCTTCTGTCACTATATCAGATGATGTTTACTGCTATTCACAAGATTTCATTCACCAATTTTTCTTCCTCATCTGAAGAGGCTTGAAAGAATAGATTTACGAACTCTTTTCTTCTGCTCTTCCTAGTTCCTTTCTGGCCTTACTACATTCTGGTTTACTTCCCTACTGCAGTGAAATCTCACCTGTCACGATGGTCATAACTGCTTCATTGCTGTTGTTGGCCCTGCTTGCTGTGCTAAACTACAAAGGTCCAAAATTGCTAAGAAAGAAACAACGTACACCCAAGTCTTGGATAGAATGACTCCTTACTCACCTAGAGAAGAGACAGTGAGGCCAACTTCAACAGTGGACATCGGTCCACCTTGGCCAGCAGGTCACCCTGCAGCTGACATAGGGCTGGTGGTCCCCTTTCATGCTGCAGATGAGAGCCATTTCCCTTCCCACAGGGAACAGAGACAAAAAGGTCATGTGCCATGTGATGCGAATTTATAAGCAATGCAGAGAGAGTTTACTGTGTACCCAGAATAGAAATTTCCCCATTAAGGGGAAGAAACAGAGATAGAGTTCCCAGCATTTGTTATCAGGCCCAAGGTTCTGAGTAAGCAGTCCAGCTGAGAGTCACAGGGGTCACAGCAGCCAGCCCTTCCAACAGTTAAAATTGGTACAAAGACTTTAGTCCTTTTGCTGATTGTTCCCAGTGGTAGTTAAGGATGTGTGTCAACTTGGCTGGGCCATGGTTCTGAGTGGCTTGACAGCTGAATGTAGTTATTCCCCATGATGAGATTGTAATCATCTCCATGGTGGAATCTGCTGTGAGACATTAATCAGTGGAAAGGGAGCTGCCTTTGGGGTGTGGCCTGCTTCCTGTGTATAAGGAGAAGCTTTGAGAAAGGTCTCTAGCTTTAGGCACATTTGGATCCTGCATTTGGCCAAGTCTTCATCTCAGTGGCCTGCCACATGCCTGCCAAACATGAACTTGAACCAGTTGTTCCTGGACTTGAACCAGTGGTCTGCCGTGTTGCCTGCCTGTCTTGGGATTGTGCTGTTTTACTTGACAATCTGGGGTTCGTCAGCCTCAGCAGCCAGCAGCTGCATGATTCAAAAAGCCTCCAGCTCCAGTGGGCCTACCAGAGGAGGCAGAGCTGAAGCCCAAGGTGAAGGGGCCGCGTTTACCCAGCCCCTAGAGCTGGTACTTTGAACTAAGACGTCTAGCCTTCTAAACTGTAAGAGAATAAATTCTTGTTTGTTAAAGGCTTCCACTTGTGGTGTGTCTGTTGTAGCAGCACTAGAGAACCGAGACAGTCCCCTATATCTGTCTGACATTGTTGACCACACCTTCATATTTTAATCTCCCCACCCCCCAGTTTTTCAACTGAGCTTTAGATGGACTTGTGAGCAGTAAACAAAACCCCTTAGATATTTCCACACATCTCTAAAGCCTGTGTCTGAAACTGAACTCATTGTAATGACCCCAGGGCTCCTCCTTTATTTCCTGTCTTGGTGAGTGAGAAGCTGCCCAAGTCAAACCCACTGCTATTGAGTCAGTTCTGACTCATAGTGACCCTATAGGACAGGGTAGAACTGCCCCGTAGGGTTTCCAAGGCTGTGCATCTTTATGGAAACAAACTGCTTCATCTTTCTCCTACATAGTAGCTGGTGGTTTCAAACCACTGACCTTTTGGCTAGTAGCTGAATGCCTTAAGCACTGCACCACCAGAGGATCTGGGCTGAAGAAGCTCCCCCAGGTCCCCCAGCTACTGAAGCTGTTCTTGAGCTTTTTGTCAACCTTCATTAATCGTCTTCTGTGTCCATTTTTGAATCTCTTCTCTCCTTTGTTTCACGTAATCCCTTGTGGCTGTCTGACATCACTTTAGAATTGATTATTAAGATTTAGTTGCCAATATCTGACTCATCCTAATTTTACAAGGACACTTTCATAAAAGATCAAGTACTTTATGTGTGGATTAAAGGAGTTTTTTATTTTGTTTTTAACATGCCTTTGCAAAGCAGAACATATTCTTATTAATGTAAGTTAGTAAACTAGAATCCCATAGAAGTATCTAGAATGGTGTACAGTCCAGATATGTTGATGGCCATAAGTGCTTGTATTTTATAGCCAGTAATAAAACAGGAAGTTTTCTGGTTTCAGTAATACTGTTAACTAACTAAAATCAACCGTGATACAGTGTAGGCAGTCAGAGCAAATATCAGAAATTTCAACAAAGTAAGCAATAAAATAGAATAAATATTGTAAGAATTCCTACATAGATAGTAAAAATATATGTAGACAGATCTTTCAGTAAAAACAAATAGGAAGCATTCAGCAAAATAAAGAATTTGAAGGAATTCTAATACCATATATGCTCATGCGAACAATGAATGGAGATGTTGCATTGAATTTAAGTTCACAGCAGGCTACAGAAAAAAGTAAAATTTGATGTGTGGAAGGATATAACAGCAAAAATATCAATGAAGATTATAAATACTACAGTTTTCATCATCAAAATCTGAAACATCATCTTCAGAGCCACCTAAATCATCTTCTCTGAAGCCTGAAAACATGTTACTGTTGAACTTGTTACTTCACATTACTGTGGAAGTTTCATGACCGTATACGTAAAGTAAGAGAGCAATCTTCTTGTGCAAGGTTCGTAAGACTGAAACTTTTATAGCTAGTAGGGCTATTTGGCCATGGAGTTGCGTGCACAATTTCAGATGTAGAGAATTGTTTTTCTACTTTGTGTGGTCCTCTCCTTTATGTGTTTCCTCCTGCCCCAAAACATACCCTGGAGGCAGAGCATGTGTGTAGACGTCTCAGCTAGTAGTAGGAACATCAGAAGTAGGAAGGGATCAGGGTGGTACCTAATGCTGGGCCTTTAGTCCATAACACAGGAAAATGAACTGGGTGCCGGGTAATTTTTTGGTAACTTTGTTTATTTTTTTGCAAGGAACAGGAGTAGAGTAGAATGCTTGTTATAAATGAGAACTAAACTTTTGTCTCTTCCCTGGGCTGGTAAATTCATTGTGGATATGTATTTTATTTGCTTATTCCCTCACAGTTTCCTGGCACTCACCATCTATGAGATGTTGTTGTTTACTGTGAACCCATTCATAGCAACTGTAAATTTTAGAAAATACCTGAATAGATGCTGAAGCCTAGAAATATGGCTGTTATGTGTAATTATAAGTTATTTTCTTTGCCTTCTTAAAATTAACAAAATAATTATCCCACCTGTGTCCAAGACATATTAAATTAAGCATCTGGTGGGTTCCAGAATCTATCTGGGGGCTTTATCTCAGTAGTTATTGCCTTACCCATCATGTACACATTAGGAAATGAAGGTCTGAAAGTAAACTGACTTGATTTGTTCATATAGCCAGTTAGTACTAGAATGAATAATTTTAAAACTGATTAAGTTCTAGATGTTTGGATTTTGATTTAGTTGATTTTTCAATTAATACCTGTCTACTTGTCTTATTTATAGTCTGTCAGTAGAATGGTATCATAAAAATGAATGTAAACTAATCAATATGATTTGTTTGTATACAGTGAGAGAGTCGAAGAAGCTGCTGACCATACTTATGAAAACTACGATAAAAATTAGTAAAAGAGAAGGGAAAGAATTGCTTTTGTATTTTGATGCATCACTAGAAATCACTCATGTCACTCAGAAAATTTTTGGTGTGAATAAGTATAAGGTAAATGTTTTAATTCTTCCATAAATATTTACTACTGCCACAATTCTGGAAACGTTCAGTTTGTGCTAGAAGTTTCATTGTTACTGTTCTTTTTATTCTTTCCTAGAATTCTTAAAACTGAAAATTTTAGTTTTGAGACGGTACCATGAAGTAGCCATTATTTTGTTAGCCAGACCCTTTGAGATAGTTACTAGAAAGCATCCCAGAAGACAGAATGAGCAACAGCTGTTCAAACATGTAAGGAATTCTTGGAAAAGTTGTCATGAAGGCCCTATTCTCAAGATATTAAACATTGCTTGTGAGAGTTACTCAAATAATACCCTAGAAGAATAAATAAGTAGTATAAAAGAATGAATTGAGGAAGTTGAGGAAAGAGGTTGCTCCTTGAGAATCAGATTTGAAATATTATTGTGGAGGTGGCCTTTGACTTTGAAAAAAAAGGATCAAATTTAGGTAAGATGCTTTCCAGGGTTGTGGAGGACGTTACAGACCAGAAATTGTTTAACTGAGAATCTGTGGTGGCAGTTTATATGATGTTTACGGGACGTGTATTCTGCTGACAAGTTTGATTGGTGATGAAGATTTATATTAGAGGGTACTAGGAGGTAAGTTTGATGAAGAACCCTTGCAGAGGGACCAGACTAAGGAGAGTCACTGAAGTCGCCTGAGTGTTGCTACATGCAAAGCCGTTGTGTAAGGGAACCTGGCAATTTTGAAGGAAACAGGAAATAATTGCCTTAAAGAAGAAAGAATTGGGAGAAATGACACCGATTTATTTATTTTAATTTTAGGAATTTACCAGAAAACAAGGTATTTCAGTTGCCAAAACATCTGTGCATATACTTTTTGATGCCAGTGGATCCCAGGTATATCTCTCAGTTTTTCTCAATGGACTAAGCTTAATCTTAGAAAAGAAGACAATAGTAAAGTTGATTTTACAGAGTGAATATCTGAAAAAAATCAGTTGTCTCAATAAAATACATGTAATTTTTTACCATGTTATTTCTAGTCCCCCAGAAGCACCTCGGAAGAAAGGCCTGGTGATTTGCTTCTGAAAAACCAGCCATTGAAAACCCTGTGGAGCCCATTTCTCCTCTGACACATGGGGGGAGGGGTTGCCAGCAGTAGGGTGGTGACTGTAGGGCAACTGATAAATGACAGTTTTAGTGCAGAGAGTACACAGCTATGAAATCACCTGAAAAATTAGGAGTGTATTTCCCAGCACTGAAGCATCGTTTTGTATCTGTTAACATTTGTTTGTATCTATTAATATTTGAAAAAGTGGATAGTTTTTGTTGGGCCACTTTCTAGGCATGCATATCATCACAGGACTTAAAAATTATAATAGTACATGGGCAGTAGGGGGGGTTGACCTTGGTAAGTGGGAGATGAGTTGAAGCATTCTTAAGATACACAGTGATTTTTAAGAACTTTTAAAGGGCTTTTTTTCACATTCTTCAACAGATTCTAGTGCCAGAAAGTCAAGTCTCTCCAGTTGAAGAAGAATGTGATAGTTTAAAAGAAAAACCTAATCCCCCAAAGGCCTTTTGTAAACCTCCAAAATATGTCAAAAACACTAATCAAGAGGACAGAAAAATTAGTCAACTCCAGGTAAATAATGGTATCGAAGTTATCTTTTATAAAAGTGCCGTAAACCAGAGTATTGCTATACCTAAGTATAGAAACAACACCTGGAATTTATGCATCAGTCACACTAAATTAAACTTTGATCAGTAACATTTTAAGAGTTTTCCCCTGACTTCTACAAATGCAAATAAAAAAATAGTGTGTTTTAGCAAATTGTATGTCTCTGTAGATGTTGGGGGGTGGAAGGTGAAGTACATACACTTACAGATCCCAAACTGAAGAGGCCTAGGAGACTAGCTACTGCTTTTGCATCTGTCTGGTGTCTGTTCTGTTTTTGCACTCCGCTACAGTGTAGAATATGAATCGGTAATGGGACATGTATTTGCATAAGGAAAGAAAGCAAAGGATGAGGCTCTTTGTCCTCCTCTCCTCTTCCTCAGTGAAGGTATCCTCCAGGCCATGTCCAGAAGGCCTGCATCCCAGCTGCCTTCTGCACACCTGCTGTGCAATTAGACATTGCTGGCAGTGATGGCAAGGAAGCCCTTGCTGTCTTGAGGCCTTTCCTTCCTTGACCTCCACTTTGGCACCTTAATTCTCTTCCTACTCTCACTACATCAGTGTGTATTTCTCTTCCACCTCGTAGTGTAGACCTGCTCCAAGGACATGGTGCCACCCTTCAGAATGTCTCGGGCCCTTCTCCCTCTGAGCGTGTTTGCCTTCATGTGCATGGCACCAAAGGTTGTCTCTACCTGCTCTGCTGGCATATCCTCACGAAAGCCTTTTCAAAGCCTTTATTGAAGTCCGACCTCACACTCTATGCTTTGCTTCAAATTGGATTCTGCTTCTGTACTTCAGTTATGTTAATCACTAATGGTGCTGGTGGTCTTGCCTTCCAGATGTAGAGTCAAGGTTGTGGTTCTTTTCACAGTATCTCTCACCCTTTCCTCCTCATTCCTCTACTAATACCTCATCTCCTTCCCCCACTCCTCACACTTAGTTTAATGCCGTGACCTCTTAATTGGTCTTACACCATCGCTTCATCTGCCAGCCAGCTCCTGTTGTGTGCAGCCACTGGATGCTCCTAAATACCATTATCCCGGTAGGATCCACCCACTCAGACAGTGCTAGGAGCTCTGTGTCCATGACACTGATTCTCGTTCTAAGACCTCCTCTCGTTTAAGTTGACTCTTTCAGTCAAGATTGCAGTAGCAATCCTTCACTTTAGTGAGGTCTCTGTACAGCTCATTCTTGGCTCTAGACCTTCACTCACCTGGCTGGTTTCCCTTTTTCCCTCAGGCGTCTCAGGCACACATACATCTGCAAGTCTCAGTTCATTTCACTTTCACTATCTTTCTTTTTAATTGTGAATTGGGTGAAAGTTCCATACAACACTTCATACACATTTTGTCTCATGACATTGACTGCAATCCTCACAATGCAACAGCTCTTTTTCCACTTCCTCCCTAGTTACCTCCTTTTCTCTGTGTCCTTCCCACACATTCCTGCCCTCTGAGCTGTTTCCCTATGCAGATGCTGCCCTTCAGATCTCCCAGGGTTCATTGTTATTTCACTTTCTTCCTGGAGCTTCTCTGACTGTTTCACCTGTTACTGATCTCCTACTATGAGCATGTGTAACACACAAGAGCTCCCAAACACTTTGGCATGTTTACGTCACTCACTTTTCCCCCCTTTTAGTCCCATGTCCTCTGTTATATGAAAAATGTCATCTTATATTTCCCTAAATGGTTTGGTTAAATGCCTACCATGTTTCCAGTTAGTGAAGACTAATCTTCGAAGCATTTATGTGAGTCAGTGTCTTTTCAGGTTTAATACACTACACTGTGCAATCAACATATAGGAAGTAAGTGGCCTTGAAAGGAATCTACTGATTGAATAGCTTGTTGTCAGGATAATTTTAGAATTCTCTTTCCTCCTACCCTCCACCCCACATACATGCCTGCTGACAAATGTGTTCCCCACCTTAGTGTCAGATGCCTTCTGGGCCTCTGTATGGTTATGTCCCCATCCACCCTTTTCTGTGACACCGTTGAAGCCCCTGACTCTGCTTACCAACTTCTGTTGCTCTTGCAAATCCCTCTGGGGTGATGTTCTGGAGAATACAGACTGTGCTAGAGCCACTTGACTTGTGTGTGACCATGTCTCTGAGCTCCAGAGGTAGCTTAGTCTTCAGAGAATATTAAAGCAGTTTTCAAAATATGTGAAGATATTAAAAAATAATTTTGCATATATATGTATCAAAATGTAAAATAGCTACATTCATGTGATAGAATAGGTATTGTGAAATTGTGAGGCGTTGGTCACATAAATACACTCAACTTGTGTTTTCATTAACAAGTGCATTTGAAAGTGTTATTTTTCTTAAGTCTGGATATTTTATAAATATTATTTAAAACAATATTCATTAATTGGTTTGATTACATATTCCAAACATAAGGGAAAGGCCCTTCAGGTCAGCCTGAAATACAAATTTCTGCATATCATGTCTTATATAAAATTACTGTTTATCTCAGCCTGGTATTGGTACAACAAGATACATAGACCAGTGGAACAGAATTGAGAACCCAGAAATAGATCCATCTGCCTCTGGTCAGCTAATTTTTGACAAAGGGCTGAAATCCATTAAATGGGGAAGAGATAGTCTCTTTAACAAATAGTGCTGGCAGAACTGTATATCCATCACAAAAACTAACTCTAGATAGGTCAAAGACTTAAATGTGAAACCTAAAACTATGAAGTTCCTCAAGGAAAAACTAGTTGCAAATTTATGGGCCCTTATTTATGGCACAAATAGACTGGCAAGCATAACCTAAAATGCACAAACAGCAGAAGATAGATGAATGGAACCACCTAAAAATTAAATATTTATGTGCTTCCAAAGACTTTTCCAAAAGAGTAAAAAAAGAACCTATAGATTGGGGAAAAAATATTCAGCAACAACATATCTGACAAGGGACTTATCTTTAAAATTTATAGAAAACGCCAGCACCACAACAACAAAAAGACAAAGGATCCAATTAAAAAATGGGCACAGACGTGAGTAGGCACCTCACCAAAGAGGATGTTTAGGTGGCCAACAAACACGTGAAGAAATGCTCACAATCATTAGCCATTAGACAGATGCAAATCAAAACAACCGAGATACCATCTCATCCCAGCATCAGTAGCAAAGTTCAACAAGATGGTAAATAACAAATGCTGGCGAGGATGTGGAGAGATTGGGACTCTCATACACTGCTGGTGGAACTGTCAAATGATGCAACCACTGTGGAAAGCAGTATGGTGATTGCTTCAAAAGTTGGAATTAGAAATACCATATGATCCAGCAATACCATTACTAGTGTATATCCTAAAGAAGTGAGGGCCAGGACAAGAACAGATATAAGCACACCCATGTTCATTGCAGAACTATTTACAACTGCAAAAAGATGGAAAGAGCCTAGGGTGCCCATCACCAGAAGAATGGATAAGTAAACTATAGTACATACACCATACAGAACGCAACCCTAAAGAATAACGTAGAATCGGCAAAACACTGCATAACATGGATGAACTTGGAGGACCTTATGCTAGGTGAAATAACTCAATCACAGAAGGACAATAAAAGTTGTATTAGTTCATTATTATAAAAAGTCAAGGAAAGGTTTATATATGGAAGGAAAGTTTGTTATTTACCAGGGGTGAGAGGGAAGGGGAAGGGAATACCGCAAAAGTAAAAAAAAAAAAAAAAAATACTGTTAATCTTTTTTATGTAGTCAAAGTAAACTGTTACAAGTAAAATTGTAAGATAATTAATTTCAAGGACAGTGCATGCTCACTGTGGTTGTTTCTCATGGTTTAGGTAACTACTCCTAGCAAAAGAAAGGTGTCGGAAGCATCCATGATTGTTCCTGGTACGGATAGATACACTGTGAGAAGTCCACTACTGTTAATCAACACATGTAAGTTTTATGGTCTTAAGATCTAGTAATGTTGTTGTTATTATTATGTGCTTTGGAGTCAGACCCGACTCATAGCAATCCTTCCTCTGGTTGGCAGTCAAGTGCCTTAGGCACTACACCACTAGGGCTCCTAGATCTAGTAATATTTGCTAGAAATCTTTTAAAGTAGGTGTTTTTAATTCAGGGAAATTTTGGACATCATTTATCTGGATGATAAGTTAGGGATGTAAAAATGAATAAAATAGGAGCCAAAATGTGTCTGAATTTAAGGGAAGGTATAATGGGTATCGATATATATGTAGTGTTTCATACCAGTCTCCCGTGTGAACAGCCATGGCTGTGGATGTGTGAGGTGGTGGAGCAGTGTGGGTAAATCTAGTCAGTCAGGCAGCTGGGGCTTTGCTCCTCACTCCAGGTGAGTACTTTGACAGACTATAGAACCATTGTCTGTTCTACACAATGGTACCAGCTGTTTACTTCATCAAGTTTACTGGAGGAGTAGATAAGACTGACTCATTCAGAAAGGAAGGTTGTGAAGCATTTAGACAGTGTTTGTCACATACTAAGTGCTAAACAGTTATTAGTCTCTGATACTGTCACCTAGCTGCTTTAAATATAGTCTTATTTAATCTTTATGAAAATGTGATAATGACTTTCCATTCCAAAAATCCAGTTGCTGACTGGGCAGTTTCCTAATGTCCAGCAGGCTCCTCAAATGTATAAGGTCCCAAAATGAGTTCATCTTCCCACCCTCCATTTCCTGTTTCAGTAAATGGTATCCATAGCCACTTTTTACCTAAGGCAAACATTTGGGAACCATCTTAGGACATTTCTCTCTTACCATCCTCCTCTGAAAAGTACATCAGTAATGTTCGTAGCTGCCATTGAGCCAGCTCCCACTGGCTCAGTTATCACAGCCATATTATAACTGAAGGAAACACTGCCCTGTCCGGTGCCATCTCTGTGGTCATGGTGCCCTTGAGACCGTTGGCTGCTGCTGTTGAGTAGTTGCCTTCCAACCTAGGAGGCTCATCTGCCACCACCACACTGGACAGCATTCTCTTGTGATCCATGAGGTTTTCAGTGACTGATATTTGGAAGTAGGTTGTCAGGTGTTTCTTCCTAGTCTGCCTTATTCTGGAAGCTCTGCTGAAACCTGTCCACCAGGGGCAACCCCACTGGTATTTGAAATACTTGTGGCATAACTTCCAGCCTCACAGCAACATGCAAGCCCCTCCAGTATGACAGACTGACAGGCTGGTGGTGACCCTCAGGAATACCACTAAAAACTCTAACTCAGACCTACTGCCGTCAAGTCTAGTCCAACTCATAGCGACCCTCACTGGGTTTCCAAGGCTGTACATCTTTACAGAAGTAGATTGCCCCATCTTCCTTCCACAGAGCAGCTGGTGGATTTGAACCACTGACCAGCTGGTTAGCAGCCAATTGCCTTAAGTAATTTAAATGAAAAAACAAAAAACACATCTGGTTGTCCTTTGTCTTCTTTTTAAGCAACACCACGAAGAGGAAGAATTAAACCACCACTGCAAATGATGAATTCTGCAGAACGAGCTGCTGTTTCTAAACCATGGGACAGAGGAGTAAAGAACACAGCAGCACTTAAATCTAAACCATCAGAAGGAAGGAAGAGTAGCAATAAGACAGAAAAAGTAATTTCACTTTGAAGATACTTTTTTAAAAACATTTTTATCAAGCTATTATATAAAAATATACTGAACTAACTTCTTCTACTGTGAATGTCTAAGGTGGTTTAACCCTTTCATGACCCAATGGGGCATATTTATATCACCCATCAACATTTTCACCTTCTCAGCTTTCTTGGGAAACTCCTATCCCACTTGTAATATATACTGCTCCCTGGCAGGGGCCTGTATAATTGGTATTTGAAGAACTGAGCCTCACTCTATCAATTCTAACACTAGAATCCACTTGGGACATGTATCCCACATTATGATACCAACATCCATAACCTTTCCCTTGATTTCAGAATGCCTACTGTTACTGAAAACACAAAGTAGCAACAAAAAATTCAAAGCAGACAATAATTTGGTTGTGAGGGGGTTAAAGCACTGACTTGTTCCTATCTGTTTTTCCTGGATATCTTTCCTTGTCCTTAAAGAGGAGCAGGGTCCTTCTCACATACAGCTCACTTACTTTGTTGACAATAAAACGTATGAAAGCATTTGAGTGTTTCATAATGTCCAAATCTTGTATGTACTTTAGTGAAAAGGCAGTCAGATTCGATGCAGGTTCAGAGGTCAACAGCAACAGGAAATTGCTTGTGTTACTACTGATAATGCAGGGTTGTATATGTCAAAGTGTTTATCTTTGTTGTCTGTACTTCCATGTATATTTTGTTTTGTAACATTGGTTGCAATCCTTTCTGTGTAATAGCATGCTTCCACTTCCTCCTTGAGGTTCCCCACTTCCATCTGTCTGTCTTTCCTGTACCTTTCTACTGTCTGACCTTTGTTTTTTGACAGATACTGCCCTTTTAGTCTTGCATGGTTGATTGTACTGAGGAGTATGCTCCTCCCTGGTATTGTTATTCACTTTATAGTTCTATCTGTCGTTTGGTTGAAAGTTGATCCCTGGGGGTGGGTTCCGTTCCAAGTTTGAAGGGTGTCTCTGGGCCACAGTGTCAGGGGTTCCACTAGTCAGACCAGTAAGTCTGGTCCTTTTTATGATTTTGAATTTTGTTCTTTTTTTTTTTTTTTTTTTGCCTTCTCTGTACCGGAGCTTCTGTTGTGATCCTGACCAGAGCAGTCAGTAGTGTTAGCCGGACACCATCTAGTTCTTCTCTGTGGGTCATGGAGGCTATGGTTCATGTGGTCCATTTGTCCTTTGGACTAGTTGTTTCCTTGGGGCTTTGATTTTCTTCACTCTTCCTTGCAAAGATGAGGAGAGACCAGTAGTTACCACTCACAAGCTTTTAAGATCCTAGTCACTGCTCACCAAAATAAGATATAGATTATTGTCTTTACGGACTATATTATATCAGATGATCTTCACGTTCCCCAGGACTGTGACCCTAAGTTCTCAGGCCCAGTAACGCATTCCCTCAAGGTGTTTAATTATGGCTCAGTTTTCAGAACTTTGCCCCCTGTGTGCTCTACTGTAGCCTTGATATTTGCAGCGCATGCAGCTACCTGTAGAAGTACCCTCTGCCCAACCTGTATATGCTCGTGGGTGTATGCCCACTCACCTTCCCACGCCTGTGGAGCTTGCATCTCGCCTCTGTATCTACTCATAAATGTTGTTACCACTCTTACTGCAGGCTTGTGTAGGTACCAGAGTTTCCTTGGTTGTCTAGGATTTGTGTGCTCCTCCCCGTGTCTTCCTTTACCATCCGCCATTACACTGCCCTTCCCCTTGTTGGGTATTGTCTTGCCTTTCACCCACATTACTGTGTGAATAGTAGAACTTCTAAGTTTTCCTGTGATTCCTTAATTCAAGTTTACATTAACATGTCTCCTGTTTTTACAGCATATGAAAACTGCTAATAAGGACAATGAATTCCCAAACCAAAATTTTAGTAAGTATTTTTTTGGTTTAGTGCTGGCAGATCTTTTTAAAATATGTATACTTCTCTGTGCTTTTAACTTCACCAGTGTTCATTGATAAGAAAGATTTCTGCTTAATGTAGTCAGCATTGTGCAAGGTACTTTGTGGTTACCAGGCTAAGTAACATGGTTATTTCCCCAAGAAGTCTGGGTCTTACAGGGAGAGTCAAGATCAATCAATCCATTCATCCCAATATGTTTACGTTTAGAAAACCCTATATCAGCCCCCACCTCCTTCTGCCAACTGTCCCCCAAAATGAAAACTGAAATATTTTTGTTTTATGTAGATAAATGCCAGAATGTTGTTCCTGATTCACAACCTGTGTAAGTATGCAAAAACCCATTAAATCACTTAGCCTGTTATTAGCTTCAGAGGTCATGGATTTAAAGGAAAGAGTCTTTGTATGTTTAGAATGTGTGTTAGATGTACCAGTAATCTTCCATCAAGTGTTATTGTGATACTACAGTGCAGATAGGTGTATACAGTTTTTCTATATCAACCAAGGTAAATTCTTTTGAAATTGAGAGACTTGAAGTAAATGAGTTTTTTTTTTTTTCAATAATAAACTGTTAATGAGAAGAAATTGATACAGTTCACATATACAGTATGATATGTAAGACATAATTACGATAGCAAGGTAGTAGCAGGAATGGAACTTTTTTCCCCCTAATATTCTTTAATCTGATCAATTATATGATAGAGTCTAACTTTCATCATAACTTATAAAAATATCTCCATACTTGGGTGTTGACAAATTACTCTCAGTAAACATTGACTGAATACAAAATTAAAGAGGTATGTCACAGCCATAGGCTAATATTTAAAGATATATTAAACAAATGAAATTATTTTCTAGATTATGTGGCGTTTTAGACAACATCTATGAAAACAAATCTAATTCCAAGTGGGCATGTTGGACACCTGTAACAAACATTCAACTTTGTAATACCCAAGGAGCAAGTACCACATTAAAAGAAACAATGGATCAAGGTGAAACATAGTTTTCTCTGTATGTAACAATAGTTCAGATAACTCTTCCTTTCCTCAGATTTCTAACATTGTAGGTTTTAACACATTTTACGTATAATACGTTTATAAATTTAATAAGAATTTACTTCTTGTTTTTCCACTAGATCTTGTTGTCCACAAAAAACTTACTAAACAAAATCCATCTTCTTCATTATCTGATGATAATTCTGAAGAAACAGGAAAAATGCAAAGTACAAAAGAAATAGTGGTCAGTAACAAAGGCGATGAAGAGGAAGTAGAAATCTGGGACAGAAACAGTCACCAAGAAGAGACTCCTCCTCAGCAGTTGGAGGGGAAGAATCCTGGCCACACCATGCAGAGTGATTGGCGTATTGAGTCCGAAACGACTTTTAAGTCAGTGCTCATGAATAAGACAGTGGAGGAGTCTCTGATCTATAGGAAGAAATACGTATTGTCAAAAGATGTGAATACTGCTGTTTGTGATCAAAACCCTTCTCCAGGGAAAAATGTGGAAAGTCATAGAAAATCAGAGAAAAGTCTGACTCCTGAACTCAATCCCTATAATTTAAAACCAAAAAATACGGTGAGCTTTCAGTGTTTGGATTCTTCCAGATCCATCACATGATTATTTAAGAATATAAGAAAGTAAAGAAGTATGGTGGTTTGCTGCAGATTTCACATTTGTAACACCTCGTTCTTGAAGTCAGTATCTGGGCTCAGTGAGTGCCCTCATACCCCTCAGTAACAGCTCCCTTGTCCTAGCCTTAATAGAAGAGGACTTGGCAGGTGCGCATACCAATCTGGATGGATTACAGAACCTTGAGGCTTTCTCCCTTTTTTAATTCCTCCTACTCTGTCCCTTCAGTTCTGAGCTTGCCTATGGGATTGTCTATGAACTTCTCTTACCGTACTTTGCTTTCTGTTAGAAAGTGACGGCTGTATTTGATTTAACGTTTGTTTTTCTACCTGGCTTAGCACAGCTTCATATGCGAGGCATCCTAAACCTTTCTTAAATTAAGCCATACCAGGGTTTTTTGAGAAAGGACATAAGTGGAGTAGAAGAGGCTGTCCTTCACTTTAATCATCTCTGTAGAGCATGCCCAGGACGTTTTGGATGGTTTGCACTATACTTTGAGACTAAAGTTATACCTTTTATGACAGTTACCATAGCTCTTTTTTGTCATTGCCATCTAGGTGCAGATTTTAAAAATCTAATCAGAATGCGTTTCTGCTGTCAATAACTTAATTGTTTAAGGATTATGAAGATGGCACACAACTGGGCAGTGTCTTGTTCTGCTGTACATAGGGCCGCTATGAATTGGAGCTGACTGGACGGCATCTGACAACAGTGAGAGTTAAGAAGATCTGGTGGTGCAGTGGTGAAAGCATATGGCTGCTAAGCAGAAGTTTGGCAGTTCAAACTCACCAGTTGCTCCACAGGAGAAGGATGAGACAGTCTGCTTCTGTGAGGATTTATAGCCTTGGAAACCCAGTGGGACAGTTCTACTCTGTCCTGTAGTGTCACTGTGAGTTAGAATTGACTCAGTGGCAGTGGGTTTGGTCTTGGTAAGAGAAGAGTGAAGGTCTTTGTAAGCTTTCTTTTGAATTTATCTTCTGTAGGATTATTAATATCTGGGGAGGGAAAGTTTGAGAGTTGATTGAAAATGTTCATGGATTGGAACACTCCAGAGTGCAAATGAAGCCATTTAATGGATCATCTATCTGTAATTGTTGTATATAACTTCATATTAGTTAATTGGTCTTGACCAATCTTATGTATGTGTGTGTATGTATATGGGAATATGTACGTATGCATATGTGTGTTTGTATATACGTATATGTGTGTGTATATATAATTTTTGTTCATAATCAGCAGTGTTCTCTCTTTGTGCCTGATTTGGCTGCATCTTCTTTACCAAATCCTTTTGGGTCACTTTTTTCTTGGTCGTAGTATGTGATCTTTCCTCTCTTTAGTCTTAGCTGTGTAGTTTTCCCAAGTTTCAGGGGAAGTGTGGGCCTTTCTCACTGAAACCAGATAGGTCCATCATTTTCATCATAAACTGTATCTTTGCACTTTAGAATCATTTCACAGAAGGCTGTTCCTTCATTTTTTGGGGGGTGCATCTTATCCAAGCTCTGCTGTGAGTTTTATTAATCAGCATCAGGTTTCCAGAAGTTCTCTTGAGTCTTTAACAGCCTCACTCCCTGTGTTATTCCATCGTCACGTGGGGTTTCCTGCCGCCCACGGGGATCACACTCCAGAGCACAGGCATCTCTCTGACCTCTGTTCACTGGATCAGCCCAGAGAAATAGAACTGTAGTGGTTCAGTGGTCTGGATTTCCCAGGTCAGCTCCAATTAAACTGGAAGATCTGGAATTATACACTGTTTAGGGAGGTTTAATTTTGCAAGCCAAGTAAACTGTCTTCATTTTGGTTATAATTAGTAACTAATAGCATATTACCCATTATATGGCAAAACATATGGCTGATTCCCAGGAAAAAAAAAGTAGAAATAAAATACAATCAGAAGACTTATGTATTTAACGGTATCTTTTGCATTTCCCTTACCAAGTTATCTGAACCTGTATTGATAGTAGTTGTAACACTGAACCCCTTCAGTTTTCTGTGCTTATTTCCTTTTTGGCCTGTGTTAGATCTAAAAGCACCCTGCACAGTTCTGTCTGTTAAAAGTTTGGTCCTGAGTTGTCTTAATAACTAACCAATCCAAGACTTACTAAATCATTTCTGACTCTTTTTATTTTTCTTTGTGGATATACATAGAACTAGAATTTCCTTAAATCTTCTTTTTAGCCTTTATTTTCCTTTGAAGATTAGCTAGTAGAGTTTTAAAGTAACTTACAAACTGTTTCAGAAAGAAAAGTCAAAAGGGAGAGGATTTACTGATGCAGCAGAATCCTTGATGAGCCAAATTCATAAACAATACAAAGCAAAGGATGACATGAAGTCTACAAGAAAATTGAAGGATTCTTTGATGGACAGGTAAGTTCTTATATTTTACACATAAAATTTTCTGTCAGATGTAACTAAATTATTTTACATAGTTTAAAAAAAGTTTTTAACATATGTTCAAATACTATAACTTTCAAGTGGAAAACACATTGTTACTTGCTACTTCTATAAACAGTAGCAGTTTAAATTAACAGAAAAGGAACTGAGTTTGAAATTGGTCAGTCTACTGTCAGATCACATTTTGCATAGTATCAAAAAACAGCGTATTGATAGAGCATATTTCAGAAATCATCTTTAGCATGTAGACATTTTAGAATTTTATTTACTGAGTGCAGTAATTAATAAAACTAAGTATATTTTGGAAGCTCTGTTGGCATAGTGCCTGAGGCGCTTGACTGCTAACCAGAAGGCTGGTGGTTTGAACCACCAGCCACTCCTTGGAAGGAAGGTTGGGCAGTCTACTTCTGTAGAGATACCAACTCAGAAACCCAAAGAGGAGTCAATATGAGTCGAAATCAACTCGACAGCAGTGAGTTTGTTTGTTTTTTTGTTTAATTAGGAACAGTGCTTAATGAAATATGAAACAAATGAGCTGAAATGAGTGATTTTTATGTACTATTAAAAACAAAAACAAACAAAAAAGAAAACACAGCCATCCAGTTGATTCTGACTCGCAGCACCCCTAGAGGAAAGAGTGTTCCCAAGGCTGTCATCTTTTTGGAAGCAGCTGCTTCATCTTTCTGCTGCAGAGGGCGTGGTGCATTAAAACCACCAACCTTTCAGAACTAACTCGTTGGCAACGGTTTGTGTACTATGTTACTTGTTTGCAGTCTTTCCGAAAGTTAATTATTTCCTCTTTACAAAACGTCTGTTTATAGGCTGTCAAGTTATTAATTGAAGTGTAAATTAATTCTAGCCTCATTGTACAGCATGAAAACTGTGACTCTCACGAAAGAATCACTCGTTTAAAATTGTGTGGTACTTCCCGCTGCGTGTACGAGTCACCTTAGAATTACCTGTTACAGGTAACAAGTACATGTTACAGCTATTTGCTCTGAGTGCAATTGCAAAAAATACCAAAGTAGTGCTGTCACTTTTTGGATAATTAAAGCATGTTGAATATGGATGTAGACCCACATATATTTTACCTTACGTAAAATGGCTTTGATGGAAAATAGTCTAATGATATTTAATTGCTTTTTAATTTTGACAAAACCTTTTTTATATTGGTTTTTCAAACAGATCTGATCTACAACTCAGCAAGGTAGGTTTCATTTGTTAACTGCACCAAACCTGTAGTTAAACTCAATGTTATTAGACTGTAAACTCTCAACTAGAAGAGTTGTAAAATACAACTAGATCCAGTGCTTCATAGTACTGATAAATGGGTTGTAACAACCAACAAGTTTAGTGACATGCACTCAAAATCGTCCCCTAATATGTCAGCCTTGATGGAGTGCTGCCTTTCCATGTAGCAACACCGTGTCTGCACCACACCGTGGGTGAACTTCTGTACGTGTCCCGATTGGCAAGCTTGTTTTCTGATGGATCCCATCCCTCCTGCCAGTTGTTCACTATTCATCAGGCTTCAGATGGCAGTCATCTTTGATTTACTCCTCACAGTTACTTCCCATCTCTACTTTATTTGTAAATTCCTCTCAAACCTTACCCTCCTGTCTACGGCACCTGTTAGCCTAGGTCATGTCCAATTTCTAATCCCTGGAGTATGACCATAGCCTTGGTGTGTAGTTCTCTTTGCCTCTTGTATTTCTCTGTGCTGATTCATTCACTGTATTCAATACCAGCTTTTTTCTTTTCGAAGTACACAGCTTGTTCAGAAATCTCTTTTTGGTCTCTGTGGCTTACTGCCTTAAATGGAGACGTGGGCTGGCTCTCGCTAGTCCCTTTAAAAGATTGTCTTATTTCCTAATATTGGTTCCCTGGACACGCCTTGTTTAGCTGGAACATAGTAAGTTGAGGTTGGCTGAAATGTCTTCCCTAACTTTTTAGTTTTTGTTTCTCCGTTTTGCTCCCCCTTTGGGAAGAACTCTGGACTGAGCCAGTAGGCACTCTCACTGTCTATTTTGATTGTCAAAGCCTCCTCCCTTATTGCGAGGCCTGCTTCATGTTCTCCCTTCTTTATGAAAACTTTCTGAGATGCCCTCCCCTTAAAACCCAAATGGACAGAAGTCTGAACCTGCATGATAGTGTCTTTTTGTACATGTTTGTATTTTATTCAGTGTTGAAAGGTTTATCCCTTTTTCCTCTTTCTTTTGTTGGAGTATTCCTGTTTTGAATCATCTCTGTATCCTGTATACAATGCCTTCTCACACCTTTCTATCCTCCTCAGCATCACTCCTCGTCTTTCTATCCTTGTAACACCTCGCACACAAAGGATGACCTGCACATATGTACCCAAACCCTGGTAAAAACCAGCTGACAGAGGATAAGTCAGATAAGTGATCAGATGAATGATATACTGAGAAGTGAGCTGTTTGAACTAATGCAAATAATTCTATATGAAATAGAAGAAATGCATTGAAGATGAATCACAAATTAAAATGAATATATATTTTCATAATCTCAGCTTCCAAAAAACCAAACCAAACTCACTACCCTCTAGTTGGATCCGACTCATAGTGACCCCTCCTTGGGTTTCTGAGGTGGTATCACTATGGAAGTAGATCGCCCAACCTTCTTTCCAAGGAATTCCAGCTTACTGTTTATTTAATTAATGAATTCCTGATCAGTGATCAATTAAACAGTATTATGTGTTACTTAATTATAAGTAATTTACTTTAAAACATTAATTTATTAAAATTATTTTCTCACTACTTTTTGATCTGGTTAGATAGGTTGTGTTGTTGTTGTGATTTGGGTGAAAGTTAACAGAGCAAATTCATTTTCCATACAGCAGTTCACATACACTTTGTCTCATGACATTGGCTGCAATTCCCACAGTGCAACAGCTCTCTTCCCACTTCCTCCCCATAGTTACCTGTGTCCTTCCCTCCCATGCACTCCTGCCCCCCCCCAGCTGTGTCCCCCTGCATACACAGCCTTTCTATTCTCCCATGATTGATCTCTCCAAGGAGTGTATCTACCTAATATAAATGTTCAGCTCATATGCCTGTCTTTTGTTTGGCTGGAAACCACAGTAGTGGGTTCAATTCCAGACCTGAAGGGTAACTAGGGGGCCATAGTCTCTGGGGTTCCACCAGGCTCTATCAGACCAGCAAACCTGGTCCCTTTTTTAAAAAAAATGATTTTGGATTTTGTTCCACATTGTTCTCATACTATATCCAGGATCTCCTACATAGTTGATCTGATTAGATAGGTTTGGAGTTGTAGATTATATGACTAATCTTACATTTTTCCTCAGTACTAATTGATAACTTTATGGCTCTCACATGACATTTTACCTAAACCTTATCCTCTTCCAAAGTTTTCTACTTAAGTGTTTAAAGCAAATAAACTTTTACTGGAAAAGTAAAAGGAGAAGCACACTTGTTTTGTGATTCTAGAGTCATTAAATTTCAGGTTGGAGAGAAAGACTAGTGAGGAGTACATTTATCTAGATAATACTGTTACGCGTAGGTATGAGTCGCCTAACACCCATGATATGCTGTGTATTATTTCAGTATATTACATACAATGATGTGGACATTGTGCAGACAACAGTAAAACTTAAGGGAGCTTGCTTCCTGTCGTCCTCCTTGCCACTCTGCTGCTGCTGCTGAGCAGAATGAGAGGAAGTGAGCAAGGAGGGAGCAGCCCTGGCCCTCAGTGCCTTCCCTCCCGCTGCCTGCCTGCCACCCATGGGACAGAGCTTGAGAGCCCCTACCCAGAGCCACATCCTCTGCCTCACCCACCTGTGTCTATCCATGGTCCGGTGCTGCAAGAGTCTGGGTTTGGGGTCTTTAAAACCATTGGGGGAACTAATAAACAAAAGGGGAGCAGCTTTCCCTTAAAACCAAACCAAACCTAATGGGAGCAGGGATTCATATGCATATACGGCTCCCACCTGACCAGAGGCTAAGCAACACACAACCTGCAAATGGTAAGGGTAAAGGGGCTTGTACTGTGTGTTAGCATTCCACCTAACTGTGTGTTAGGATTTTGGTTAATATTTAGGCCTTCAGTTAAAGCATGAATACTTAACTGTGTTTAATTTATGTTAAGGAAATTGTTACAGAAAGCCAGATTTACTTTATTAGAAGCTTAACTGGACAATATGTGGAAACGTAGTTGCTTGTGTTTCTTGTCAAACACAGTAAGGTAACAGGTTGAATGGTTTTATGTAACCTTTTATATTTAGGAGAAGGTTCAGAAAAAAAGTTTCAGACAACTGAAGACTACTTTTGTTAATGTTACTTCTGAATGCCCATTGTAAGTAGTTTTTCATCAATCTTTTCATTTTCTTCATATTTGAAGAGACTATTTATTGTATTATAGAGTTAATGCTTTTCTTTATTTTTACAGGAATGATGTTTACAATTTTAATGTGAATGGAGGTGATGACCCTACTATAAAACTCGGAGTAAGCTAGAAATCAGTAGTATCATATATTATATATATCATTATTATGTATTACATATCATTAATATTATATATTATTCAGTAGTTTTATTTTTTATTTACCATGTAGTTATTAGAGTATAGTTTTAGATTTATATTATTTTATTACTATGTTTTAATTTTTTTTTCAGTATGTAGTTATTATGTATTTGGATAACCAACCTAGATGTATTTAGTTTCCTGTCAAATCCTTTGGAATGCAGTAGGAAAAAAATGAGTAATTGTCGGGGAGACAATTAGACTAGTTTATTAAGAAAATCATTGGTAACCAGAAGACTGGCAGTTCAAACCTACCAGCCACTCCTCAGAAGGAAGGTTGGGCAATCTACTTCCATAGTGATACTGCCTCAGAAACCCAAGGAGGGGTGGCTATGAGTCAAATTGACTCCACGGCAGTGAGGTTTTTTTTTTTTTTTTTTTTTTTTTTTTTTAAATTATACCAGAGGAAGACAGAATCACTATCCAAGGCCTGTTCCTCTGAGGCCAGACATGCCGCCACCCTCCAACCCTCTTACCAACCTTGACACCAACTGTCCCTCTTGCAGCACCTACCACCTCTCTGCTGGGTTCGATAATTTGCTGCAGTGGCCACACAGAACTCACAGATTATGGGATGTATTAGGGAAGCACCAGGCTACAACTCAAGGTCAGGAACATGCTCGGTCTCTCTCAGCTGTGTCTCTGTCTCTCAGCAGCGTGTCTCTCAGCTGCACATCTCTGCCAGCAGGCAGTGAGAAAGACCTCCTCTACCTCTAAAAGGGCTCACTTTAAGCCAGGTACAATGGCAGAACAGCCAGTCCCAACATGAGAGTTCTGCACCCCTCAGAGAGAGCGAACTGCCCCAGAAGATTACTTTGTGCTCTCCCAGGTGGATGACTTTATCAAGCAGCTACTCAGTTGCTCATGGCAAAGTGGAAGTTACAAAGACTATGGCTAGAAAAGCCATTGTCAGGTCCCGACGGCACATAACAACAACAGTGTGTAATTCACTACCCTGCAATAATTTTCCTTGTTTATGAAACAAATGAAAAAAAATCTCATAAATTTGTTTCTAGTGTATTTTATAGCATTGGTTTTCTTCTTAAATATACCAGTACTTTAATGTATTTTAGTAATCTTAATTTTATTGTCAAAATTTAATTCCATGAAATGATAGAAACAAGATTTTATGTTTACTTTTTTTTTCAGTTTTTATTTACCTTATGTTGACCCAAAGAACTTTTAAAAAAAATGTTTATTCACAACATAGGTCCAGGAATTTCAAGCCACAGCTACAGAAGCTTGTGTGGATAATTCCATGAAATTGTAGGTGTTTTATTTTAATGTAAGATTAAAATACACTTATCTCTTTAACTCCTTTTCCTTCTTCAATATTTCATCTCAGTCTCTCTTTCTGAGAGCTTTTATAACATTTGAGAAGAGCGGGAAAAAAATGCTACTGCCATGATTCTTTCTTTCATACTCTGCTACCTCACCATTTACTTCTAGATTATATGTAATATGCTAATTCTATGCACTTTAAATGTTAGTTATTTGTTTTAGGTCATAAATCTGAAAGGTCTTGTTCGTCTCTTCATCCATCCTTGTTATTTTATAATTCACTGAGGTCAGGAAGGATAAGTGACTTGGCCAGAATTATATAGCTAATTAGTAAGAGAGTAAGGCTGAAAACTCATGTCTAACTGTCCAGTATGTGCCACCTAACATAAATAGCAAGGCAGTTTTAAATTAATACCTGTTTTTGTTTAAGGGTTGACTTAAGGAATCAAGATGACACTGAACCTTGTCTCAAAAGAAGAGATAAAAGAGTAAGTCATAATAGCCAAATAAGTCTAGTAAAAGCAGTCTTTCTTTTCATCAGATTTTAATGCCAAAGACTGTCATAGAACCAGAGAACAGAAAATACTTGTGAATGAGATTGACCCATGCTCCCATTTTTTCCTATGGCCTTTGAGCTATGTTGGAAGGAAGGTTGGGCCATGTACTTCTGTAGTGATAACTCCTCAGAAACCCAAGGGGAGGGGTCACTAGGAGTTGGATCTGACTCAATGGCAGTGAGTTTGGTTTTGGGTTTGGTTTGAGCCATGTGCAACCATCTAGCAATAGAGGCGGCGGCTCTGAGTGGTAGAAATGGTAACATGCTCGGCTGCCCACCAAAAGCTTAGATGGTCCCATCCACCCAGAGGTGCCTTGGAAGAAAGGCCTGACAACTTGCTTCCCAAAAACCTGCCATGAGAACCCTGTAGAGCACAGTCCCGCTCTGACACTCACAGCGTCACCGTGAGTCAGGGTTGACCAGAAAGCAGGTGCTTGTGTTCTGTCTGTGGAACAGGACCCCACTCTGACACACACAGTGTCACCGTGAGTCAGGGTTGACCAGAAAGCAGGTGCTTGTGTTCTGTCTGTGGAACAGGACCCCACTCTGACACACACAGTGTCACCATGAGCCAGGGTCGACCAGAGAGCAGGTGCTTGTGTTCTGTCTACGGAAGTAAGCTGTTTTGATTTAACTTTTAATTAATAATAAAATAGAAATCTCAGTCTCTGATCTGGATTTCACAGTGACTTTCTTGGATAGTTCCTTAACACTGTGCTGATTAGAATGTTAAAAATGAGGAGTGTCTGCTGTATTTGGCCTAACTTAACCGTGCGTGACGTATAAATACACATTTCTTCATTGATTCAGGAGTCCTGTTTTTCTCTTTCATAGATGATAACCAGTCACAAAAAGAAGCATCTGTTTAGTGATTCTGAAACAGATGACAGATGTGATGACAGCAGGACTGATGTCAGCTGGTTAAGAGAACCAGAGTTGAAACCCCAGCTAGTAGATTACAGCAGGAACAAAAATGTGAAGAGGCATCAGAGTGGGAAACCAAGTAAGAAACAGCTGTTCAGGGAGGGTTTGCAGAAGACTCATGTTTCCCCTGTAGAAGGTGTTTTTTTGGTCGAAGGTGTCTCTTTGTATGTGAACAGTGTTTGTGAGGACATACCCTTATGTAAGACAACAGAGGGAAAATGGCTGGATCAGCCCAGCTGTTGGGGTGTTATTTCATTAGTTTTGATACAGTGGTTCCCTTTCTTTTATAATGAGAAGAATGAGTTGCTTTTAATTTTAATTGGACCTTGGAGGCAGAAAATATGCTTTCCCTTAACTTTTGGTTCATGACATAACTTGTCATTGCCCACTCATGGCCTGCTGTCAGTCAGTTATTCAGTGAATTAGATGTCCTGAGTACCGCATGAACCCAGCACGCTAAACCAAAGCAAAGCTCAGATTTTGACACTAACACACATCTATACCTGGCATCGTGCAACATTTGTCCATTTGTGATTTAAAGCAGTTTTTTTGAAAATATTTTTTTTGCCTAAGTTTTCCCAACACATTCCCCCCACATTTTCTTTGTGATCGTGAATGTCCTTAAGCAGTCTGTAAGTGAGAGGTGCGAGTTTTTGACTAGAATTAATAATGATTTTAATAGCTTCAAGTCAACTTCACATTTACTGATGCACTGAGGGACCATACAGTCTATTTTATAAAGACGTCTTGAGATAACACTGAGCAGTGATTCTGTTCCATTGATATTTGTTTTAAGGGAATCAGCTTTTACTTTAGTTCAGAATAAAAGTAACTGGTAGTGACTTACTATAAGTGATATGGAAGAGTGGGTGACAGTTTAGAAAGAAGTAAAAATAGTAGAGAGGGAATGGATCATGGTATAGAAAAAGGACAGAGTAGGGGACTGCACAGTGGATTGAGGGAGTGTTAGTAATGAGAGGCCTCTGGGGGACAGATCACACTTGCAGGAAGATGAAGTTGGATTTAGAAGCAATGCGGTAACTCATGGATGCATTTAACATGCAGGAGAAGGATGTTAAGATTCACCTGCCTTTAGGGAGCTTAATGGCCTAGTGGGAAGATGTATAAGTAAAGACATTTATTCACAAAATGAAAGATTTGAAGTCTTGAGCAGACATTAAATGTTGTAATACTTTAGCAGTAAATACTTAAAGTATTGAACCTATGAATGAATTACTATTCTTAAGTGAGGGAATGACTCCAAGTCAATAGATATGAGTTGGCTTATCACCTCCGTCTGTTTGTGGACCTTCTTTCTAAAAAATGCTTTGCTTTCTTTCCTTGCATAATCCTGTGTCTTAGGCTTCAGAGAATATTTAGAAAGGTGACCATTGTATTTGAATGGCAAAAGGAGGAACAGGGACAAAAGTTACACTTAATCATATGGATAAATCTTAGAAACATAATGGGGAGTGGAAAATAAAGCAAGTCATAGAACAGTGCATATAACGTGATAGCTGTTTATATAAATGTCACTATATTGTTTAAGGATACAGACTTGTGAAATGAAAGCTTTTTTTTTTAGAGGTCTATGGAACAGGACCCCACTCTGACACACACAGGGTCACAGTGAATCGGTCGACCAGAGAGCAGGTGCTTGTGTTCTGTCTGTGGAACATGGCCCCATTCTGGTATTCATGGGGTGGATGAATGAATGAAATGAACATGAATTTCATTTCATGAATGAAACATGAATTTCAGGATAGTGATTACCTTTCCTGAGCAGTGGGGCCAACTGGTGGGTTTGAACCACTGACCTTAAGGTTAGCAGCCAAATGCCTTATCCACTATACCACCAGACCTCCTTTTTTTGTTTTGGGGGGGGTCCAAGGGCAATCCAGAGAGTGGCAGAAGAGAGCACAAATAAGTGGATTCAACATTAATCATTGCCTAGTTCTTAAAATGGTAGATTCATGGGTGTTAACTTTGTAATTTATGTTGCATGTTCTATTGTATGTTTTAAAAAGTTGTATAACATAAAGGAGGCAAAGGGAAATTGGTCATAAATAGTGCACTAAACATTTCACAAGTTATCAATGTTGGTTTAGCCTCAAATTATCTTTAAATTTAAATTTTTAAATAAGCCTAATGGTATATTCTTGTTTCTTTTTATGCCTTTTCATTTATATATGCATAAATGTTAGATCATAAATTTTAATGCCAATTCTCATAACTTTATGAAAAGTTAAAAACCTTATTTTTCTGAATTGCAGGACCATTCTTAGAAAGGGGACAGTTAAGCTATAAAGAGGTAAAGCAAGACGCTTGTGTTTAAAATCCCTTTTAATGTTATTTTTCTGGTCGCGTAGAAATAATGCAGTGTCATCTCAGAATTTCTCCCCCTGATCAGTTGTTGTCCATAACTGTTCCTGCTGCTGCACATTTCCCTACCTTCTGTCTTTCTGAGTCAAGCTGGCTTTATTTCAAGTCTATTTTATTCTGTGGTTATAGATGTTTTTATATCTGTCTTGTCATAGTGCCACTTTAATAGAAAATAGCTTTTATTTGTTGTATCTGAAATAGTGGTTAAATAATGTTCAGGAATTTTTCTCCTAAAGACATCCAGCAAAAATATCACCAAAAAGACAGAAGAGACGGTTCCAGATGGGCGAACCAGACTTCCACGAAGAGCAGCAACTGCCAAAAAAAATTACAAAGATCTCTCCAACTCAGAGTCTGAGAGCGAGACAGAAGTGTCTTACACAATTAAAGAGAAACTGCTGGTAAAGGCAAGTAGCTACAGTTCAGATTGATGCTGTCTAAGAGACTCTGGAAATAATAAATACCTAATACATGCTCATAAAACTGTTCCATTTCCTTTGCCCTTTCCTTTCAAGACTTTATCACCCATGTGAGAAAACTCAGAGTCATTCTAAACAGAGGTCCTTAGGGGTTATGAATGCTAAATTCTACACCAAGATGACATTACAATTTTAAAAATAGTAAAATTATAACTTTGATACAGCATCTTTGTGATTAGCACAATTATTTGATATTTCCAAAATTGTTAGGAAGTTGTGACTCTTTCTCTCAAATGAAAGCAGACATGTTGGCTGGCATCTGAAGTTCTTCCTATACATGGCCCTACCTGTGCCCATTCCTGACACTTCTCTCTCTCTCAATATTGTCTTCATACTCCCAGCCGTCTATATTTTTTTCTTTGTGTACAAATATTTTAATTCATTTGTTGTATTATTATAATGAATTTTTTTTAATTTAAGAATTTGTTTTACATACAATGTTGTGTGTACATTTAGTTTCACGCTCCATTTACCATGTCCAACCCTAACCCAGTCTCCTCCCCTCCTTACCCTCTAACCCTCCCCCTGTGCCCCTAATATTTATGCACTCTTGTTTGTCCTGCATTTCCTCAGTTTGAATGTTGGTCCTCTGGTGTCCCGTGGTCTATTGCTCTAAGGGATGTATTACCATAGAGTATGTGGGTGCATAATGCTGGGTTGAGTGGTCTGTGTGTACAGCTTGTTAACTATTGGGCTGAGAGCCAGCCCCTGGGGCTGTGTTTTATTCCAGGCACAGAATGTATTCCAGGGCCATAGTATTGGGGGGGTCTCCCCAGATTTCATCTGATGAGTAATTTTGGTCATTACTGACTTACTGGATTTTTTCCCACATTTTTCCTCCCACTCTCTCCAGTATCTCAAGATTTGATCCTTTCCTGAGTGGTTGGCATTGGTAGCTGGGCAGCATCTAGTTCTTCTGGTCTCGAGGGCCATTGTGTCCTATGGCTGATTGCTTCCAAATGCCTTTTTTTTTTTTTTTTTTTGCGTTCTTCTTTGCTTCCAATGCTGGGAGACCATTAGCTTACATCTTAGATGGCTGCTTCAAAGCTTTTAAGACCCCATTCGTTACCCCCCAATGGAGGGTGCAGAGCAAGGCTTTTATATATTTTGTTGTGCCAATTGCGTCTGGTGTCTCCCAGTACTATGGTCCTGAGAAGGTAGATCTAGTGGGTCTCTCTCCCATAGTGTCTGGTTGTCTGTGAGGGATTACACTGTGTATGTCTTCTGTTGTTTCTGTAAGGAATGCAGGTATTTTGTGTCACTGGTGTCTGTACAAGATTAGCCTCAGCTGAACCTATCCTTGGTCTAGAGTATACTCCTGTTCACTGACCCCTATCTGATCCTCTCAGGTTTTTTGTGTTTATCTGTAGCCTAGTGTTTGGTGTTAATGGCAATGCAGTATCGTGGACACATTGGTTGGTATTAGCATCTGTTGTCTATCTCTTATGTGTACAATTTGGTGTCCTCCCATTTCCTAATGTTATCATGGTGGTCACAGATCCTTCCCGTATATCCCACCCCTTATCCACGTCAGTGTGTGGGCCCCAACTAGCCTGAAATTAATCCCTCCCCTTCCCTTCCCTTCCCATCCCGGTAACCAACTAAGTGAGTTCCCTTTCCCAAGCAAACCCTTCTCTCTTTTTACTGTAGTGGGCTCATACAGTACTTCTCTTTATGTAATTGACTTATTTCACTCAGCATAATGTCCTCCAGGTTCATCCACATTGTGAGGTGATTCATGTATCTCTGTTTGTTCTTTAATGTAGCATGATGTATTCCATTGGGTGCATGTACCATAATTTGGTTATCCACTCATCCACTGATGGGCATTTAGGTTGTTTCCATCTCTTTGCTATGGTGAATTGTGCTGCAGTGAACATAGGTGTACGTATGTCTGTTCATGCACTATCTCTCACCTCTTTAGGATATATTGCTAGTAATGGAATTGCTGGGTCAAATGGTACTTCTGTTTTTAGTTTTCTAAGGAAACAACCGTACCGTATGCCACAATTTGTACCATTTTACAATACTACCAGCAGGGCACAAGAGTTCTAATTTCTCCGCAACCTCACGAGCATTTACTATTTTCTGACCTGTTGAACTTTGCTATTATTGCTGGAGTAAATTGGTACCTCGTTGTTGTTTTGATTTGCATCTCTCTAATGATTAATGATGGTGAGCAATTTCTCATGTGTTTGTTGGCTGCCTGTATATCTTGTTTGGTGAAGTGTCTGTTCAAGTCTTTTACCCATTTGTGAATTGGGTTATTTGTCTTTTTGGTATCGAGGTGTTGAAGTTTTCTATAGATTTTGGAGATAAGTCCTTTATCAGATATGTCACAGGCAAATATTTTCTCCCAATCTGTAGGTTCTCTTTTTACCCTTTTGATGAAGTCTTTCGATGCGCATAAGAATTTAAAAGGTCCCAGTCATCTAGCTTCTCTTCTGTCTCCTGCACATTCTGGGTTATGCTTGACAGTCTACTTATGCTGCAAATTAGGGCCCCCAGAGTTGCCCTTATTTTATCTTTGATGAATTTTACAGTTTTGGGTTTTACATTTAAGTCTTTGATCCACCTTGAGTTTGTTTGTGTGTATGGGGTGAGGTATGGGTCTTGTTTCATTTTTCTATAGGTGGATAGCCAGTTTTGCCAGCACCATTTGTTGAAGAGGCTGTCTCTTCCCCATTTAATGGATTTTGGACCTTTGTCAAAGATCATTTGTCCATAGATGGATGGGTCTATGTCTGGACTTTTGATTCTGTTCCATTGGTCTATCTGTCTGTCATTGTACCAATACCAGGCTGTTTTGACTACTGTGGCTGTATAGTAGTTCTCAAAATCTGGAAGTGTGAGGCCTCCCACTTTGTTTTTCTTCTTGAGAAGTGCTTTGCTTATCTGAGGTCTCTTTCCTTTCCATATGAAATTAGTAATTAGTTTTTCCATGTCCTTAAAAAATTTTGTTGAAATCTGGATCGGGGTTGTGTTAAATGTATAGATTGCTTTAGGTAGCATTGACATTTTCACAATATTTAGTCTACCTATCCATGAACAAGGTAGGTTCTTCCATTTATGTAGTGCCCTTTTTGTCTTTTGTAGCAGTGTTTTATAATTTTCTTTGTATAGGTCTTTTGTGTCTCTGGTGAGGTTTATCCCTAGATATTTTATCTTTTTCAAAGCTATAGTGAATGGTAGGTTCCCCTTATTTCTTTATCAGAGGACTCTTTGTTGGTGTAGAGGAATCCAGCTCATTTTTGTATGTTGATCTTGTATCCTGCCACTTTGCTGAACCTCTCTGTTAGTTCCAGCAGTTTTTTTATTGAGTCCTTTGGGTTTTCTACACATAGGATCGTATCGTCCGCAAATAGAGATAGTTTTAGTTCCTCTTTGCCAATATGTATGCCTTTCATTTCTCTTTCTTGCCTTATTGCCCTGGCCAGGACTTCCAATACATTGTTAAAACAGAAGTGGTGAATAGAGGGCATCCCTGTCTAGTTCCTGTTCATAAGGGGAATGCCTTGAGTCTTTAATGATGATGTTGGCTGTTGGCTTTGCATATATACCCTTTATTATGTTGAGGATTTCCCTTCTATCCCTATTTTGCTGAGAGTTCTGAACAGGAATGGATATTGGATTTTATCAGATGCCTATTCTGCATCAATTGATACAATCATTTGGTTCTTTTGTTTTGTTTATGAGGTGGGTTACATTGATTGATTTTCTGATGTTGAACCACCTTTGTAAACCTGGTATGAATCCCACTTGGTCCGGGTGTATTAATTTTTTGATATGTTGCTGGATTCTGTTGGCTAGGATTTTGTTAAAGATTTTTGCATCTATGTTTATGAGGGATATTGGTCTGGAGTTTTCCTTTCTACTGGTGTCTTTCCCTGGTTTTGGTATTAGTGTTATGCTTGCTTCATAAAATAAGTTTGGGAGTATTCCATCTTTTTCTATGTTCTGAAATAGCTTGAGTAGCATACCCACCAGCCACTCCTCGGAAGGAAGGTTGGGCATTCCTACTTCCACAGTGATAGTGCCTCGGAAACCCAAGGAGGGGTCGCTATGAGTCGGGGCCAACTCGATGGCAAACAACAACAACAACAAAAAGCATAGGTGTCAACTCTTCTCTGAATATTTGATAAAATTCTCCAGTGAAGCCATCAGGGCCAGGGCTTTTCTTTGTGGGAAGTTTTTTTTATGTGACCTGTTCAATTTCTTCTTTTGTTATAGGTCTGTTCAAGTTTTCTGTTTCTGAGTGGGATAGTTTAGGTAGGTCTTGTGATTCTAGAAACTTGTCCATCTCTTTTAGTTCTCAAATCTGTTGGAGTACAGTTTTTCATATTCTGTCAGTATCTTTTATTTCAGTTGGTTCTTTTGTGATGACACCATTTTTGCTTGCAATTCTTGTGATTTGGATCTTCTCTCTGTTTTGTTAGATCTGCCAGTGGTTTATTGATTTTATTAATCTTTTCGAAGAACCAGCTTTTTGTTTTGTTGATTTTTTTCTCTATGGTATTTTTGTTTTCTGTTCCATTTATTTCTGCTCTGATCTTTATTATTTCCTTGCTTCTAGATATTGTAGGATTCTTTTGTTGCTCTGTTTATAGTTGTTGGAATTGATGAGTTAGAGTGTTGATTTTGTTTCTTTCCTCTTTTTTGATATATACATTTATTGCTATAAACTGCCCTCTGAGTACTGCTTGTGCTGTGTCCCATAGGTTTTGGTACGATGTATCTTCATTCTCACTTGTTTCTAAGACTTTTTTTTTTTTATTTCAGTTTTTATCTGTTCTATTACCTAGTAGTTTTTGAGCAGTGAATTGTTCAGCTTCCATGTTTCATGCTTTTTCCTTACTCTTCCAGTTATTAATTTCTAATTTTATAGCGTTGTGGTCCAAGAAGATGCTTTGTAGTATTTTAGTGCTTTTGACTTTATTGAGGCTTGTTTTATGTCCTAACATATGGTCTATTCTGGAGAAGGATCAATGTGCGCTGAAAAAGAATGCAAATTGTGTGTTTGTTGGGTGAAATGCTCTGTATATGTCTATGAGGTTGAGTTGGTTGATTGTATGTTGAGTTCTTGTATATCTTTGTTGAGTTTTTTTTCTAGGTGACCTGTCCCTCTTTGAAAGTGGTGTGTTAAAGTCTCCTACTACTATTGTAGAGTTGTCTATTATCCCTTTTAATTCAGTTAATATTTGCTTCACCTATTTTGGAGCACTTTCATTGGGTGCATAAATATTTATTACTGTAACATCTTATTTGTCAGTTGACTCTTTCAGCATCATATAATGTCCTTCTTTGTCTCTTATGATGTTTTTCACCTTAATGTCTATTTTGTCAGAAATTAGTATTACCACTCCTGCTCTTTTTTTGGTTTCCATTTGCTTAGTATATTTTTTCCCATCCCTTAACTCTTAATTTGTTTTTATCTTTGTGTCTAAGGTGGGTTTCTTGTAGGCAGCATATCAATTGGTCTTCTTTTCTTATCCAGCTGCCACTCTTTCTCTTGATAGGTGCATTTAGTCCATTCACATTGAGTGTAATTAGTGATAGGTATGAATTGATTGCTGACGTTCTATTGTGTTTGTGTGTGTGTGTGTGAGTCGTTGGTGTTTTCTTGGTCCATACACTTTTCTGTGCTGAGTTTGGTCTGTTGGCTAATGCTTTCTCCCTTTTCTTCTTTATTGTTGGTTTTGTGCTTATTAAACCCCTGTGTTTTACTTCCTTCTGGATTTGCTTCTTCTTGTTGTTGTTAGGTGCCATCGAGTCGGACCCGACTTGTAGCAACCCTTCCTTGGATTGCCGAGGCAGTATTGCTACTGAAGTAGATTGCTCAACCTTCCTTCTGAGGAGAGACTGGTGGGTTTGAACCGCCAGCCTTCTGGTTAACAGTCAAGTGCCTTAGGCACTATGCTGCCAGAGCTCCCTGGATTTGCTTAGGGGGATTGTTAATTTTCTCTATGGTTACCTTAGAGTATGTTCTTGTCTTTACATTTTTAGAACAGTGTGTACTGTGAAGACATTGTCCTGTTTTTCTCTCCATTTGGAAGTTTGTACCTAGAAGTTTTATTCCCTCTGATAGGTTAATTGCTGTTGTTATATGCTGATTGACTTCCTTGGTTTTTAGAGTACAATGTTTTATGGTCTTATTTTGAGTTTCTATTTCTGATTTGGTTTTAGTGTTGATGCCACATATCCTGATTTTGTTGATCTCTGTTGTGGGTCCTCTATTGGAAGAACTTCCTTAAGCATTTCTTGTAGGGATGGTCTGGTTTTTACAACATCCCTTAATTTCTGTTTGTCTGAGAATGCCTTGATTTCACCATCATATTTGCTGGATAATTTGGCTGGATATAGGATTCTTGGCTGGAAGTTCTTTTCCTTCATTGTTTTACATATGCCATCCCATTGCCTTCTTGTCTGCGTGGTTTCTGCTGAGTAATCGGAGCTCAGCCTAACTGATTATTATAAGTAATATTTCATTTGTCCTGGGCAGCTCTCAGAATTTTTTCTTTGTCTTTGGTTTTGGAGAGTTTGATTATAATATGCCTCAGTGTTTTTCTCTCAGGATCTATCTTGTGTGGGGTTCTATGAGCTTCTTGGAAAAATATCTTTTCTTCTTTCATGTTCTGTTAGCAGGTCTTCCACAATTTTCTCAGTGTTTTTTTTTTTTTTCCACCTCTTCTTGTTCTGGAATTCCAGTGAGTCTTATGTGGTTTCTTCTCATGTCATCCCATATAATTCATAGGTTTTCTTCATTTCTCTTCAATCTTTGTCCTGATTTTTCTTCATACAGGCTGGTGTCCAGGGATTTGTCTTCATTTGGGATATGCATTCTTCAGCCAGTTATAACCTGCTGTTTTGTGCTTCTACTGTGTTGTGTAATTCTGTAATTTTGGTATTTATCTTCTGGATTGCTAACTGCTGTTTTTGTATGAGTTCTGATTGTAAATTAATCTTATTATTTTGTTCTTAATGATTTTCCTGAGTTCTTCCAGGGAACGGTCTGTGTTCTCCTTGTTTCTCTTTGGGGTTTCCTTAGGCTCTTGTATCTTCTAAATTCCTCCTCACATAATTCTACTGCCTCCTCTTCCCCCGTGTTTAATGAGACCTTTGTTTGTGGTTTTGCTTCTAATGCCTTGTCCCATTTTTTTTTGTTTGTTTGTTTGATTTGAGGTTGTCTTTAACTGTTGGTTATGCATTGATTTGTTTTGTCTTGGTTTAATGGTTTAATATTTTGAAAAGGTAATGCTGGTGTATTTTATCTTTTTAGTTATTAATTCAGGTGTGCTGGGTTGCTCTGCAGTTTTTTTGTGATGGTGGAATCACTGTGTGAAATGTGGATATGGGTTTCTGTTTGTCATAAAGAGGGTTTAGAGTTCGAACTGGGAGGTTTTATGGTGTCTGAACGTGGTTTCTTCTATTGGATGAGTGAAGTTATTGGTGGAGAAGGTGGGAGCAGAAGAAGGAAAGCTTGCTGTTGCACTAGGGGCGGTTTCTAGGGCTTTGAGCAGGCTGCTAATGATGACGTTGTACTGTTACTCACAGGCCTGCAGCTCAATTTCAGCAAAGACTCCAGTTGTTAGGGGGTCACCACTTTCCACCAGGCTCAGACACATGCAAAAATCCTGCTCCTGAGGCCCCTCTGCACCAAAAAGCTGACCCAAGACAACTTCCCGGTTCCACGATCTGCCGTGGGGGTTTCTCTCTGAGTCCACCACCCACAGCACTGGCACAACTGGTCCAGACCATGATCTGCCTCAGGAGTTCTTCTGTGGATCCGCCCACCCACGGTGGCAAAGATCCACTCAGTTTCTGTGGCACTGGAGTCAGGAGAGTGCCTGCTAGTAATCTGTGGTCCCAACATTACTGATAAAGTCAAGTGCTGGCCTCTCAGTGCCACTAATCTGACCCAAGCCTACTCGGTGACCCACTGTGGGGGCACCTCCCCAGGCCCACGCTCCTGCAGCAAAAATGGACTCTGTGCTCGGGTTTCAGTGGCACTGGACATGCCTGTTTGCACCTAGCTGACCCAAGTTACCGATAAAATCGGGTGAAGATAGATCCTTGATTGCTGGTATGCTGGTGTGGGTGTGCCTTTTTCCTTAACCCAGGGAGGTCTCGGATGGCTGTTCTTGTCTGTCAGTCAGCGCTCCCCCAGGGAAGGCTCCAGTGGCTTTTCTCAGTTGCCTATCAGCGCTCCACAGGTTAGATCTTCTGATCTTGATATTTTTTCCTTGTCCCTTTCTCCTTTCTAATTCTACTCCTCTGAATTTGGTGCACACTGACTCATTGAGCTGTTCAGAGCACCAAAATCCCTAATTCAAACTGCTGTACCTAGTTTTACAACCACGGAGATGCTGGAGGGAAGTAGCATGGTGATTACTGATGAGACTCCATTTTGAATCCCCCCCCCAGCCATCTATTCTTGAAAGGTTTTCAGCAAAGTGAAATTAAATTGTAGAGTGCTTACAGTGTATCAGGTGCTGTTCTAACCACTTCATGGATTGCACTTTTAAATTCTCAGAAGCACAAGAGGCGATCAGTGTTGTTACCGTCATCCCTATTTTACAAATGAGAAAATTGATGTGTAGACAGGCGAAGGGATTGCCTAAGGTCATATAGCTCTGGAGTGGTACATGAGGCCTGGGGCCCAAGAAGCTTAGACCTAATGGCAGGTCACCATTTGTGGTGGTGATGTTTGTGTGTCAACTTGGCTGCACCTGGCTGAGTGGCTGGGCAGCTGGTGACAGTTACTCCCCATAATGAGACTGGCAATCAGCTCCATGGTGGGATCTACCACAAGCAGCTGAGTCACTACCTTAGGGAATGTGGTGTGTTTCCTGTATATAAGCAGAAACTTTGGGGAATGGTCTCAAGCTTATGGCACACTTGGACCCTCCATGTTAGCCGTGTCATTGTTCAGCAGCCTGCCATGCTCTGCTGACCTTGGGACTTAAAATGGACTTAAATTAATGGCCTGCCACGTGGTTTGGTAACATTGGGACTGTGCCTTTTTATTTGTCAACCTTGGGTTTGTCAGCCTCAGCCAGCAGCTATCTGAGTGAAGAAAAGCCTCTAGCTCCAGTGGGCCAGGAGCTGGAGGCAGAGCTGGACCCCAAGGTTGAAGGGCTTTCACCCAGCCCCTAGAGCCTGGCACTTTGAACTTGGACTTAAAGCCTCTAAACTGTGAGAGAACAAACTCCTGTTTGTTAAGGGCATCCCATTTGTGGTATATTTCTGTCAGAGTGGCACTAGGTGACCAGAACACCACATACTATCCTGGTTTAATTCCTCAAATTGTCATCTCCCCTTACTTGAAAACTTGTTACCATTTACGTGGAAGACTTTAAGGATTTCATAGCTGATTTCCACATTTTCTATCACTTTTAACTTTATCATATTTTAACTTTATCATACACAGATAACTCTTCCAAAGCTATCTCTCTTCCCTTCCCTCTTTAAAAAAATAAAGAGGAAAACCCTGAAACACATTCAAAGCATTGTACTTCAGGATAGATCTTCAGATGTTTTGTTTGACGATGTTGTATATAATGCCATTCCTTTTTGTCATTCCTGGCATAGTAGATCACATGATTGTCTGATTCAAAATGGCCAGTATCAGTCCATTTCAGTTAACTAATGTAGGATATCAGTCTTTATGCATTCTATTTCATTTTTTGATGACTTCCAATTTTCCTAGATTCATACTTTGTACATTCTACATTCCAATTATTAATGGATGTTTGCAGCTGTTTCTTCTCATTTTGAGTTGTGCCACATTAGCAAACAAAGGTCCATAAACCTTTACTCCATCTACATTATTAAGGTCGACTCTACTTTAAGGAGGCAACTCTTCCCCAGTTGTTTGAGTGCCATCCAATTTGAGGGGGTCATCTTCTGGCATCATATCAGACAAAGTCTCAGTGTTGCTTATGTGGTTTTCAGTGGCCAGCTCTTTCAGAAGTGGACCTGGCCACATACTCCTTCCTAGTCTGTCTTAGTCTGGAAGCTCTCTTCTGAAGCTTGTCCACCATGGGTGGCCCTGGTGATACTGAAATACCAGTGGCATAGCTTCCAGCATCACAGCAATACCCAGCTGACAGACAAGTGGTGACTATGAAATCTAGTACCATAAAATCTAGGGACTCTTTCTGGTTTCTTCTTTGAAGCCATACAGCATTTTATTTGTATCTTTCATGATATTTATTATCTATTTTCTTGTGAATTGTCTTATGCCTTCTTTTTGTTGTTGTTGTGTGCTGTTGAGTCGGACCCGACTCATAGCGACCCCTCCTTGGGTTTCTGAGGCATCATCACTATGGAAGTAGATTGCCCCATCTTCCTTCCAAGGAGTGGCTGGTGGGTTTGAACCGCCAGTCTTCTGGTTAGCAGTCAAGTGCCTCAGCCACTATGTTATGCCTTCTAGTGTATTATAAATTATTTCCCTGTTCATGGCTAGGCTCTTGTTACGCCTATATGTAGTAAGAAAGTGATAAATTCGTATATAAGATAAATATTTAATGTAATAAAATTAGATGGCATTATGTGTCCAAACATATTTATGTTGTTGTTGTTGGGTGCCATCCAGTTGGCTCCAACTCATAGTGAACCTGTGTAAAACAGAACACAATATTGCCTGGTCCTGTGCTAGCCTCACAATCACTGCTATACCTGAGTCCATGATTGAAGCCACTGTATCAATTCATCCTATTGAGACCCTTACCCTTTTTTGTTAACCCTCCACTTTACCACACATAATATTCTTCTCCAGGAAATGGTCCCTTCTGACAACTGACCAAAGTAGGTGAGACGAAGTCTGCCCATTCTCACTTCCAAGGAGCATTCTGGCTGTACTTCTTCCAGGACAGATTTGTTAGTTCTTCTGGTTGCCCATGGTACTTTCAGAATTCTTCACCAGCACCACAACTCACAAGCATCAACCCTTCTTCAGTCTTCTTATTCATTGTCCAGATTTCACAGGCATATGAGGTGAATGGGAATACCATAACTTGGTTTAGGCACGCCTTAGTCTTCAAAGAAACATCTTTGCTCTTCAGCACTTGAAAGAGGTCTTTTGCAGCAGATTTGCCCAGTGCAGTATCATCTGATTTCTTGACTGCTGCTTCCATGGGTGTTGATTATAATATGAAATCTCTGACAATTTCAATCTTTTTTCCATTTATCATGATGCTGCTTACTGGTCCAGTTGTGAGGATTTTCATTTTCTTTATGTAGAGATGTAATCCATTCTGCAGACTGTAGTCCTTAATTTTCATCAATAAATGCTTCAAGTCATTTTCACTTAAAGCAAGCAAAGTTGTGTCATCTGCATATCGCAGGTTGTTAATGAGTCTCCTTCCAGTCTGGATGCCACACTCTTCTATGTATTCCAGCTTCTTTGATTATTTGCTCAGCATAAACATTGAACAAGTATGGTGAAAGGATACAACCCTGACACACTCCTTTCCTGATTTTAAACCATGCAGTATCTCCTCGTTCTGGTCAAACAACTGCCTCTTGGTCTACGTACAGGTTTCTCATGAGCATGATTAAGTGTTCTGGAATACCCATTCTTCTCAATGTTATCCATAATTTGGTATGATTCATAAAATCAAATGCTTTTGCATAGTCAGTTAGACACAAGTAAACATCTTTCTGATATTCTTTGCTTTCAGCCAAGGTCCATCTGACATCAGCAATGATATCTCCCTCACTCCATGTCCTCTCCTGAATCCAGCTTCCACCTCTGGAAGTTCTCTGTCAATATACTGCTGCAACTGTTTTTGAATTATCTTCAGTAAGATCTTATTTGAATGCGATATTAATGATATTGTTTGATAATTTCCACATTATGTGGGATCACTTTTCTTTGGAATGGGTGCAGATATGGATCTTTTCCAGTCAGTTGGCCAGGTAGCTGTCTTCAGATTTCTTGGCAGAGACAAGTAAGTACCTCCAGTGCAGCATCAGTTTGTTGAAACATCTTAATGGGCATTCTGTCAATTCCTGGAGCCTTGTTCTTCATCAGTTTCTTCAGTGCAGCTTTGACTCCTTCCTTCAGTTCTATTGGTTCTTGATCATATGCAACTTCCTGAAATCTATGAACATCAACCAGTTGTTTTTGGTACAGTGACTCTGTGTATTCCTTCCATCTTCTTTTGATGCTTCCTGCATCATTCAGTATTTTGCCCATAGAATCTTTCAGTATTGCAACTTGCTTGAATTCTTTTCTTCAGCCCTTTCAGCTTGAGAAATACCAAATGTGTTCTTCCCTTTTGGTTTTCTGACTCCAGGTTTTTGCACATTTCATTGTAATAATTGACTTTGTCCTTTCGAGCTGCTCTTTGAACTCTTCTGTTCAGTTCTTTTATGCTTTCAATTCTTCCATTTGCTTTAGCTACTCTCCAAGGGCAAGTTTCAGTCTCTTCTGACATCCATTAGGTCCTTTCTTCCTTTCCTCCCCCACCCCATCTCTCTAATGGCTAATGAGGCAGTCAGCTGCAAGGAAACAAAGAAGAATCACTGGTAGTTGGAAAATTTGGCCTTGGTGACAGAAATAATGCTGGAACTCACATGGTAGAATTTTGCAAGAACAATGACTTATTCATTGCAAACACCTTTTTTCAGCAGCACAAA
>NW_006921882.1:793901-803686 GCF_000298275.1 Orycteropus afer afer
AGCAGTCAAGTGCCTTAGGCACTATGCTACCAGAGCTCCCCATCTTCTGGCTATTGTAAATAGTGCTGCCATGAACATGGGTGTGCATATATCTGTTTTTGTCCTGGCTGTCACTTCTTTATGATATATAAATACTAATGGAATGGCTGGGTCAAATGGTATTTCTAATTCCAACTTTTTAAGGAATCACCATACTGCTTTCCACAGTGGTTGTGTCATTTTATAGTCACACTAGCAGTGCATGAGCGTCTCCGTCTCCGTCTCTCCACATCCTCGCCACCATTTGTTATCTTCTGTCTTGTTGAACTTTGCTGCTAGTGTTGGGGCCAGATGGTATCTCATTGTTTTGATTTGCATCTCTCTAATGGCTAATGAAAAATGAGAAGCTCTGGTGGCATTGAGGAGCTCTGGTGGCATAGTGCCTGTGGCATTTGACTGCTAACCAGAAGGCTGGCCATTCAAACCCACCAGCCACTCCTTAGAAAGGAGGTTGGGCAGTCTACTTCCATAGTGATACACACCCACTGCCGTGGAGTTGGATCCGACTCCTAGTGACCCCTCCTTGGGTTTCCAAGGCAGTATCACTACGGAAGTTGATTGCCTATTTTTCTTTCCGAAGAGTGGCTGGTGGGTGTGAACCGCCAGCCTTCTAGTTAGCAGTCAAATGCTTTAGGCATACCTCCTCGGAAACCCAAGGAGGGGTGGTTATGAGTTGGATCCAATTTGATGGCAGTGGGTTTAATGGCAAATGATAGTGAGTATTTCGTATGTTTGATGGCCACCTGAATATCCTCTTTGATGAAGTGTCTACTCATGTCTTTTCCCATTTTTATTTTGGATTATTTGTCTTTTTGTTGTTTAGGTGTTGGAGTTTTCTATAAATTCTAGAGATAAAGCCCTTATCAGATATGTCATTGCTGAATATTGTTTCCCAATCTGTAGGTTCTCTTTTGACTCTTTTGGGGGGAAGTCTTTGGAAGCACATAAAAATTTAATTTTTAGAAGGTCCCATTATCTAGTCTATGTTCTCCTGTTTGTACATTTTGGGTTATGCTTGATAGTCTATTTATGCTATAAATTAGGGCCCCTAAATTTGCCCCTAGTTTTCCTTGAGGAACTTTATAGTTTTAGGTTTCCCCTTTCAGTCTTTGATCTTTAACTTCCATCTGGAGTTAGTTTTTGTGTATGGTGTGAGATACAGATCTTGTTTCATATTTCTGCAAATGGATATCCAGTTTTTCCAGCACTGTTTGTTAAACAGACATTCTTTTCCCCATTGAATGGATTTTGGCCGTTTGTCAAAGATCATCTGACCATAGGTCAGTGGATCTATTTCTGGGTTCTCAGTTCTACTCCTTTGGTCTATGTGTCTGTCATTATACCAGTACCAGGCAGTTTTGACTACTGTAGCTGTATAGTAGGTTTTGAGATCCAGCAGTGTGAGACCTCCTACTTTGCTCTTCTTCAGTAGTGCCTTGCTTTTTGGAGATCTTTTTCCTTTCCATATAAAGTTAGTGATTGGTTTTTCCATATTTTTAAAGAATGTTGATGGAATCTAGATTGGGATTGCATTGAATGTATAGATTTCTTTGGGTAGAACTGACATTTTCACAATGTTCAATCTTCCTATCCACAAGCATGGTATATTCTTCCATTTATTTAGATCTCTTATGGTTTCTTGAAGTAGTCTTTGTAGTTTTCTTCATACAGGTCCTTTCTCGTGTTTTTAATGACCTTTAGCTTTATCTATGGATGGTGTTCATGATGTCATCCCACACTTCCTTTGCTTTTTGGTCACTGGTGTTCAGTGCATCAAATCTACTCTTTAGATGATCTAAACAATGTCATAGTTTGGCTCTTGTGGACTTGTTTTAATTGTCTTCAGTTTCAACTTAACTTGCATATTAGCAGTTGATGGTCTGTTCCACAATCAGCTCCTGGCCTTGTTTTGGCTGAAGATATGGAGCTTCTCCATCGCCTCTTTCCACAGATGTGTAGTAGATATGATTCCTGTGTACTCCATCTGATGACATCCATGTATATAGTCACCATTTATGTTGTTGAAAAAAAAGTATTTGAAATGAGTAAGTCATTGGTCTTGCAAAATTATACCATGTGATCTCCCGAGTCATTTCTATCACCAAGGGTATAATTTCCTACTACTGGTGTTATTTGTTTCCAGCTTTTGCATTTCAGTCACTAGTGATAATCAACACATCTTGGTTGCATGTTTGATCAATTTCAGACTGCAGAAGTTCGTAAAAATGTTCAATTTCTTCATCTTTGGCTTTGGTGGTTGATACGTAAGTTTGAATAATGATAATATTAACTGGCCTTCCTTGGGTGTATGGATATTATCCTATCACTGATAGCATTATACTTCAGGATAGATCTTTGTGGTGATGAATGACATGCCGTTCCTCTTGAATATGTCATTCCTGGTACAGTAGATCATATGGTTGTCTGATTCAAATTGGCCACAATCAGTCTATTTCAGCTCACTAATGCCTAAGATATTGATCTATATGCATTGTTTCTTTTTTGACAACTTTTAATTTTCCTAGGTTCATACTTTGTATATTCTGTGTTTCAATTATTAATGGATGTTTGCAGCTGTTTCTTCCTATTTTGAGTAGTGCCATATCAGCAAATGGAGGTCACAAAAGCTTTACTCTGTCTACACCATTAAGGTTGGTTCTACTCTGAGGAAGCAGCTCTTCTCCAGTCGTATTTTGAGTGCTGACCTGAGGGGGGGGGCCCATCTTCTGGCATGGTATCAGACAGTGTTTCACTGGTATTCATAAGGTTTCCACTGGAAATTTTTTGAGAAGTAGATGACCTCTTCCTTCTTCCAAGTCTGTCTCAGTCTCAAAGCTCCGCTGAAACTGGTCCATCATGGGTGACCCTGCTCGTATTTGAAATACTGGTGGTGTAGCCTCCAGCTGCATAGTAACGCGTAAGCCACCACAGAACAACAAAGTGACAGATGAGTGGTGGATAAATACTTACATTTGAGTATAATTAGAAAAGTTTCTGTTCATATAGGAGGAAAATACACATTCTAGAAGTAAACCCACGAAGCTGCCAAAGAAACCACAGAACGCTCTCCCTGCTGAAACCCCAGTAGAACTACCAAGAGAGCAGGGGAACTCATTCCTACAGGAAGACGCTTCCCCTGCATCTTCGTCTCGGACGCCATCATCTAGAGGAGTAATGAGAGGTATCAGTTGATTTTTCCTTTGGCTGAATATTCAGTAATTTCCTATTACTTTAATGATGTGAAAATATGATTACAAAAATATTTTTTGAGGGTATAGTTACAGGTAGTCAAAACTTGATTTTTAAACTGGTTAATACCATAACTTAGTTTTTCCTAAGTAGACTTCGTCCTTAGGACACTGAAGTTGTCCATGTTGGGAAGCTAAAGTGCTTCACTGTGTGCAACATACCATATGCAGTCATAAATTATGATGTGAAAGCTCAGATAAATGTATAATTTTCATAGTTTTAGCTCAAAATGTATGTAAAAACACGAAATAATTGGGGATTTCTATCTTTTGTTTGGCCATTTCATTGACTAAAATCTCTAAGGTGCATTCTGGTGGATTATATGCTTCAACAGTGGGGGTTTTGCTTTTATTTTAGAAATAATTGGCAAAGAAATGTTCATAGTCTTTGGAGCTCTGGCATATGTGTATTTCTCCAAAACAGAAATTAGGAGAATGAGTTTGTGCTTTTTGTATCTTGCTGAGTCTCTTTTAAGGACAGTTTAAAGCATCTCTGAATGGTAAGTTTTCAAGTCCTGAGTGTTAAAGCAATTCTCAGTTAACACGTGCTTCCTCACAATAGCTAGTGGGTCCTTCCCAGAGCACTGCAGGGTGCACAGGACCACCGGCATGTGCGTCCAGACACGTGGTGGACATGGCCTGACGTGATTTCAGCACTCTCTCTGAGAAGTCGTTTATTCTGGTTATTGCAGCAGTGGAGCTCCTCGTTTATTATACATGAGGGATTGAGACCCATAAAATGCTATGATTTCTAAAATACACATATAAGTGCTGGCCATGGTGTCTAAACTACTCAAGACAGTACTCAGGCTGGATATTAGGTTCCAGTTCAGAGTATAAATGCTTCTCAATAAAATGTTTCAAAAGTTTTTATGATTATACTAATATTATAATTTTGGCCTTGGTTTATTGAAATTTTATCCTTATAAAATATGGCTAAGACTTGAGGGTTTGATAAATTACAGTATTCTTAGAAGTTACATTAACCATGCTATTTGTAAAGCAGATACCAACACCTCAGTACTAATACCTGTTTTTTGTTTGTTTGTGTTTTGTTTTTGCTGTATGTGTTTTGTGGGGCAATATAGGTATAGAGAAAACAACAGAAAATAACTCTACTCAGGATTATGACTGTATAACAACCACATCTCTATCACCGTCTCAACACAATTCATCAGTTGAGTCTTTAAAAAGTAAAAATGGAGGTTCAAGTAAGTTGCCTCAGAGCAGTGAGAAGAATGTATCACAGGCCAGAGAAACTTGCTCACCAGTTGCACATCTGGTCTTTTTGGTAAGAACATAGGATATTTTCCTTTATCAGACATATCTGAAGGGAGGCATTTGCCTATGTCGTTGCTGTAAAGCACTGCTGAGTTGGTCCAGCTTGACACAACACTGCACAGTAGAACTAAAACCACTGCATGGTGCTGCACCATCCTCACAACCACTGCTGCACTTGAGCCCACTGTTGCAGAAATTGTGTCAGTCCATCTCGTTAAGGGCCTTCCTCTTTTTCTCTGACCCTCTCCTTTATCAAGATGATGTCCTTCTGCAAGGACTGCTGCCCCCTGATAACATGACCAAAGTACATAAGATAAAGTCTTGCCTTCTAAGAAGTATTCTGGCTTCATTACTTCAAGACACATTTGTTCTTTCTTCTGGCACTCCATGGTATATTCAGTATTCTTTGCCAAGATCATAAGTCAAAGGCATCAGTTCTTCTTTGATCTTCCTTATTTATTATCTAGCTTTCACATGCATACAAGGTGATTGAAAATACATTGGCTTGGGTTGGGTGCATCTTGGTCCTCAAAGTGACATCTTTGCTTTTAAACACTTTAAAGAGGTCTTTTGCAGCAGATTTGCCCACTCAGAGTTGTGGCCCAGCTACATTGACACATAACTCTTAACTACCCCAGCCCTCAACAAGGTGGATGGACACAGTGGCTGTGACAGCAGGCTCAAGCATGGCAGTGATTGGGAGGCTGGGGCAGGAGCAGGCAGTGATGTGTCCTGCTGTATGTGGGTTCACTATGAGTCAAAACCAGCTGGATGGCACAGACAACAACCACCTTTAGTAACTAAATCAGCAGTCCTGGTGGTACAGTGGATAAGCTTTCAGCTGCTTACCAAAGGGTTGGTGTTTTGAAACCCCAGCTCCTCTGTGGAGCAAACATGTAGCAGTCCGCTTCTGTAAAGATTAACAGCCCTGGAAACCCTATGAGGCACTTATACTCTGTCCTACAGGGTTGCTAAGAATTGGAAACAACACAGTGACAACCGTTTTTTTTTTTAATTACTAATCGATAAGTTGACAAAATAGTGTGCTACATACAGCATTTGCTTTAGATTTTTATGAGGAAGTGTAAAACTAGTAGATAAATGATATGAGTAGAAAGATGAGCAAATTTAATATATCAAAAAGCAGTTACATGTATCAAGTTATATCTACCATTTCTTCTTAAAATATAAAACAAAAAGACAAATCCATTGCTGGCAATTGCCACTTACAGCAACCCTATAGGACAGGGTAGAACTGGTCCATAGGGTTTTCTAGTCGGTAATCTTGAAAGGATGGGCAGACTACCACGTCCTTCTCCTGTGGAGTGATTGGTGGGTTTAAAAATGCCAACCTTTTGGTTAGCAACTGAACACTTTAACCACTACACCACCACTCCTAAAATACATGTTGTTGTTAGTTGCCATTGAGTTAATTTTAGCTCACAGCAACCTCATATACAACAGAACAAACACTGCCCTATCCTGCACCAGCCCCACCATCCTTGCTGCACTGTTCAGTCCACCTTCCCTTTTTTCTCTGACCCTCCACTTTACCAAGCATGACATCCTTCTCCAGGGAATGGCCCCTTCTGACAGTATGAGAAAAGTAGGTGAGACGAAGTCTGGCCATTCTTACTTCCAAGGAGCATTCCAGCTGCACTCCTCCAGGACAGATGTGTTAATTCTTTCAGCAGTCCATGGCACTTTGAGCATTCCTCACCAGCACCACAGCTCAGAGATCTCAGTTCTTCAGTCTTCTTATTCGTTGTCCAGCTCTCACAAGCATGTGAGACAATTGAAAATACTGTGGCTTGGGGTAGGTGTACCTTAGTCCTCAAAGTGACATCTTTGCTCTTTAGTGCTCTAAACATGTCTTTTGCAGGTTTACCCAGTGCAGTATGATATCTGATTTCTTGACTGCTGCTTCCATGAGTGTTGATTGTGAATCCAAGTAAAATGACAAAAAATGTTTTTTTTGAATTGTGATTTGGGTGAAAGTTTACAGAGCAAATTCATTTTTCATACAACAGTTCATTTGTTTCAACATTTGTTTCATGACATTGACTGCAATTCCTCATGGTGTAACAGCTCTCTTCCCACTTTCTCCCTGTGGTTACCTTTTCCCTGTGTCCTCCTTTCCTATACATTCCTGCCCTCTGAACTGTATCCCTGTGGAAATACAGCCCTTCTGATCTCCCATGGTTGATTGTTCTAAGGAATATATTTACCAGATACAAATGTTCACCGTATATGCCTGTCTACTGTTTGGCTGGAAGCCACAGGAGTGATTTCAGGGCCAAAGGGTGACTAGGGGCCATAGTCTGAGGGGTTTTACCAGTCTCTATCAGACCAGTAAGGCTGGTATTTTTTACAGTTTTCAGTTTTGTTCCATGTACTTCTTGCAGTGTACCTAGGATCTCCTATTCTGATTTCTTTCTGAGTGGTTGACAGTGGTAGCCAGGTACCATCTAGTTCTTCTGGTCTCAGCATCATGTAGGCTTAGATTCCCATGGTCCACTAGTCCTTTGGACCAGTTGTTTCTGTGTACCTTTTTTTTTCTTTCTTTCTTGTTTGCTCAGGATGAGGAGAGACCAATTGTTGCATTTTAGATAGCTGCTTGTAAGCTTTTAAGACCCCAGTTGCTATCACCAAAGTAAAACGTTGTTGTTGTTATGTGCCATTGAGTTGGACCTGACTCATAGTCTCATAGCGGACCCCTCCTTGGGTTTCCGAGGCAGTATCACTATGGAAGTGATTGCCCCATCTTCCTTCCAAGGAAGTGGCTGGTGGGTTTGAACCGCCAGCCTCTTGGTTAGCAGTCAAGTGCCTTAGGCACTACGCTACCAGAGCTCCTGAAGTAAGATACAGGACAGTGTTTTTGTGTAGTATGTTATACCAGTTAAGCTTGATGTCCCCCACGACTATGGGCTCCCATACTTAGTAACCAACAAAGAAAGTTTCCTTCTATATGTTAACCTTTCCTTGACTTTTTACATTAGTGGACTAATACAGTATTTGTCCTTCTGTGATTGTGTTACATAGCGACCCCTCCTTGGGTTTCCAAAGCAGTATCACTATGGAAGTAGATTGCCCCATCTTCCTTCTGAGGAGTGGCTGGTGGGTTTGAGCCACTAGCCTTCTGGTTAGCAGTCAAGTACCTTAGGCACTATGCACCCAGAGCTCCCAGAGAAGCTCCCAGAGAAGCTCCCAGAGCTTCTGTGATTAACTTATTTAATTCAGCATAATGTCCTCCAAGTTCATCCATGTTATGTGGTATTTCACAAATTCTACGTTATTCTTTAGTGTTGCATGGTATTCCATTGTGTGTATGTAGCACAGTTTGATTATCCATCCTCCCGTTGATGGGGACTTAGGTTGTTTCCATCTCTTTGCTGTTGTGAGTAGTGCTGTGATGAACATGGGTGTGCACATGTCTATTTGTGTCCTGGATCCCACTTCTTTAGGATATATACCTACTAATGGAATTGCTGGGTCAAATGATATTTCTATTTCCAACTCCTTAAGGAATCACCATACCAATTTTCACAGTGGTTGTATCAATTTACAGTCCCACCAGGAGTGAATGAGAGTCCCAATCCCTCCACATCCTTGCCAGCCTTTGTTTCTGTCTTGTTGAACTTTGCTATTAGTCCTGGCGTGAGATGATGTCTCGTTGTTGTTTTGATTTGCATCTCTCTGATGGCTAATGTTCATGAACGTTTCTTCATGTATTTGTTGGTTGCCTGAATACTTCTTTGGTAAAGTGTGTTCATGTCTTCTGCCCATGTTTTAATTGGATTGTTTGTCTTTTTGGTGTTGGAGTCTTCTATAAATTTTAGAGGTAAGTCCCTTGTCAGGTATGTTACTGCTGAATATTTTTTTTCCCAATCTATAGGTTCTCTTTTTACACTTTTGGAGAAGTCTTTTGATGCACATAAGAAATCATCTGGTTTATCTTTTGCTGTTTGTATATTTTCACTGACGTTTGTTGTTAGGTGCTGTCACATCAGCTCCAACTCAAAGCCACCCCGTGTACAACAGAACAAAACACTACCCAGTCATGGGCCATCTCCACGTTCCTTGCTGTACTTGAGCCCGTTCCAGCCACTGTGTCGATCCATCTCGTTGAGGGTCTTCTCCTTTGTTGCTCACCCTCCACTTTACCAAGCATTATATCCTTCTCCAGAGAAAGGTCCCGTCTGACCACGTGGCCAATGTAGGTGAGATGAATCTGGCTGTTGTTCTAAGGAGCATTCTGGCTGCACTTCTTCCAGGACAGATGCGTTTGTTCTTTTGGCTGACCAACACCCTTTGCCAGCAACACCCCAATTCGAAGGCATCACCACTTCTTTGGACTTCTTATTCCTTTTCCAGCTTTAACGCACACATGAGGTGATTGAAAATACCATGGCTTGGGTTCATCTTCAGAGAGACATCTTTGCTCTTCAGCACTCTTTCAGTGATTTGCCCAATGCAGTATGATGTCTGATTTCTTGGCTGTTGCTTTCTTGGGTGTTGATTTTAGATCCAAGTGAAATGAAATCACTGACAGCTGTAATCTTTTCCCCATTTATCATGATGCTTCTTATTGGTCCAGATATGAAGATTTTTGTTTTCTTTATGTTCAGATGTAATCCATACTGCAGACCGTAGTCTTTAACCTTCATCAGTAATTGCTTCCAGTCATCTTCACTTTTCAGCAAGCAAAGTTGTGTCATCTGCACATTGTTAGTGAGGTTGTTAATGGGTCTTCTTCCAATCCTGATGCCGCATTCTTCTTCATACAGTCCAGCCTCTCAGATTATCTGCTCAGCATACAGATTGAATAAGTATGGTGAAAGGATACAACCCTGATTCACACTTTTCCTGATTTTAAACCATGCAGTATGTCCTTGTTCTGTCTGAACAGCAGGCTCCTGTTCCATGAACAGGTTCCTCATGAGCACAATTAAGTGTCCTGGAATTCCCATTCTTCACAATGTTATCCATAATTTGTTACGATCCACAGTCGAATGCTTTTTCATAGTCAATAAACACAAGTAAATATCTGCAAAAACGGCAAGATAATCTCACAAGAGGAAGACAGCAGTAACCCAAGGCTTATTACTGCAAGGCCAAACATGCTGCCTCCCTCCAGCCCTTTCACCAACCGTTCCTCCCAAAGCACCCACCACCTCTCTCCTGGGTTCGATAATTCACTGCAGTGGCCACACAGAA
>NW_006921882.1:804128-809088 GCF_000298275.1 Orycteropus afer afer
TTTCTGGTGTTGTCTGCTTTCAGTCACAATCCATCTGACATCAACAGTGATGTCCCTCATTCCACATCATTTTCTGAATCCAGCTTGCATTTCTGGACGTTCTTTTCAATATACTGGTGTAACCATTTCTAAATTATCTTCAGCAAGATTTTACTTGCATGTTCTTTGAATGATATTGTTTGATAATTTCCATGTTTAGTTGGATCCCCTTTCTTTGGAACAGACACAAATATGGATCTCTTCAGTTGGCCAGGTAGTCATCTTCCAAATTACTTGGCACAGACGAGTGAGTGCCTCCAGTGCTGCATCTGTTGAAAAATCTCAATGGGTATTCTGTCAATTCCTGGAGCCTTGTTTTTCACCAATTCCTTCAGCACAGCTTTGACTTCTCCCTTCAGTACCATCAGTTCTTGATCATATGCCACCTCTTGAAATGGATGAACATCAGTCAATTCCTTTTAGTACAGTGAATCTGTGTATTCCATCTTCTTTTGATGCTTCCTGCATTGTTCAATATTTTACCAATAAAATCCTTCAATATTGCAACTCAAGGCTTGAATTTTTTCTTCAGTTTTTTCAGTTTGAGAAATATCGAGCGTTTTCTTCCCTTTTGGTTTTCTAACTCCAGGTCTTTTCACATTTCATTATAATAATTGACCTTGTCCTGTGAAGCTGGTCTTTGAAATCTTCTGTTCAGCTCTTTCATCTTGTCATTTCTTCCTTTTGCTTTAGCTACTCTCTGTTCAAGAGCAAGTTTCACAGTCTCTTCTGACTAACATTTTGTTTTTTTCTTCCTTTCCTGTCTTTTTTGTGATCTTTTAATATCTTCATGTTTGATATTCTTGATGTCATCTCACAACCCAACTGGTCTGCAGTCATTGGTATTTACTGCATCAAATCTGTTCTTCAGATGGTCTCTAAATTCAGGGGGAATATACTCAAAGTCATATTTTGGCTCTCGTGGACTTGTTTTAATTGTCTTCAGCTTCAACTTGAACTTGCATAGGAACAGTTGATGGTTGGTTCTACAGTCAGCTCCTGGTCTTGTTTTGACTGATATTAAACTTCTTTCCACAGAGGTAGTGGATTTGATTTCTGTGTGTTCCATTTGACGAAGTCTGTGTGTATAACTGCCACCATTTATGTTGTTGAAAAAATAAGCATTTGCAATGAATAAGTTGCTGGTCTTGCAAAATTCTGTCATATGATCTTTGGCATCATTTCTATCACCAAAGGCCATATTTTCCAACTACTTACCTTTTTTGTTTCCAACTTTCACCAGCAATAATCCATAATTCCAGTCACCAGTAATAATCAATTACATCTTGGTTGCATGTTTGGTCAATTTCAGACTGCAGAAGTTGGTAAAAATCTTCAATTTCTTTGTACTTTGGCTTTGGTGGTTATTACATAAATTTTAATCCGTATAGGTGTATGGATGAAAGCATCTGAAACATCTTGAAATGTTGGGTTTTTTTTTTTTTTTGGATGATGAATACAATGCCATTCCCCTTCAACTTGTCATGCCTGGCCTAGTAGATGAAATGTATAGGTATGCAAAGAAGTCTTTAAGAAAGACAATAGAGACAGGAATCAACCATAGTTCAAAGTAGGGAGATAGCTAAATACTTTGATGTATGAGGAATGATTTTGTAGTTGGAATACTTTAATACCAGTTTACAAAGCCTTTGATGTGTTTTCTTTCCCCCCATTGGTTTGTATATGTAACTTGATTTGGAGAATTATTTACAAATTGGTTATCAAGTTACTCCATTTTAACAGGGTAGAAAGGATTTTAAGTCAGTTAGAATTAGGTTTAAATCCTGGATTTTCTATTTGCTATCTGTCTAATAGTTTAAGAGTTTACCCTTAAATTATTTTCTGCTTTGACTTTTTTGTTGAAACCATGGGTTTTTAGTAATGGAAGGTATCTTGAATGAAATGACAAGAACAATTTTAGGTAATAACAGATTTTGATTCAATTATTGGGACATGTATGTCCTGAGGTTGGTGGGATGATGCCCATTTCTTCAGATTCATACCCTTATACAGGCCCCCATCAGATGGCAGCATGCATTAGAAATGGGCTAGTAGCAAACAAAAGACAGGCATACAAGCTGAACATTGACATTCGGTAGATACACTCCTTGGAGAGATCAATCATGGGAGAGTAGGAGGCCTGTGTATGCACAGGGAGACATCTGGGGGGGAGGCGGCAGGAGTGCATAGGAGGGAAGGGCACAGGGTAGAGGTAACTATGGGGAGAAAGTAATAGGGGAGCTGTTGCATTGTGGGAAATTGCAGTCAATGTCATGGGACAAAGTATATGTGAGCTGCTGTATGGAATTTGTAGTGAATTTGCTCTGTAAACTTTCACCCAAAGCACACTAAAAAGTAAAAAAAAAAAAAAAAAAAAAAAAAACTATCAGCTTCTCAACTCAATGGCAGTGAGTTTGTTTTTTTTAGTTTTTTATCAGCTTCTCAAAATGTAGGTGGATACTGTATGTTCCATGGGTCACAAAAATGTTTAATTAATCTCTCTGTACCTGTTTCTCTCCTGAGCTGTAAATAAGCTAATTACGCAAACCTAGTACCAGAAACATGATAAGTACACAAGTATGTTCTCTTCTCTTGATATGTGCTGCACTCTGTATACCAAGATGGAGTTAATGACTGGTAAGCACATCTGTATCAGAGATCAGAGACTTCCGATACAAACAGTCTTTTGTCCTGCCACCTGGAACAAAACATGTTTTTTATCCCTGAAGGATCTTAGGATCCTTCTATTCTTTCAAACTTATTTAAAACCCCAGAGGTAGGAAGCTACCCCCTAGCCCCTGCTGCAGTGACCCCTGACACACATCTAGGAGATAGTGTCAGCTGACCACAGTTTGAAAATCAGTTTCCCACCAGGCTAACTTCCCATGGTCCTTTGTCAGTATTCCCCTACCAGCCTCAGTTTCCCTGTATCCCTGCCACAGGCCACCTTTCAATTCTCTAGCTCTAGGTAAGCCCCATCCATCTCCTTTGATGCTGCTCTGTGCTGGGTTTATGTGTTAGGTATTCATGGGCTGGGCACTCCCAGTGAACCATCTGTTTCCTCTTGACTGCTGATGTGGATTGAGGCACTGAAAAGGTTCTTTACAAAGCATTTTTCTCAGCTTACACTCTCTGCAGCACTGTGAGTCTTCTCAGTCTTCCAGCTGGAGATGTTATCAGAAGTTCCCACTGTTGGCCAGTTGTATGGGTACAAAGTGGTGTCTCACTTTAATTTGCCTTTTTCTGAACATCAGCATCATTGAGAATCTTCATGTGGTTTTGGCCCTCCTCTGAATGGCCTGTTTATGTTTTCTGATTTTTTTCATTGCAATTTGAATTTTTCTTATACATTTGTAGGAGTTGTTCATATATATTCTGGGTATTAATTACATTTTTTTGTTATATACAATGCAAAAATTCTTTTTCCAGTATCTCTTTTTACTTAGATTAAAAAAAAACAAAAACCTGCCATATGCTAGGAGATATGATTAAATGAAATCTGCTGATCTTTTGAGTTGTTTAAGAGATCCTTCTCTAATTAATGCCATAAAAATATTTTACTTTCTTGTAAAAATGGTAGTCTTGACTTTCACTTTGAAGTTTTCAGTCTTTGGGGCTTTACTTTTATGTGTGGGTAGCAGGTAAGTGCAGTGTCATCCATGGAATTCCCCTTTATCCTCCAGCGTTGATGGTGCAGATTGGGTGTGTGGCCTGGTGTCCACACGAGTAGGCTGTTAGGCACCGCTCATTCTTCCTGATCTGTCTGCCCTTCCCTGTGCTACACCGCACTGCTTTAATTCCTAAAAGGCTGTCCTCATTGGGCATTTCATCCCCCTCATTGATTTTCTTACCTAAGTTCTCTTGGCCCCTTACTCATCTGTCCAGATGTTGCAGTCAGCTTGTCTAAGGGGAGACTTGGCATTTCCCAGCAGTGATAGGGAACTTTCTCAGCCATATATCCTCCTCTTGCCATTTTTGATCTTACTCCTACAAAATGGTGCCGTGTTTCAAAGCCAATGATAAATACCACTTGTTAGACTAAGCCTTAGCTGTCCTATGGGTTTTCTTTTGCTGTTATTTAAAAATAAAACAAAGTAGGTGTTTTTGTTTTCTTTTTTCCTTTGCACAGCAATGCTGTTGATTTCCCATCTCCTCCAACTTTGCTGCATCCAGGCATCCTAAACACCTCGATTCTCCTGGATTCTAGACATACAGTCACTATCAGCTCTTACTCATTCTGGTGTGTGTATTTGGGGTTCCAGTCCTTACACATTTGATTCTCTTTTTCAGGTGACTGTGACTGATAGCGCAGTGTTAAATAGCCGTGCTCACAGGCACCCTTAGCTCTAGGTAACTTTTAAGTTAACGGTCTAGGTGTCTGAGAGCTTTACTTTCTTTTAATTATTTCCTCAAAATGTAAGTAAGTTTGACTTAATGTTTTTTACCATGTTCAGCTTTTACGTTCTTTTGGTTTTAAGTAATTCTCTAACTCCTTTTGAGTGTCTATGTGTCTTACTCTTTCATAGCCCAGCCAGAGTCCAGTAATGGAGAACAGTGCTGTTGTGGACAGAAAAAATGTAAATTCTGTGACACCTGCACAAGAAACACAACATTGCAGTTTTTCAGATGTAAGCAATAGTAATTCAGAAAAACAGTTTCTAGAAAATGAACTTTTAAGTATCATAGAAAATCAAATGCAAAGAAATCAAGAGGTAAGTATAGTATTCTAGCTGTCAAACTTTCCTTAAACTAAGCTAGTTCTGGTAGAATCAGATTATTAGCCTTCAGCAACTTATGTTGTTATGTGCCGTCGAGTCAGCCCTGACACCTAGCGACCCCTCCTTGGGTTTCCAAGGCAGTATCACTACGGAAGTAGGATTGCCCAGCCTTCCTTCTGAGGAGTGGCTGGTGGGTTTGAACC
>NW_006921882.1:809384-837958 GCF_000298275.1 Orycteropus afer afer
TTTTTTTTTCTTTTTTAGTAAGTTGAAACTTCTGAAATGAGAGGTAGCAATAAAGTCTTAAAATAGTTGCTAAACCAGACGTATTAAGAATATACTCTTTTGGTTTCATGATTATAAAGGAATTTGGTTGAGCCTGCTTGCCACTATAAAAACTAATCCATCGGTGAAAATATTCTGATAATCTGTAAAATACAAGAGGTCAAGACAGAATTTGACAGCTCAGTGTGAGGGCTGGGATTTGAGCTAGACCTTAGTTTCTGTGTATTAATCCTTCCACTGAGTGGCAAATGAGCAGCAGGCTAAGAAAGGGAGGGACAAGTACTGGCATGTTCATGAAATGGAAAGGGGACTAAACCAATGAGCGCGAGGAGCCTGTATGATGGAACAAGTAACAAACTGGGTTAGATGGGAAAGGTGTGGCTTAGAGGTATGAATTGCAAGCCAGGAGGAAGAGTTTAGACTTTGGGTTCCTGGAACCAAAGATGTGAAAAAAAAAAAACAACACACCAGACTCACTGCTGTCCAGTCAGATCTGACTCATAGAGACCCCTCCTCCTTGGGTTTCCAAAGCTGTATCACTACGGAAGTAGATTGCCCAACCTTCCTTCTAAGGAATGGCTGGTGGGTTTGAACTGCCAGCCTTCTGGTTAGCAGTCAAATGCCTTAGCTGCTATGCCACTAAACCTCCCCCTACCTGAGTCAAATAAAAGCATGAAAATCCTATTAAGGAAGAGCTGAAAGAGCATGGATTGTCAGGAAACCAGCTACATAACTATTGCTGTAACTAGGCATGAGGATAACGTAAGAACCTAGGGTCACGCATGGCAGTGTGAGAGATGGAAGGGATGGAAATAAGGCAACCTGAAAAGATACCTGAGAGCTTTTGTAGCTTTAGGGTCTCAGAAAATCGGTCAATGTGAATCCAAAAGTATCTACAGTATTTTTTTTTCTAATTTCTTATATGTGTTTTAGGAAAGCTACTCAGCATCTCCATTATCCATATCTAGTGAAAGAAGAGAAAGAATCTGGTATAACATGTCATGGGACACTACTCACGTATCAGGTGTGTAGTCAGAGTCTTGCTGTAAAAAAATTACTGCAACACTGCAGTAGGATCTCATCCGAAAGATTTAAGTTATACTGTTACTAGTTTAATGTCAAAACGAAGATAAACTAGGTAGAATATAATGTAGTTACCTAAAACATAATGCAGACAACTGAAATGAAGGCTTTTTGTACAAGCAAGAAAGTAGCAGGCTTTTTGATCAATAGTATAGCATTGTTAATTATTTTTCAATCATTCCTAAGGCCCCACGCAGCATCCCAATCGCAAACGAATGTACATAGAAGATGACGTAAGTAGTTTTGATGAAGTAGAAATGGAAGAGGAAGAAGAAAGAAGACCAAACTTGATTCCCAATAAACTGTCTAAAATCAGAGATCCAGATCACACCTGTAAAAGTAAGTAGCTCTGATGCATGTGTCAAAACACAGTTACTTGCAGGGTTGGCAGACAGTGTTTCTACAAGTGTACTGGTATGTTCTGTAAGGATCCCCAGGTACATAGTAGAGCTGACCAGGGACAAGGTTGTAGGAAATTCTTGGCCAAAGCCACTACCCAGAGGGAGCAAGTGGCCGGACCTATGGGCCTCGGACCATAGTTGCAGGGCACATCAAGCTCAATTGGCATAATATAATTCACAAAAACATTGTTCCACATCCTACTTCGGTGAGTGGCGACTGGGATCTTGAAGGTTTGCAGGCAGCCATCTGGATGCAGCTATGGGTCTCTCCTCGTCCAGAGCAGAGAAGAATGAAGGAAACCAAAGACACATGGAACCAGTCCAAGCAACTGGTGCACCACATGATCCTCAGCCTATACGACTATGTGAGCAGAGGAACTAGATGTGTCTGGCTACCACCGTAAACCACTCAGAAGGGAAGGGGATCTGTATAGGAGATCCTGGATAGAGTGGAAGCAACAATGTGGAACAAAACTCAAAATCATTTTTTTAAAAAAACAAAAAGGACCAGGTTTGCTGGTCGGAGAGCCTGGTGGAACCCCTGATACTATGGTCCCTAGCTGCCCTTCAGGTCTGAAATTGAACCTACTCCTGTGGCTTCCAGCCAAACAAAAGACAGGCATATGAGCTGAACGTTTACATTAGGTAGACACACCCCTTGGAGAGATAAGTCCATGGGAGAATAGAAGGGCTGTGTGTGCACAGGGAGACAGCTCAAGGGGCAGGAGTGCATGGAGGGAAGGACACAGGGAAGAGGTGACTATGGGGAAGCAGTGGGAGGGGAGCTGTTGCATTGTGGGAAATCGCAGTCAGTGTCATGAGACAAAGTACGTGTGAGCTGCTGTACGGAAAGTGAATGTGCTCTGTAAACTGTCACCCAAATCACAATAAAAATAAAAAAAAGTTACTTGGAGGGGTGGCCTTTAGATTGTAAATATGTCCATCCACAAAACAAATTCCCTGTGAAGATGGCTCTGAATACATCCAAGACTGCTGATGCTTTACCACCAAATTCATTTTAAATGAGTGTTCTCGTACTAAAACAGAAAACCAAACCCACGGCAATCGAGTCCATTCCAGCTCAGAGTGACTGTTGTAGTTGGGTCTTTACATTCATAGACAGCTTTGGTTATTGCTTATTACCATTTACTGGAATAGGAATGTACCAGTATTAAACTTCACTAAATTACAAGGTTAATCATAAGTGAAACCAGTTAAAAAACCAATCCCCCAGCTCCATTTAAAAGTTAGGGTTTCTGCCGTAATAGCCAGGCCAAAAGTTTTTTATATATAAATCAGAATAATTTCATTTCTAAATTTAAAAAAGTCTACTTTTCATTTCATAATCCTTAGATTACAATTAGAATGTGAACATAAGAGCAATTTCATTCTTTAACCCCATGACATGTAAGATTTTATTTATAATAATGCATATTTTAATTTTGACTGATTGTCTTTATTCCTTAGTGTCTGAAAGTATATCTAAGTTTTCGGCATATGAGTTTTATATTTCTGAGGAGAACTGGGAAAGCACACATTCCCATGTAGGGATGATAAGTGAGAAAATCAATAAAGAAATTAATAGGAAAATTCAGGTAAGTTTCAATTCTGTCCGTTATGATTTATAGCAGATCACACAGCCTACCATACTTCCTTCGATATGGCCGGCTCACTGGATCTTTGGCACTAAACACACATTCCTGAACCCTGCTTTTCTCATACGCCAGTAAAAAATAAGAATGATTGATCACTGGCTTAAAACAACAACAAACAAAACCTTATCTCCTATGGGTTGTTTCTCTTCCTTTTAAAACTTGAGCATTGTGCATATTTCTTGCTTTACTATTAGAGGTCCCTCATTTGTCCTGTTCTCCTTCCTGTTCTGATTTGGTTAGCTTTTTTTCTTTTTCCCTGAAAATATTTGGTAGTATACTATCTATAAATGGTGAGTGATTAAAGTCAGAGCAGCCCCACCTCCCTGCGTGCTACCCATGCTGTGTCTGTGGGTCCAGTTTCTGAGGCTCCAGTGAGCTGGTGAACGAGATAATGCAGGTACAGAGGTTTCTCAGATGGTTGTGGATGACCCCTCAAGACCTCTCCATCTTTTCCTCTCACGTGCTTGTATTAGGGGAACAAAGAGTTCTTTTAAGCCCTCTGCCTAAGGCATCTGATGGCTAACCAGAAGGCTGGCGGTTCAAACCCACCAGCCACTCCTCAGAAGGAAGGTTGGGCAATCTCCTGCCGTAGTGATACCGCCTTGGAATCCCAACGAAGGGTCACTATGAATCGTAGCTGACTCAACAGCAGTGAGTTTGGTTTGGTTAATGAGGGATATTTTTCTGCAGAGGCTATCAGCCTCATCTCTTGCTTGCCCTTTTCTGCTATAGAGCAGTAACATCTAGAATTATTTCAAGGCCTACATATTTGTTTCTTTGTAATTTTATTTACCCAGTTTGGTGTCAGTTGAGAATCCTGGTTCCTATATTCTGTTGTAGGTTTGTGGCTAGATATATTCATGTTTTTTTGTGAAAAATGGTAAAAAACATTTCCAATGTGACTGTTTGCCCATGTTCCTGCAGAGACTGAAGGGCACTGTCATCTTTGTAAATCCTGGGGAGTGTCCTTACAAAGCCAGTTAATGACATTTCAACCCTCAGTGGAAGCTTTGCTGATGGACCTTAACACAGCTAGTCTTAACCTGGCATATTAGTAAATGCTTCCATTTAAATGAGTTTTGAATTTGTTACTTTTTGAAATTTTTCTTAGTCATCTACATTATATAGAAAAGCCTTTGCTCTTTAATATATTTTTGGTTGGTTATGATTTTGTGTAAAGTGTTTTCTAGATAAAAACGATTCTCTTTCAGACTTACCACAAAAAGATGGACTATTTTACTAAAGAGTCGTGGAAATCCGCTCAGCAGCATATGGACACGATGAGTCATCAAGTTCAAGAGTATAGGTCAGTAATGAGCATCTCTTCTGAAAACCTCTGAATAAGTGAAGAGTTTTTAGAATTTACTGCATTTTTGTTAATAGGAATAAAAAGCTTGACCGATTCCAGTTGAGCATCATACAGGAGATGGAAAACTTGGAGCAAGAGTCACAGGCTTTGAAACATCTGGAGAAGCAATTCGGGGTTCGTGGTTTTAAGAACAACATGACAGGAAATCTTTCTCTCACTTTTCGCTGTTTCAGCTCACCCTAAAACCTTTTTGCTCTTTAGAAGATACAGTTTTATGTTAGATTTTAGTGAGCTGCATGTAAACACACCTAAATCACAGACGTACGTTTATAATGAATACCTTTGAGAATAAGGGAGAAATCCAGAGAGATTCACCTTCCATTTTGTTATCTGAAAGATTGCATGACATCTGGAAACTCTTAGCATGGAGCCAAGTTGTTCATTTAAATTTTGAATAATAGAACTCTACTTATTCTACTGTCAAGTTTTAATATTTAAAGTGTGACAGGTTTTACTTATCTTAAAAACAGGACATCATGGAAAAGATACTTGAGAGGTTCAGTGCCTCTCAGAAAAGTGAGCGGCAGAGGTGAGTACATGTCGGTGGCTGAAATCGGTGCGAGAAGACTTTCAAAAAAACAGTCAGTTGATATTATTGGAATGTTGATCTGTTTGGAAAAGAGTGTATTTGTTGTTGTTGTGATGTGCCGTCGAGTCGGCCCCGACTCATAGTGACCCCTCCTTGGGTTTCCGAGGCAGTATCACTAGGGAAGTAGGATTGCCCAACCTTCCTTCCGAGGAGTGGCTGGGGGGTTTGAACCGCCAGCCTCCTGGTTAGCAGTCAAGTGCCTTAGGCACTATGCTACCATAGCACTATGTAAATTGTAGTATAGCTGTTGCATTGGATTCCTGATGTAGAGACAGCTTTCGTTGTCTTGTTAGGCTCCACCTCCTGAGGACCTCATTTGAGGACAATGACTTCTGCAGCCTTGAGAACGATGAGAAGATTTTTACATCTGAGGTATCAGTTCTATATTTTAAATGCAGTGTGTCTTGATACTGGCTAGTCTAACTCGAACGCTTGGCACTAAACTTCCTCAGTAAAATATATTTACTTCTTTGCAGATACGCTCCATGAGAGAACACATGAAAAGGCTCCAGACCAAGTTTCTTCTGGACATGGTAAAGTAGTGATCTCCTTGGGCTTTTCCAAGGCTGTGACCACACCTGCATGCCTTGCAGAATGACCTTTCCTTTGGGATTGGGGAAAGCCCAGTGTTCTTCAGTTATTTCAGATAGACTAATGGGAGCAGATTGATATCAAAAGGACAGGACAGATGTCATAATGAGCCCTACCAGGGAAAAAAAAGAATCAACTTGCAAATTTAAAGATTAGCAGGAAGAGTGAGGTCTTGCCACTGCCTCTGAGTACCCAGCAGTTCAGTGGGCCTCAGGTTGCCTGCCGCCTCAAGGCCTGGTGTGAAAGGGCAGAGCTACCTTAAGGCCGTAGGACACCTCCCGGTGCACTTGACTGACCTAAATTTGTTGATCAGAATACTTGACGTTCCTAAGGCCTGGTTGACCAGCTACACTCTAGGGGCAGGGTGGGAGGCACTAAAGGCACTGGGACACATGAACCTGCCTTTTGTGTTTACTCAAAGATGGCAGGCATCTAGCTATACCCCAGTGCTGATCACTATATAGGGGAGAGACATACATATATATAAAATAATGCACTTAGGAAACTTTAATACAACCTCTATTTGCTGACATGATTGGGGGATGATCAGGATATTGCAGCTAAGCTACTGGTACACCTTGACTTCAGAAACTACCTAACTTGCTGGGGCCTTGTTAATTTTTTTCTTTTCCCTAGACTATTTTTATTTTACTTTCTTGCTTAAATATGAACTTACTTGATTTGGAGATTTACTATCGGAGGTCTTCTCTCAACTGATGATGTCATATATCAGTGAGAACCGCAGAATTCTGTTGATAGTGAGGATCCAGACCCTGGGGTTTGGGCAGAATGAGTATGAACTGTATCTTTATGAAAGGGGCTCTTTAACATGATTACTACTAATCGCTAGACTTCTATTTTTCGTGATAATTTCATAGAATATAAAATCTAATTGGGACTTTTTGTTTGCTTTCGACCATAGCAAGAAGAGGAGCTTCTTAAAGTCCGCAGAGGGCTGAAGTCATTCATGTCTGATGAGCTAGCTCTTCACCTGTGACATCTGGTTATCAACTCGATTGATCAGTAACTGAGGCAACAGCAGAGCCGCCCGACAGAGAAATGTCTCCATGTCACCAGGGCCAGTGTTCTTTCTAGAACCCACTGCATTCAAAGACATTTCCTTATGGATGAGAAAAAAATACTACAGCACAGCTCCAAGTCCAAACAACTTGTCTACACATAATTCTCCTTTAGTTCAAGAGAAAGGTTAGGGAAACCAGACTGTGGAAGGAATTTGCTTGTTTGAGGCAAATATGACTGTTTTAGCTACAATGACAGAACTAGTTGTTTCTTTTGTAAATTAAGTCTTTTACTCAATAAATGTGTTCTTTAAATTGCTTAATTAAGAATATATTACTGCAAGAAAAAAAATTAGCCACAATTGGAAGTGTGAGGTGAAGGACCTAATTTAAAATGTTTACCTATACAGTAGGTCAGTACTTTGAGCACACCGTTGAAGAATCTGGTACTGGGTTATGGCTTCAGTGTATCAGCTTAAATTAGTTACTACACTGCCAAAGTATTTTAATTCTAGACAGAAGTTTTTAAGTAGGGTGTTGGGACACATGCTTTTTAAGCTCTTATTATTCATTATAGTAATACTTTGCTAGATTAATTAACATGAGCACACAATTGATAGACTTTAATTTTTAAATGTATGTTAAGTTGAAATAAATGTCATTTGGATAAATATTATTATTTTATAAAAGTTTTGTTATTTGGTGAAAATTGGATCTAGTATCCATCTCCAATTAGATACCCAAAGTGCAATAGACTAAGCAGTGTCACTGTCACTTGCTTCTAGTAGTATTTACATATGATAGAGTGCTGAAAGTGGTTTCACAGTGAAGATAGGAAACAAAAAAATACCCTTCCTGTTGCAGTCAGTCAGCAACATCAGCAAAGACTTATGGAGAGGGGTCTATTTCAATGGCTGCAAGATTAACTGCCACTCAGGAATTCCAGCTCCGTACTGGCCTTAGAGCCTTAGAAGGAGGATGTGATGGGATTAGTTCTCAGGCCACTCTTACTGGACCCCCACATCAGACATAACTGCATATTGCCATGCCACACTGTCTCTGTCTTCCAGCCCAGGATCCTACTTCTCCCGATTGTTCCATACCTTCCCGCTATGACCTTGCCATCACCAAGAGCCATAGCCCTCAGAAACTTGGTATTCAACATTCTTAAGACCCATCCTTTCTCTTTCCAGTTTGCTTTCTAGAGTCATCCCAGGCTGCTTCCTCCACCATTTTCCTTCTCTGCCGTGGTGCTTGTCCTTCCTTCCTAAGCCATTCTAGATGCCTCAGTCCGACACAGTGATCCACTGCCCTGTCCCTGCCTGTCAGTCTTACCTACTCATTCATACCTCTCACTCCACGCCCTGTACCTCGCTAGAGAAGCAGCAGTCAGGCTTTAGATCTAGGCCACCCATTTCAAAAGGGCACTCAGCATTGCTCATCGGTCCTTGCTTTGCTTGTTTGATTGGCTTTTCCACATTTCCAAAGTATTACTGCATATCACCACCTCAGTCCTTCACTCACGACCTCTCGGATGATGGCCGCCTTTAATGCTTTTCTCATAATTCTCTTCAGCATCTGTTACTGCACTGATAACCAGGATTTTCTGATTTCTCTCACGTACCAATGGCCTATGTGCTGAATTTCATTTTCTCTGGCTACTCTCCACTGGGTAGTGTAGCTCCTGCTTATTTAAAAACAGTCCTACCTCGACACCAAGATCCACGCCAACTGCTGCCCTCCCTCATGTCATCCTCTACTCATTTTTACAGTAGAATCTTTCTCTACTTACTCTCTCAACATATTCACACCTTGCCTTCTCCTCTTCCCTCAGTCCAGCTCTGTCCCTGCCATGTCACTGACACTACTGTTAGGGAGATCCCCAGGCACTCACTTTACACCTAATGTTTTGCCAAATTAAATCTGTCTTCTTTCTCAGCCTTGCGGCGACATTTCAAACGTAAAACACTTAGTTGGCAAGTACTTGCCACTCCTTGTCTCTTTCTGGGCTTCCGTTTCTCACTGGGGGCTCATCCCTGGGCTCTGCCTCTTCCGCCTCAGGTGGCTTCCTCCAGCCCCGTGCAGTCCCTGTCTCTGCATTGACAACTCCCCTGTGCATACCTCTTGCCTTTGTGCATCAGAGTATTACACACACTGCATCATTGGCTGTTGGAATTAGAATCCAGACTCTCAGAACTCTCTGTCCCTCGAACTTCTTCCTTAACACCAAAGAAAAGCAGAAACCTTGTCCTCCCATCCTCATAAATGCCACTTCAATCTAACAAACTATTCAAACCAAAATCTAAGAGTAATTCCTGATTTCTCTTTTTCTCCAGTCAGTCCATCCCCATGTCCTGTACTGTGCTGCCAAACTGTGGCCCACTTACGCATACTTGCCACCATGGCTTTGACAATGTCAGCAGCATCTATCACGTGGGCAAGAGGAACAAGCCTTTTCAGTGGTTTTCCAACATTCACTCTTGGCTTCCCACAAATTATTACCCACTTCACAGTCAACGTAATCTTGGCAAAAGCAATCACTGTATCATGTCATTCTCAAGCATATGAACTCTGCAGTGACAGCATAACCCTTAAACGATAAGTGGCTCAATGAAGAAATCAGAAGGGAAAATACTGTGAGACAAATGAAAATACAGCATACCAAGGCTTAGGAGATGCGTTGCAACCAGTACTTACACGGAAACACTTAACATTATAAAAGACTCAGATAATTAAAACTGGAAATGAAAGTGGAGACGTTACTACTGACTTTACAGGAATAAAAAGGACTCTAATAGAATACCATAAACAGTTGTACACCAATACAGTAGTCAAGGTTGTTGTCAACTTGGCTGGGTCTGCTGGTTGAGTGGCTGGGCAGCTGGATGTAGTATTCACCACAGTGAGATTGAGAATTAACTCCATGGTGGAATCTACTGGAGTAGCTGAGTGGCGGCTGTGGTCTACTTCCAGTATATAAGAGGCAACTTTGAGGGAAGTCTCCGGCTTTTTGGCACCCTTGAATCCTGCATGTAGCCAAGTCATTGGTCAGCAGCCTGCCGTGGACTTGATTTGGTAACTTTGGGACTGTGCCTTTGTACTTGTCAACCTTGGGCTTGTCAGCCTCAGCAGCCAGCAGCTGTCTGAGTGAACAAAAGCCTCTAGCTCCAGTGGGCTGGGAGCAGGAGGTAGCGCTGAAGCCCAAGGTTGAGGGACTTTCACCCAGCCCTTAGAGCCTGGCACTTTGAACTTGGACTTAAAGCCTCCAAACTGTTAGAGAATAAACTCCTGTTTATTAAAGCCATCCCATTTGTGGTATATTCCTGTCAGAGTGGCACTAGGGAACCAGAATAACCAACAATTAGGTAATCGAGATGAAATGGACAAATTCTCATAAACACACAAAGGACCAGCTGACTCGGGGGAAAAAAAAAAAAATCTGAACTGACCTGTAACAGATTGAATCAATGATCACAACCTTCCAACAGAAAAGCCCAGGGCCAAGTGGCTTCATGGTCAGTTCTGTCAGATGTGGAGAAGTAACCCCAGTCCTTGTCAAATGCTTAAAAACAGTAGAAGAAGAGGGAACATTTCCTAACTTGTTCAATGAGACCAGTATTAGCCTGATACCAAAGCCATAAAAGGACATCACAAGAAAGCTACTGATCAACGCATCTTACGAATATAAATGTAAAAAGCATCTACAAAATACTAGCAAACCAAGTTCAGGAGCATATTAGAAGGATATACACCATGACCAAGTGGGATTGATCCTGGGAACACACAGGTGGTTCAACTTAACCAATGTGCTACACCATATTTCAGAAGGAAGTTTGGGCAATCTACTTCCATAGAGACACCACCTCGGAAACCCAAGGAGGGGTCGCTATGAGTCAGATCTGACTCCATGGCAGTGAGTTTGCTTTTTGTTTTACACGACATTAACCGGATGAGGGAAACAACTACATGCTCATCTCAGTTGATGCAGAAAAAGCATTTGACAAAATTCAGTACTTTTTATGATAAAAAACAAACTAGAAATAGAAGGGGATTTGCTCAACATGATAAAGGACAGAATGAAAAACCCATAGGGGACATCACCCTCAAAGGTGAGAGAATGGAAGTCTCCCTCAAGATAAGGAACAAGACAAGGGTGCTGCCCTCCCCACTGCTGTCCAACACTGCACAAGATGTTCTGGCCAGAGCAATCGGGCAGGAAAAGAAAAAATTTGGATCACCTATTTTCAGATGATATGATTGTATATATAAGAGATCCTAAAGAACACATACACACAAAATACTAGACCAATAAACAGGTTCAGAAAAGCTGCAGGATACAAGATCAACATGCAAAAAGTCTGTTACATTAAAATAATTAAAAAAATAAAAAAAACAGGTGTGCTGGTCTGATAGAGCCTTATGGAACCGAGACTATGGCCCCTAGCTGCCCTTCAGGTCTGGAATTGAACCCACTCTTGTGGCTTCCAGCCAAATGATAGGTATATGAGCTGAACACTTACATCAGGTAGATACACTTCTTGGAGAGATCAATCATGGAAGAATAGAAGCTCAGGAGGCAGGAGTGCATGGGAGGGAAGGACACAGGGAAGAGGTAACTATGGGGAGGAGATGGGAGGGGAGCTGTTGCATTGTGGGAAACTGCAGTCAAGGTCGTGGGACAAAGTATGTGAAGTGCTGTATGAAAGATGAATTTGCTATGAAAACTTTCACCAAAATCATGATAAAAATTTTTTAAAAAGTTTCTATACACAAGCAGCAATCTGAAAAGGAAAATTAGAAAATTCCATTGACAATAGCCTCCAAAGAATAAAACAGGAATAAATTTAACCAAGGCAGTGTAAGGCACACTGACAACTAGCAAAGTTTGCTGAAAGAAGGATGACCTAAGTGAAAGCAGAGACATCCCATGTTCACAGAATGGAAAACTTAATGTTGTTAAGATGGTGGTATTCCCCCAAAGAGTTCTGCAGATTCAATGCTATCTCTATCAAAATTCCAATGGCCTTTTTTTGCAGAAATGGAAAAACATCCTAAAACTTACATGGAAATGCAAGAGACCTCAAGTAATTAAAATAATCTTGAAAAAGAACAAAGTAGAAGGGTTCATACTTCTCAATTTCAAAACTTAACTCTGAAGCTTCAGTAATCCAAACACCGGTATAGTAGGCCCAAGAATAGATATAAAAACCAATGGGATACAGGCGTGCATGACCATGAGGGGCACGGGGGAGGGCTACTACACAGGGAGGGGGGAGACTGGGTTAGGGCTGGGCATGGTAAATCGGGAGTGAAAATAAATGTACACATAATGGTGAATGTAAAATTAAAAAATTAAATTAATTTTTTAATTAATGTAAATTAATTAAAAAAACCAATGGGATAGAATTGAGAAGCCAGAAATACTCCCATATATCTATAGTCAACTGCTTTTTGACAAGAGTGCCCAGACATTTTAATGGGGAAAGAAAGTCTTCAATAAATGGGACTGGAACAATTGGATATCCACATGCAAAAGAATGACTGGACCCCCTACCTCACTGCATGTGTAACAACTAATTTAAAATAAACCCAAGATCTAGGTGTAAAAGCTGAAACTGAGAGGCTCAGAAGAAAACAGGATAAAGCTTCATGACACTGGATCTGGCAGTGGACCCTTATGACACCAAAAGCATAACCAACAGAAGAAAAATAACAACTTGGACTTCACCAAAATTTAAAACATTTTTGCATCAAAGGACACTATCAAGAAAGTAAAAAGACAACCTACAGAATGGGAGGAAAATATTTGCAAATTATATTCTGATAAGGGTCTAAAAAAAAAAACTAAACTTGCTGCCATCAAGTCAGTTCCAATTCGTAGTGACCCCTCCTTGGGTTTCCAAGGAAGTATCTCTAGGGAAGTAGATTGCCAAGTCGTCCTTCCAAGGAGTGGCTGATGGGTTTGAACCACCAGCCTTCTGGTTAGCACTCAGCTGCCTTAGGCACTACGCCAAGAACTCCTTTAATAAGACTATATAAAGAGCTCTTACAACTCAACAACTTTAAAAAGACAAACGACTTGATTGAAAATGGGCAAAGGACTTGAATAGACATTACTCCAAAGAAGATACACAAATGGCTAACAAACACATGAGAAGATGTTTTTCTTAAACGGCCAGGAGTAAATGTTTTAGGCTTTGTGGTCCCAGAGGCAAATTTGAGAACATCATATACATACTTCATAACTAAAGGAGCTCTGGTGGCATAGTGAGTAAGGCATTGGCTGCTAACTCCAAGGTCAGCAGTTCAAACCCATCACCTGCTCAGTGGGAGGAAGATGAGGCAATCTATTTCCTTAAAGATCTGCAGCCTTGGAAACCCAACAGGGGCCACTATGAATTGGAATTGACTCAATGGTAGTGTTTTTTTTTTTTTTTTTTTAATGGCATTACTATATAACCATTTCCAATGTAACTAAAAATCATCCTTACTTAGCTCACGAACCATTAAAAACAAAAAAATCAGGCGGCTAATTCTGCAATGACCAGAGAATATATTATTAACCAATGTAGCTGAAAGTTCATGAGCTCTTGATTCCAAACATACTAACACTAAACGATCACTAATGACTTATATTGTTTACATGGATTGCAATTTATCACCTCGTTGGTGTAGTTTCACTGCACTTCTCAACCAAATACAGCAGCAAGGTGCTAACTGTTCCAGAAATACACATGAGAAAGAACATTGGAGAGAGAGAAAGAATTGCAGAATTGGTCCTCCGAGGCAAAACCAAAACCAAAACAACCAAATGTAAATAATGAACTCTATGGGCATTACTGCAGAGAAGTTCAGTCTCAGAGCCTGACCCCCCCAGACACGCAGCACCTACAGAGAACCTACAGCAAGCCTGACGCCACGGACACCCAGCACCTACATAAAAGGCCAGAATACCCTTTGAGAGGATAGCGAAGTGTGTGGTTTCCTTCAAGCCTTTAATTCCATATTAAGTTTGTCATCTACAGAGTGAGAGCTCCTCCTGGCTCTCAGCTAGCGCCTCGTGGGAAGATCCGGAGTTGCTGGGGTCAGCTCTGTAGCCATTCTGTCATCACCTGTTGACACGAGTCACATCCATGGAAGAAACAACTATTTCTAGGTAAACCCTAAACATATCAAGTTGAAGTGAGTAACCCTGGAAGGGATACAAAAGCTCTAGGAACAAACAACCACAGCAGAATTTTGAGCAAAACAGCAGACCAGGAAATCAGTGAGAAACCAACTAACCTCGGAGCAAGAAAGGGGCTGGTGGTCCCGGGAGCCGTGCTTCCGGCCACACCAGGTGTCACGCTCTAAAGCACCCGTCCTCTGCCTGGAAGCAGGGGATGGATGGGATGCGGTCTGCCTGTTGCTGAGGGCACACACCTGAATGAGGGTAACTGTTTCAGTGCCGGTGTCTTTGAAAGAAAGTGCACCTTGAAGGTAATGATGTGTCTATAACACGGAACAGCAGCTTTACAATTTTTAAATGGAATTTTTAGCAGGTATCCAGATCTCTCTACCATTGCTTAGTATCATGAAAATATTATCATAAAAATAACATTTTTATAATTTCCCTGTTCTCTTCTTCAAGGACATTTACAACTGAAATTTAAGATAATGTTTAAGTGCTTTTTATTCCTCAGGCATTTGACTGCTAACCAGAAGGTTGGTGGTTCAAACCCATCAGCAGCTCTGCAGGAGGAACATGGGGCAATCTGTTTCCTTAAAGATTTACCACCTCAGAAACCCAATGAGGCTCACTGTGAGTTGGAATCAACTCAATGGTGATGTTGTTTTTTTTTTTTTTAAACATAATTTTCCGACCTGTGGGACTGACCACTGATAACTTTTCCACTCCTCATCTAACACACTTTGTTTTCTTGTCTAAATAGGAGGTAGTGATATTGTGTTCAGTGTCAACAAATTTCCAGAGAAATTAACTTTTTAAAAATATTTTTTCATAAGTCCAGTTTAACAGTGGCTTCTGATCATCATCTGAGATGTTTCCTTCATGTGAAGTACTCTGGTAAGAAATTCCTGGAAAAGAAATGGGTAAAATGGGTCTTGGAAGCATGTGGGACTAAAATGTTTAGCCGTACAATTAGGATTTTGTATTTTGGGAGTTAAGTTTGCTGTTGAAGAAGTATAGATGTACAGTTAAAAACATCAATGCTTGCCTCCAAATATATAATGGAATAATGTAATTACCATGTCATCCCACAAGGTGGACTTCCTGATGTGAAGTTTTTTGTCTCTGTCAATTGTCCAAAAATTATCCAATTGATATAACTTAAATTTGATTGCTAACCAGCAGGCTGGCGGTTCAAATCCACCAGCCACTCCTAGGAAGGAAGGTGGGGCAATCTACTTCCATAGTGATACTGTCTTGGAAACCCAAGGAAGGGTCTTGCTATGAGTCAAAATTGATTTGACAGCAGTGTTTTTATTGTTTGTTTGTTTTTTGTTTTTTTAAGGTCCCTTAATTTTTAAATTTATGAAGTCATGTACTGTGCCCCCATCAGACTGGCTTAAAACTTTAGGATGCTGCTAAAGCAGGGGTCATTCCCTTACAGAAGATCAAATTTATTTCAGTCTTTCCAACTACTTAAACCAGGATTTCTCTGATGATTTAAATATTCAGTGTTACTTGAATAGTTGGTCATATTTTATTCTGTGTAAATAGAAGCAAATGATTTGTAAACTCAATGCATACAGCTCCTGCCTGCCCACTGTGAGTAATGAAGAATTGTGGGAATTCGGATACTGTCTCTGATTGTAACTATGGCAGGTGGCAGGGACGTGTTTTCCTGAGTCTCCTTGTTCTTAACTCCACGCACCTGCCTCTGGGTGTGTCTCGTCCTTGCCCGTGGGCACCTCACCAGGACCATGCTTTATGAGTTGCTTTTGGATTCTGTTCCTCCCACTAACAAGGCTGAAAGGTATTTGAGACACGGCATCATACACTTACTTCCGTCAGGACCAAGCGTACTCGCAGGTGCAGAGGAAAATCCTTGATCCACAGCTGAGCTTGTCTCTTACCTGTAACACCTGGTAGGAGCAGGAAATAAGGGATGCAGAGTTTAGAGCAAGAGTTTGTGATTGATAAAAACACAGTGGTTAGGAGTTAGATATACTGCTGGAAATCGTGACTGCAATGAGTGTCTGCTGGTTTCAGACAGCAAACTGAATCTCATTTACCTTCATCTGATTTACCCATTAATCATAGGACGTGACATGGACAAACCACCTACCACGGGTCCCATCTACCAGGTCCCATCCAGCCACAGACAGAGTTTGGAGTTTCCATGTGCGCCCAGCTCGGGACCGGGGTGGATTCTGAGATGGCAGCACCCCTCTCTGGTCTTCACACTAAGTTCATGGGTCCTCCTCTGCCAGGTGGACTAAAATCTCAGCTTCACATAATTGGGGCTCTAACTGATATCCTTTTATGAATAAAATATAAAATTGGATGAGCTACAAGCTGTTGCTCAAAATGAGAAAACAATTCCAGGTAACTTTTCAATGTTGGCCTCAAATCATGGCTTATGAATAAAACAATACAAAAGGACATATCTTAAATGATTATAAAATTAACGAACTGCTTCCCATTTTACAGATGGAGAAATTGAGGCTTGGAGCGGTCAAGGGATTCACAGAAGGTTCCACAGCAAGTGAGAGTGGAGCTGGGATTTCTTTGTTCATAACAATGACTTTTTATAAAAGACTAGTGGCCAACCAATAGTATGTATGTCCCGGGACCTAGGATTGACCCCAAGTCCCGCAGGACCAAGTGCCCCCCAGAGTGAAGCGATTTCTGCAGGCCACTGGCACACGTGCAGCCTTAAAGAAGGAGAAAAGGAAGGGTCGCGGAAAGCAACGAGGTAGCAGATGTGGGGCGAAGACCAGAGGATGCAGTCGCTCCGGGACCACTGGGCACCATGTCGGTGGCAGTGTTTCTCAGATGCACAGAGGGCGCCCGCACGGTGCCGGCCCACTACCTGCTTGGCCCCTTTCAGTGTCACAGCATTGTGGGGAGAGGGAGGTGGTCATCCCGCGGGTGGCAGAGTCTGGATCTGAGCACAGGTCCTGAGTGCTCCTGGCTCCCCACCTGTGCACAGAGGGGACCTGCACTGAAAGGCCAGGAGAAGACGTTTTCAGCAAGCTCATGGTTGGTGAGCTTGTCTTCCCCTTTGTGTCAGCCTCATGTTGGGGTGCAATTCCCCTCAGAAATTCCCACGCCATCTAAATCTGCGTCTTTTGTAACAGACACTTAATCATGTTTGGAAACGTGAACTTCAAAATGCTCTCAAAGGAAGGGGACAGGATTTTCATCTTGGCAGCATTCTGTCTGGGCTAACAAACCCATCTACACTCATTGATCCACAAATATAAATTAACTTGAAAAAGATCATTTGATTTTCCAAGGCACAATCCACACATACTAACAGAACTTACAAAACAAAGCACATAAAAACTTTGGAATTCTCTACCACGTGTTTGGATTCTGATGGTTCAAAAGTAATGAAATTTGACTTGTTTTCACAGATACCTGTTTTAACAAATTTCTCACCCAACCCCAAGAAAACGTGAAGCCTGGGTCCATCTCCTGAAATCAGTGGTCATTTAATTAAAGAACAAAATGAACAGGAATCAAAATGCTGCAGCTGTCATTTTCGTTAGACATTATAAAAAAGGACAGAGTCTAATGTAATCAACTGTTTTGTATAACATGAACTGAAAGTTTCAAATTAATCAGAATAAAAATGCCTTTTCAACATAACACTGAATGACACCATCCCATGTCCACATGTCAGAGGCCTCGGGTGGCAGCCTGCACATGCACGTCTCCCGTCCTGTTATTCTGCAGAACTGTAAAACAAGGTTCATGGGCAAAGGACAGTTTGCTTATGTAGAGTTATTTGGGTCTTAACGGACCCAACGCGTCACACTCTTCAGACACCAAAGAGTGAAGCGCGTCCTCTGGTTGCTCCTCTTGCAGGTAAGTGTGGCAGAGATGTCACCTGGGTGTGTGGTCCCACTCCTCACAGACGCACCAGGTGACCTTGAGCCAGGCTTCAGGAGAATTCCCTGATGATTGTTCAGTGTTGGTATCAAAAATTAAACACAAATTCTTCTCAGAAGAAAATCTCTATGGCCTGTGGAATCTACAAGTTATAAAAAGACAAAGAATTTAAAGTTATGTATTTCCAACATAGTAAAGACTTCCAAACATCTTCACACATAAGTTTACTATGATGAAATGCTTCTCAGAAGTCCACTGTGTTACTATAATGAAACGCTTCTCAGAGGCCTACTGTGTGAACTGTGAGGACAGAGCTGCTCTGGCTGAAATAGAGCCCAGAGGACCTCCGGCTCAGGACTCTGGGCCCCTGAGATAGCCCACTGGACTTTTAGGGCTGCCTAGTGGTTAGTTAGGGAGCTCTGGTAGCATAGTGGCTAAGACACTTGCCTGCTAACCAGACGGCTGGTGGTTCAAACCCACCAGCCACTCCTCAGAAGGAAGGTTGGGCAATCCTACTTCCGTAGTGATACTGCCTCGGAAACCCAAGGAGGGGTCGCTATGAGTCGGGTTTGACTCGACGGCACATAACAACAACAACAACAACAAGTGGTTAGTTTCAAAGCTGAGAGTTAACCCCTTGAGACTACACAGAACGGCCTGGGTATTGGTCAGTCAGTGGAGTACCGAGTGATCACACATGACTGCTACCTCCTTGAAAGTACGCCAGTCACAGGAAACCTTTAAACAGCTCAAAGACAAAACTGACTTCATCATCTTCTCCTGCCCTTCCCCTTCCTCCCTTGATATGTTCATCCTGATGCACTTGAGCGGGATGGAACCCTACTGCACTTGGACTCTGTCCCACAGCTGCAGTGGTTTACAGATTTACAGAGTAGCCATTTAGTGCTAAAGAGAAGGGGACAGGAGTTCATTACTCAAGGCAGGGCCTCCATGCAGGATTCTCTTTCTGTTTGGGGCTTGAGCCTATTTAGAGAAAGGGAGGAGAGACAAAGCACGTGCTGCACGGAAACTCATGCTCCATGGCTGTCTCCTAGGATGCAGATGAAGGCGTGCAGCCAGCCATGGTCACAGACGGGGGCTACCTAGGAGGATGTGCAACAGATGAAAGGAACGTGAGAACCCCAACAGTGTCCGGTCATGGCCACAGATGGGGCGGGCACGTGGAAGGATGTACAAGAGATGAATGTGAGAACCCCAAAAGTGTGACTGGCCGTGGCCACGGACGGGGGGGCCCCCAGAAGGATGTCCAGTTAGCCTAACCAGCAGAGAGAAGTAGCTCTTTGCTCTTCTAGCTTCACCCTCTCAAGAAGCCAGCGTCCTCCCTCGTCTGTGGTGACACAGATGCAGAGAGCGCCCTTGGCTTGATGTGGAAGTGGTGGCTGGGGACACAGCAGAGGCCTGTGACCTGGGATCTGACTCCGTATCTGACTCGCTGTCACCTTCCTGGCACCTGGCATGCAGATGGGCCAACCGTGAACAGAGGGATGAATGCTGAACTTGGGCCTTTACACTTCAAGAAAATGGAGAAAGTGAGCAGGAAGCAGGGGAGTCCTCATGGCATTCCCAGAAATGTCATCGGGAGGTTGGTAAAGAGGGGACTTCTGACTACTAAAAACCAAATCAAACTCACTGCCATCAAGTCGGATCTGACTCATAGTGACCCCTCCTTGAGCTTCCGAGGCAGTATCACTATGGAAGTAGATTGCCCAACCTTCCTTCCAAGGAGTGGAAATGAAATACAGAGCAGAGTTACTGCGATTGCTGTGAGGCTAATTTTATGAACTGCGTATTACTTAAGAAACCATGGACCTGTGTAATACTGGAGCTCTGCTGGCGTAGTGCCTAAGGCACTTGACTGCTAACCAGAAGGCTGGTGGTTCAAACCCACCAGCTGCTCCTCGGAAGGAAGGTTGGGCAATCTACTTCCGTAGAGATACCACCTTGGAAACCCAAGGAGGGGTTGCTCTGAGTCAGATCCAACTCAATGGCAGTGAGTTCGTTTCTATTTTGGTGGGGGGGGGGGGTGTAATACGGACCTACAGATTCCCTTCCCCCCAGCCTGCCAGGAACCGTGAGCGTGGGCAGCGTTTATAAGCAGGGTGTAGCCTGCCTCGTCAACAGAGCTCTCTGGAGAAATGCTGACTTTGTTTGGCTGGATACACAGCTCCTTATGGCTCTGAAAGACTTCTTTCCCCCAAAACAAGAACCACGTTAGGAGTGTCGTCAGACTCACACCCCGCGCTCTGACCTTGTCAAATGCTTGCTTGACGCGTGCACCTCCATCTCGTTACTTTTGTATTCATTCAGCTCTTTACGGATAGCTGCCTGGAATCAAAGACAGGACAGTAAGCACATGGACAGAAGTCAGCACCATGGTTAAGGCACTCTGGTGGGGCAGTGGCGTTTGCCTGTTAACCAAAAGGTCAGCAGTTCAAACCTACGCGCCACAGAAGGAAGATGGGGCAATGTGCTTCTGTAAAGATTTACAGCCTTGGAAACCGAGTGGGGGTTGGAGGAGTCGCCATTGACCCGAAGGTGCTGAGTTCAGCTTTTTGATGAGCATGGCAGCTGTGTACGAACGGCCATCCCTAATACCTGAGTACTCCTGTCACGTTGTGAGAGAGCCCAAAGCAAAGAAACCTGTTCCGGTCGGCACGTGGACAGTCAGTCTCAGGTCTCCAGCTGTACCGAGCTAGTTCCAGGCCTAGTCCACCGCCAGTGCTTTGGGGTGTGCGGTGGGTTCACTGGGGGACGAGGAGCATCAGCCCAGCACCCCAGGTGGCCAAGCTCAGGCTCAGGGCCCATATGAAGCAGGAACTCCAAAAACAAGATCAAGTTTAGCTTTTGGCGAATTAACTTGGGGTTTGTAATCAGATCATCAGAAAGCCGTTCCTTCCTTAGCATACGATTACGCGTCTGTCATGTGACGGTGACATTTCTCAGTGATTACATCCATGTCCGAGGGGGTGCCTCGTCTTTTCAGAGCCAGGCCGCTATCTGGCCCTCCTCCAGCTTCCCATGACCCACTTCAATGGCGTACTTTTCTCTCAGGTAAACGCCCAAGGCCCAAACCACAACCACGTCAAATGTCCCCAGGGAGGTGACCGTTCTCCAGTTGAGCCCACTGCCCTATAACCGGCCCTGTGCTCTCCACATGCAGCCTGGTCACCGGCTTCAGGGAACTGCTGATGGCTCATGTTGTCTGCACACTAACCCCTTGGCCGGACACACTTTGCCCTCCCGCTCGGTGCAGCCCCAGCAGCGTGGCCAGGGCCGCCCCGTACCTTGTCTGCTGCCGACAGTCGCGTCCAGGGCTTGTCTGCTCTCCGGTCATAGTCCTGCGCTTTCGCCACTTCCACGTAATCACTGAATCGGATCAGGATTTTCCTGTCTCTCAGTTCATCAACAGTGGGTCTCTGATTCAGCTGAAATAAAGGCCCAGCACAGTCAGGTTCCATGTGCCAGACCAGCTTGCAGGAGGGGCTCTTAACACACGCTCAACACGCTTCAGGGCCTATAAACAGCCGTGAGCTCCAAGGTGAAGGGCGTGGGCACCGACTCCAATCACACCCCCTTCCCAATGTGCTTTGTCAGAAGGACCCCTCCCCGCCACCACCGGGCGGCCTCTGTGCACAGCACAGCTCAGGACACCGCTCTCCAGGCCACAGACCAGGCTTTAAAACAATCCGTGATGACGGGGTCATGCTAACCACGAGCACCCATGAGTCTGGCTCAGAAAGGACGCCAGCTTTCAGCAGGACGGGGCCCATTCTTCTCAGGGCGCACAACGGAGGGGAGGCAGCACCAGAAAAGAGCCAGGAAACGGTCATCACTCTACACGCAGGCCCCAGCCCCGTGCAGGCCAATCTACACAGCTGCTAAAGACACTGGCCACAGTGAATTTTAGCCATAAACCTCTGAGGCTAATTAAGTCTCCCACAATTAAGGGACTTCTGGACAAATGGAAGGTGGCCCGAAGCAACAACCTGGAAGGTAATTGAGACACCGACACCCAAGTCCACGCTCCTCACTATGCATGCAGATGACAGTGATACTCAAGTCCACGCTCCTCCGCATGCGTGCAGATCACCCCAATACCCAAATACATGCTCCTCAGCACGTATGCAGATGACACTGACATCCCAGTACACACTCCTCAGCATGTGTGAAAAGATCTCAAATGAAGAAAACGTCCACGTGAAACCTGGCTTCCACCTGGAGGTGAGTGAGGTGTCACCTGGGCTGTACTGCCCCTGCCCCACGCTGGGGACGGCCTCGGCCCCAGGGGAAGATATCCACACTGGGGTGTGTCCAAAGGCATTGCCTTGCAGGAGGTCAGTGAGTGGACTCAGAGCTGCGGAGGCGGTGGCCTGAACTGAATGATGCCCCTCGGCCTGGTAAATGGTGGAAGGCCTCCGCTGGCACCCAAATCCCCAACCCTCCTGCGGCACACATGGCTCTCTCCTCCACCTTCTTTAACGTTCGGGAAACAAGATGCGTGTGGACGGTACCTTTCTGGTCAATCGTTGCTTGATTTCTCTTCTTTCTTCCTGCTCTGTCTGATCGTTCCTCTCTAGGAAAGATTAAAATGGTGGGAAAAGTTGTAGAAAGGGCGAAAGCAACAGGGGGAGATGGAGCCCTCTGGCAGGGGCGCTACTCAAGAGCCCCACCTTCCAGGGTGACTAATGAGGGCACCTCGGGCATCAGCCCCCCGCCCATCCCGCAGTCTCAGTAGCCCTCCGCCCCATCCACACTGCTCAGCTCAGTGGCTACCCTGTCCCACGGGGCCCTTGCCCACGCTGGCGTTCTCCTCAGCCCCTCTCTACGGCAGAAAGGGCCATGGACAGGCCACTTTGGGTTCATTAGCAGAAGCAACACGAAGCGAGGCCCTCTCTGTGTCTCTGCCTCTGCCTCTGCCTCTTCCTCTGCCTCTCCCTCCCTCCCCGCCCCGGAGCCAATATCCTATCTCTAGCTATATATTTGGAGCCCCCAGTGGTGCACAGTGCCTAAGGTATTTGACTGCTAATCAGAAGGCTGGGGGTTCAAACCCACCAGCCTCTCCTTGGAAAGAAGATTGGACAATCTACTTCTGTAGTGATACCACCTCGGAAACCCAAGGAGGGGTCACTCTAGGTCAGATTCAACTTGACGCCAGTGAGTTTGGTTTTGTTTGTAGTGGTACAAAGGACTAAGGACTCAGCTGCAAACGAAAAAGTTGGAGGTTCAAGTCCATCCGAAGGTGCCTGGAGATCTACCTCCCCAAACTCAGCCACTGCCAGGCCTGTGGAGCCCCCAGTTCTCCTCTGACACTCTGGGTGTCCGGGACCTGGAATAACGCAGTGACAACTGGCTTGATCTGGGCGCTCACATCCCTGAGCACAGATGGCACTCGGAAACGGGCGTAGTATGAGGGTCACAGTGACGTGGGTCACAGCATGGGCACCACTTTTCTCTTCTTTCCCTTCTCATTTGGAAGTGGGTGTACTTTTTAGTCAATCAATATAAGCTAGGGACACCCTCCTCAGATTCTAAGCAATGATGACTGTCTGCAGTTTCTACCTTCAGGGTCATTTCACATCCAAGCTACCCCTGAACCCAGCTGACTCTCCACCGCCCCTCCCCAGCCCAGGGCTGTGACGTCGATTCTGATGTGTGGTGACCCCATGTCCCACAATGGCTGGCATCTTCTATAACAATGCTGTCTACAGGAGCCCAAGCCCCTCATGCAAACTGGCTGTGCTTGGTGGGCGGTGAGCACCCACGCTCGCACCTACACTCGGGGGCTGAAACCAGAGCCGAGTGCCGACATGCACGTGAAACGGCTCCTTGCCCTGGGCACGAGCTAGCCAGTGCTCACTGTTGCTAGATAAAGGCTCAGGCCCCGCCCACCAGAGCCGGGCTCCCAGGGAACTGGTTTCAGCCACCGTGCTCCTGGAAGCGCCACCAGGGCCTGGGAGAGGGAAGCCTGCTACAGCAGCGAGCTAACTCCACGCTGTCTGCCATTCAAGTGCATTTGCGGGGCCGGGTATACAGGTGCTCGGTCTATCAGCCGTTGTCCTTTGCATGAATTTTTAAAATAAAAAAAAAAAGAAAGTTCAACTAGCATCAGGGCATTTTGGGAAAGGAAATGCACCCTTGAGTATTCCTAATCTAAGTGGCCAACTGACACAACCATGTTTAAGAAGCTGTAGTCAGAAGGCTGTTGACAAACCCAGACCAGCCCCACTGCCCCTGAGCTGATTCCGACGCATGGTGACCCCGTGTCACGGACTTCTTGGATCTCACGGAAGCAGGCCACGGTGCTGCTGGGTGGGCTTGAGCTGCCAACCTTCAGATTAGCAGTCGAGTGCTAACCGTGTCTGCCACCCAGGGACCAGCAAAGCTCGTGATACGGCTAGTGAAACAACGGTGATGGGAAAGCATCCCACCTGAGGCAGCCGCGAGGGATGTCAGTGACGGCATGAAACTAACCCTCCAGTTTCCGGAACACGGGCCGGGCACAAACCCCACAGCCAGGTAAAGACACGGATGCAAAATTGGATTCTTCTTCAGTTGTAAAAAATGTCTTCATGAGCAGGGTCATTCGTATGAGCACAAGCAGGCTCTTTGGAGAGCTGATCTGACCAGACCTGGCTAGGTCCTCTCCTGTACCAGGTGCTATCCCCATGCTGCCCTTCCTGGTAGCTAAGCCCCCAGCTCTTCCCTTGCACCCCTCAGTGAAGGGCACCCCTGAGGGACAGGTTAGAGGATCTCTGCCCAGCCAGATGTGCTGCCAGCTCTCTTCACAGCTTCTAAGAAAATGCTGTGTTTCAGAACAAGGGGCCCCTCACCAGAACCTCTGCTGACGCTGTTAGCTGTTGGCAAATTGATGCTGACTCAGGCAACCCCGTGAGTGTCAGCGCAGAGCTCCTCCACGGGGTTGTCAAGGCTGCGACCTTTCAGAAGCAGGTCACCAGGCCTGTCTTCAAGGCCCCTCTGGGTGGGTTCCAGCCGCCAGTGTTATGGCCAGTAGTGAAGCCGCTAACTGTGAAGCACCCAGGACTCCTACTAGCAGCTCTGGATCTGTAAGGTCTGGAGAAAGCTCCGGCACCTAGGACAGCTGTACACAAGCCTGTATAAACAGTGCAACAGTCAAGGACAAGGACACTGCAGCCCAAACTCCAGCTCCCGTGCCTGGCCAATATTCACAAGTGACGCCCTATCACCTCTCTGAGCTTTGGGTTCCTCATGGGTAAAATGGAGACAGCACGTGCAGGCCTCACGGATGTGCTGTAATGATGAAACCAGCTCACACACACCAAGCCCGGAGTGCAGTGCCTGCTATGGAGTGGGCTTGACAAGGGACCACCACCACCACCATCACCACCATCACACCACCTCCTCTATCTTCACCACATCCACCAACACCTCCTCCACCACTACCATCACTACCAACACCAACACCTCTTCTAACTGCTCCACACCACCCGCACCACCAGCACCCCCTCCAACTCCACCACCATGACCACCACCGCCACCACTTCTTCTACTTCCTGCACACCACCACCTCCTCCACACCACAATCATGACCACCACTACCAGTTCCTCTTCCTCCTCCACACCACTATCACCACAGCTCTTCTGCCTTCTCCATCCCACCATCATCATTACCTCTACCACCTCCTCTGCCACCACCACCATCACACCACCACCAGTCACCACCGTCACCACCACCACCGTCACCACCACTACCCTCACCACCATCACCACCACTTCCTCTACCTCCACCATATAACCACTGCCACCACCACCACCACCTCTTCTACCTCCTCCCACCATCACCACCACCACCATTTCCTCTTTCTCCTCTACACTACCATCACCACCACCACCTCCTTCTCTTCCTCTACCACTACCACCTACCACCACCACGGCCACCATCACCACCTCCTCTACTTCCACAACACAAGCACCACTACTACCACCTCTTCTACCTCCTCCACACCATCATTACTATCATTTCCTGTTTCTCCTCTACACCATGAGCATCACCACCTCCTCTACTTCCACCACCACCACCACCACTGTCACCAATGTCACCACCACCATCACCACCATTACCATTACTACCACCTCTTCTACCTCTTCCATACCATCGTTACCACCATTTTCTCTTTCTCCTCTATACCACTATCATCACCACTGCCACCTCCACCACCACCATCACCACCACCACCATGAGCAGGACTACCAGGTACATCATTATAACTACCTCCACCACCTCTTCCACTACCACTACCACCACCATCATCATCACTATCTCCTGCACCTCCTCCACCAACACCTCTACAACCATCACCACCACCACCACCACCACCCACACAGGGCAGCACTGAGGATGCTCCTGTACCTGTAGAGATGTGGGTAAAGCTGCATGTCCCCCACCAGGACCGCAGTGAGTCACGCGCTCCCTGCTTGAAGGGGAGCAGACACCAAGCATCTAGGTTCTAAGAACTGATCCCAAACAGGTGACATAATGTAGCATAAGTGTTCAGAGCCCTGTGTGTCAAGAGCCTATGAATATGTTGCTTGACACCAGGCTGTATATGGTGACTCTAGTCTCATCTCCATGGAATGAAACAACACAACTACTCAAAACCTAGCAGTGAATTTCTCAAAGGCTCCTGCTTCTGGCCCTGGCTCTTAGCTTCCGTGTTAACAAGCCTGACTGCGGCTCAGGGTGCCAGCCAGGTGGACATGGAGGATGGCCATGCCAGAGAGGAAACCCATTTTTTCTGCTGAATGTGGAGGCCGAGGGCCATCACACAGGCACTCTCTCTGTGTCTCTATTCACTCTTCTAGCTCTATGTTTCAGGCTTCAGATTGATGTACCAAGAACAAGAAGCACCTGCTGGGGGGAGAAGCTGGCCGCCCCTGGCAGCAGGGAAAGGGTACTCCTGGAAGCAGCAGGTCCCCAGGCCAAACACCTGGGCTGGCTGCCTCGCTTGCTGCTCCAGGCCGTGGACCACTCAGGTGAAAGAAACCCTTGCAGTCCCTGAACTTGCCTGGTTCAAGTCTGGACCACATTCAGTGGCTCCTGTGACTTATAAGCTTTGTAAGCGAGTGACTTAATTTCTGTGAAAGTCAAGTGTTTGGTGACTGATGTAGCTTGAATCTTCCATCTGGCTGTATGATGAAGGATGCCCTCACTGACCTGTGCTCTTCAAGTCCCCAGGTGCAAAGCTAAGAGGTGGTGACAACCATCCTATGCCTAAAGGGCTCTGGCAGTACAGTGGTAAGGCATGCAGCTGCTAACCAGAAGGTCAGTGGTTCAAACCTACCAGCTACTCCACGGAAGAGAGATGAGGCAGTCTGCTACCATAAAGAAGCCCTATGGAGCCGCTGTGAGTTAGAATCAACTCGATGGCAGTGGGCAGTCTACGTCTAGAGGCCCTGGTGAGTGCCAGCAGTTAATGTACGTGGCTGCTCACAGAAAGGCTGGAGTTCAAGGCTACCCAGGGGTGTCTCAGGAGAAAGGGCTGGTGATCTACTTCCAAGAAGTCAGCCCCTGACAACACCACAGAGCACAGCTCTCCTCTGATCACGTGCAGTCATCGTGGTTGCAGTTGGGTCATCGGCGAGGGAGATGCTCCACCTTGAAGGAGCTCTGGTGGTGGTGTGCCTGAGGCACTTGACTGCTAACCAGAAGGCTGGTGGTTGAAACCCAGCAGCTGCTCCTCGGAAGCAAGACTGGGCAATCTATTTCCGTCATGATACTGCCTCAGAAACCCAAGGAGGGGTCTCTATGAGTCGGATCCCACTTGACAGCAGTGCGTTTGGTTTTGAGTTTGGTTTAGTGGACCAACGGCACTCTGGTGGCATAGTGCCTAAAGCATTTGAGTGCTAACCAGAAGGCTGGCAGTTCAAACCCACTAGCCACTTCCATAGAGATACCATCTCAGAAACCCAAGGAGGGGCTGGTATGAGTCAGGACTGACTTTAAGGGCAGTGAGTCTGGTTTGATTTGAGTTACCACTAACCAGAAGAGTTATCCTATCTCAATCTTAGGGTCAATCATTCCCAACCATTCACAGAGACGGCAGCTGCCTGAGACAGTTCAAGGGGCAGAGAAGGGGGAGAGAGTTGTCCGTGCCATGCCTGCAACCCAGTGGGGCTCTGCCTTTCTGAGGAGAAGCCGACCACTGATGCTATCTGGACTCTTCACAGAAAGATATCCACGGAATACAGAACCGAACCCGAGAAGGTCTGCACCGGCCCTCATGCTGAGGAGACTCAAGATCCCTTTACAATCCAGGCCCTTAGATGGCATTTTGTAGAAAATGTTTTAAAAACTGAAGTCAGGTGCCAGAGCTGGATGAGAACGAGCTGGGAGCCACCTGGGAGGGGTTCACGACCAGAGTGGCCAGAACTCTAACGGTGGAACGTGCCCTCCACACCGTGGGGGTTTACCTGTGGCACCTGTGGGCAGCGTGCGCGGCCACTGCACCCCTAAAAGGTGGGGGGCTGAGAGGGGCGGAGGGGCCTGGCACCTCAGAGTTCCGGGGCCCCCCACCCTGCCCCTGTTTCTGGAGTGGCCGCCTTCACCCCGTGGGGGCAGCAACCTCGGGATGGGACGCTGTCAGGCAGGATTCGGGACACTGTCCACGGTGGTTTTTGTGCCTGCAGGACCCTCACCCCGAACTGCCGGGCGAGCTGCTGGACACTGGGCCGCAGAAGGAGCGCTCATGCCCCTCCCTTAGGCTCAC
>NW_006921882.1:838933-841604 GCF_000298275.1 Orycteropus afer afer
GGGGAGACAGCCCGGCTGGCACGTGTGCGCCCCGACTGGGAGGCCTGACACTTTGCCCGGAGGGTGCTGCCTCCAGAAACGCTCAGCGGCTATTAATAACCGGGCCCCATACAAAGCCCAGGGCCTCCAGCCACTCCTCCCTCCCCGCTGCTCTCTGGGGGCTTGATGTCTCTGTGTCTCTGAGGTGGCTGCTTCAAGATCTTGTCCCTGATGAGGCCTGGCTGGGACCCAGGAGGGGCCTGCCCGCTCTGTCCCGAGTGACACACACACCGTCCGCTTCATTAACTGTGCTCCACAGCCTACCAAAGGACCCCAAACACCAGCTAGCCCCCCATTCAGCAAATGATCACGGAACGAACTAACCACCCGGCTGTGAAGCAAAAGGTCGGCAGTTAGAAGCCACCCCACAGCTCTCAGGAGAAACACCACGCAATCTTCTTCCATAAAGATTACAGCCCAAGAAACCCTGCGGGGCGTTCTTTGCCATCCTGTAGGGTCACTGTGAGTCGGGATTGACTGCATGGTAAACGTTTGGTTTTGGCTGGGACCGTGCACCAGGCACTGTTCTAGTCCCAAAGTCACAAGGTGAACACGATGCTTTGAGGCGTGGGAAGCTCCATGTCTAGAGGGGGCCACAGACAGCAAAGGGCAAAGCCATTGTGAACTAGCCCACAGCACTTCTGCTGAGACTGAGCAGAGAGGAGGGACCAGCACAGGCGCGCTCCTCCAGGGCACCTCTCCCGCATCCTGGGCTCTTAGCTGCCTACAAGCTGGCCTTGAAGCCTGGGGAGAACAGGGAGGGTGACCAAGGAGGGCTTCGAGGAGGAGGAAGCACCCGACAGTGCGGGGGAGAATCCACACCAGAGTACAGAAGCAACACGGGCAAGGGTCCGAGACGGACTGACGGGGGCAAAGAAATGTCAAGAAATCTGAAGGCTTGTGGGAACATTAACAGAAACCAAGAATAAAGCTAGAAAGAGATGCTGGAGCTCAACTGTGGGGGGCCCAGAAAGGCACGCCAAGGGGCTGGGCTTCAGCTATGAGTCGTGGGGAGCCCCAGCAGGCCGCTGAGCAGGGCAGTGACATGGCCAGTATGGGATGTCTGCGTGCTGCAAGAAAGCAAGGCTCCCTCCTGGCCCACTCGTAACAGGGGGTCATGTCCAAGATGGGCCCATAGGGTCCTGGCCCATAGTGAGAAAGGGGAAGATTTGGGAACCAGGAAAAGAGTAGTTTGAGATCCAGTTTTACAAGGTGTTTCCTAGCTGTGAGTCTTCTCCTGGGCAAGTTATATAACGTTTCCAAGCCCCATCTTTCTCATCTAAAATGGTGACCGGTCGTGACGCTCTTAGCATTATGAGAGTGCAATGAGAGAAAGTGCAGACATTAGTTTAAAACAATGCTGTTTGGATGTTGCAATGTCTGAGGAATACTAGCTGTCACCATCATCGTCTCAGGGATGTGGGGACAGGGTGCTGGCTGGGGGTCACCCCATCATGTCAGGGATGTGGGGACAGGGTGCTGGCTGGGGGTCACCCCATCATGTCAGGGATGTGAAGACAGGGCCCTGGGTGTCACCATCATCATCTCAGGGGCATCTGGGGACAGGGCGCTGGGTGTCACCATCATTGTCTCAGGGATGTGAGGACAGGGTGCTGACTGTCACCATCATCCAGGGGTGTCTGTGGGGACAGGCCGCTGGGTCTGTATTTTCCTGAAGCTCTCCAGGTTTCAGTTCATAGTGTCTCGCTGATGATGGTGAACACACTCTTCCTCCAGGAAGGCAAACCCAGCAGCACGCTGCCCTATGGATGGGTGAGGTGCCTTCTGGCTGTAGCCCACACACCTGTCTCCCAAGTCACTTCTGGTACTGACTGAACTGTCCCCAAAGAAGGTAGTGAAAACCCTAACCCACATACCAGTGAATGCTGCAGGGAGTTTGGAAATGTCTTTTGTCATGATGATGAGGTCCTACTGGCCTGGGGAGCATCCTAGGCCCAGTCACCTCCCCACAGTGCCTTGTAAAGAGCTGAAGACACACAGACACGCGATGGGAAGACTGGCAACATGTGCGGATCACCTGCAAGTGAAGGAGCATCCGGGACCGCCCACAGTCAGTGGCGGCTGGGAGAGAGGCCCACAGAAGGAACGGCATGGCCAAGGCTGAGCTGGCCTTTAGCATGGAGGCTGTGAGGAAAGGAATCCCTGGTCTTTAGAGCCACCACATGTGGCATTTTTTTGTTGTTACGCCAGCTCTAGGTGACAAAGACAACTGCCAAAGACAACCGTATGACCCCACATGACCATGAACCCAGCCACCTACACATTACACACACATAATGGCATTACTGTCCCTGCCGTGCGTGCACTCAGCGCACATACACTTTATGACTTCCCCTGCTAGGCACACGCTCAGCACACAGCCCAATCCCACCCGGTGTGCAGTTAGCACGTGGACACGTTGCCACTGTCCCCAACGCGTGTGCCCTCAGCACACATACGCAGTTACTGCCCCCCCAGCTATGCTCCTGCATCTTCACTTCTCCTCGGCTCAGCTCGCGGTCCCCGGCAGTGTGACTTCCCCATGGCACCACGGTTTCACTCCCTTTCACCCAGCTCGACTCGCTGCTGCTGCCTTCCGGAAGCTTCTGCGGCTGTGTTCAGTGACCCCCCC
>NW_006921882.1:846372-857289 GCF_000298275.1 Orycteropus afer afer
CAGTCACCCAACCATCCACTCACCCACCCCTCCAACTACAGACACCTGACCATCCACTCACCCACCCATCCAATTATGTAAGCACCCAACCAGCCGTTCACCCACCCATCCAACTACGTGGAGCCCCTGGTGGGTGCAAAGCACAGCCTTTCAGTTAGCAGCTGAGCACTTCACCAGTGCACCAGCAGGGCCCCTTATGGTCACTGCTGTTGTTAGGTGCCGTCAAGTTGGCCCCAGCTCACAGTGACCCCGTGTGCGACAGAACAAGCCGCCCGGCCCTGCGCCAGCCTCACAATCGGCCCCATGCGTGAGACCATCACGGCAGCCACGGGTCCGTCGTCTCATTGAGGGTTTCCCCTTTTCTGGTGACTTCCCACTTCCCCCAGCACGATATCCCTCTCCAGGGACTTGTCCTTTCTGGCCACATGATGAAGGTAGGAGAGGGGGGCTCACTATCCTCAGTTCCAAGGAGCATTCCGGCCATAATTCCTCCAAGACAGATCTGTCCGTTCCTTCAGCCGTCCGTGGCACAGTCCAGACTCTTGGGCAACACCACAACTCAGAAGCATCAACTCTTCTGTGTCTTCCTTCCTGCAGTCATGTGTGAAGCTGGCTTTTTTCTCTCTGTTTGTTGCAGCCATGGCTCCTCCCTCCTGAACAACATGCTGGGGCTTTCTGCCTGCTCACCTGCCGGGAGTCCCCACCCCCTGCATCCCTGGGCAACCAGCCTTCATTCTTGAGCGGGACACGGTCTGTGTAGCTCATCACCGGCACGTTCTTTTAACACTTTTGGAAACGTATCTCATGTAAACGATGATTTTAAAAAGAGAAAGTGGTTTGTGGAAATGATCATTGGTGCTTTATTTTCAAAGTGAAGATCTTGAAGCAATGGATAGTCCATTGATAGTGGATGAAAACACAAAGCAGGCACGTCCATGAGCTCCCAGAACCTACGCGGCTCTCCGCTCCCAGATCCTGCACAGCTCTTGGCTCCCAGATCCTACATGCCTCTCAACATGTAAACCTGAACACAGAGCAGTGATAGGCAAACCATGCTGATACCACACTGGGGGCAAAATCTCATGAATGCTATGAGGGCCTCCATTAAAAATAGATAGTTTTATGTTTAAAATCTACAGTGAATTTGTAACAGTTTATAGAAACATGTACACCCCACAAAGATAAAACGGAGAATTGAGGAAACAGACAAATGGAAACAAGAGAAGGCCAAACCCTTGATGAACATACAGTCGTGCAGCCTAAGTGACAGAGCACAGCCACAGGGAGACACACAGTTGGTTCTGAGCTTCCTGGCAGCAAAGCAAAAAGGGAAACACAATGAATGAGAAGATATGCATTTTCTTTAAGATCTCGTCAGGGCAGCTACTAAGCAGAGCAGAGCTTACTCTGACCCGAAAGCCGCAGAGAACCATTTTCCCAGGGTCGTGAGGAAGGGGGCACGGGACAGTGCAAGGTGGCAGTGGCCCTGGTGGTGAGGGGCTATTACGGTACACTGTCCCACTCTGGGGACCTGGAGGGGCCCAGAAGCCTGCCTTCACGAAGCTCTCTGGTAAGAGGGGTGCACAGGTGGATGGCGGACCAGGCCTGGATCAGTGACCACTTTCCCACCAGTACCTTCCTGCCCTCATTCCCCGGCTGTGTGACGTGGGTCAGTGACTTCTGGGTTCTGGGCCAGGTTTCTGCACTGAAGAACTGGACCTGTAACTGTCCCCACCCGGAGAGCTCAGCCCAGGCTTCAAGGAGATGGTGTGTGAAGCACGTAGCCTGGTATGGGCACACAGAAGACATGTAACACGCCAGGGATGCCCACTAGCGCTCACGACGGCCGTAGGGTCTGTCATCTTGGACGGCGCTGACAGGCTGGAGTGAGCACCTTGAGGATGAACCGGGCACGCACCCAGCACGCTCAGGGTTGGGAGGGGGAAGGGGGCCCATCCACCCCCAAATGTCTCTCAGTGGCTGCCTATTATTCTGCAGCCCCCAAGCCCCGCAATGAGCTTCTACACTTTGCCAAGGAATGGCTTCCTTTCCGGGCAATTCAAAGAGGTGGTTCCTTCCCACTAAGCCAGAAGTAACATGGCTATAGTTCTGGGAACCTCTGTGTCCACACAGGGAGAAGTCGCACCACGTCCAGCTCTGCTCCGCGGCTTCTGCAGAAAGAGTGCCTCCACGCTAAGGCCCCATGGCCAGCAGGCCCACACGCATGCACGCACTGGCCAGCTGGGAGCCCGAGCGGTCGCCTTAAGGTCCCTACAAACTCCCCAGAGCACCGGGCTGGACAGCAGCCTCAGCTCTGCTTCTCTTCTGGGAACTTGTGTTCTGTGGAGGCAGGAGCAGTAGCGGCCTGTTCTGGACACAGAGGAACAAAATGTGCAGAGGGCCACCTCAGGGACTGCTCGACTGTTTACTGAGCTAACGTGGGAAGGACCAGCTCCCAGAGGGCACTGGCGAGCATCTGACAGCTTCCTGCACGCCACGCTGGGCACGGCCTCCCCGGGAGAGGCTTAACAGAAGATTGCGTGTGCCTTGGGAGGGAGCCTACCAGCTCGAGGCTTGCAGGCCAAGTCACGGGGCTCACACCCACAGCAAGGCTGCCACTGCAGCCTGGCCCTCAGGCATCCCGGGCCTGCCTGTGCTGAGAGGGGGCACAGGCCAGTTCGCCCGACTGCACAAAGGCCTGTGGGGTAGGACAGGACCAGCCCAGGCGTGCACCAGGCTATGCCCCAACAGCAGCTCCCACCCGAGAGCACCCTGACACGGACTAACCCGGAACCTTGCAAAGATTTACAAACATTTTACAAACAGAGACCAGGCTGCAGAAAGAGGCGGGGCTCAGGCAGGCAGGGCCGGGGATCGAACTGGTCGGTCTGTAGCAACCCAAGCCTGTGCTCAGCCAAGGGCCTTTGTGGATATCCTCACTAACAAAGTCCCACTCCCCATGCTTCCTACGTTGGTGGCATTTTACATCATCCCATTGCCTCCCTCCACCCCCAGACAGAGGCACAACATACTTCTTGTCCAGTGACAGTCTGCACACACTGTCATCAAACCAAACCAGTACAAGCAAATTCCATACTGTGAGCAAGATAAACAGGCAGACCTGAGCTGTCTTGGAAGCTCAAGGCCTAAGGTTCCGGCAGACTTTGCATGACCTCCTCACCCAGCCTCTATCCTGTGGTGAAACCCCGGCAAGTTGGAATCCATTCAACCAACAGCAATGAACCACAGGATAAAGGGAGTGTTGAGAGGGCCAGTGGTGCTTCAGTGGCAAAATTCTCACCTCTCGTGCAGGGGACCGGGACTCGAGTCCGACCCGTGCACCTCACGCACACCCACTATCCGTCTGTAGGGGAAGTTCGTGCGCTGCTGTGAACCTGAACATGTTCAGGGAGCATCCAGACTAGGAGAGCCAGGGAAGAGAGGCCTGGCAATCTACTTCCCAAACCAGCCAATCAATGCCCTCTGCATCATAATGGCTCAATCTGCAGCCAATCCCAGGGATGGTGAAGGACCAGCAGCGATGGGTCTGTTCCTGCTTGAGGCGGTGGGAAGCCCAGCGCCCAGCCTCAGCAGTGCACTATGGGTACCTTGCCGTACCGGGACCTCCTTATAGGCTCTCCCTGAAAACACACCACCTGGAGAATATCAGACCCATGTCACAGATGAGAAAGATGAGGCTCAGAGTGGTGAAGCTCCTTGCCCAAGATCACACAGCACATCTGTGCAGAGCTGGGATCTGAACCTGGGTCCTTATGATCCCAAAGCCCACACTCGTGGTCCTGCTATTGACCACCAGAATGCTGGCAGGGGCCACAGCCACCGGCAGTGAACGTCTGCCACATTGAACAGGCCTTCTTTGGCAGTGAGCCCAGCAGCAGGGACCATCCCTGCCGTCCCATTCTACAGATGAGAAAACTGAGGTGCAGAGAACTAGCTGGCACTTGACATCATGTGGCAGCCTTAGCACCTGTGTCTGAGTCAGCCGCTCACCCCCGCTGTCCTCCAGCCTGCCATGACACTGATATGCAGGGGGGTGGGGTGTCAAAGACCAGGGTGGGTGCATGGAGCCCCAACACTCCTGCAGAGATCAGAAACAGGAGCCCCCACATGAAGACCCCCACACCTCAGCAGAGGACTTACTGCTGAGGGAAGAAGGCCAAGGCATCCCTTAGAGCAGGGACCTCAAGCAGCAACAGTTCTGAACCTCAGGGGACACTGGGCAGCATCGGGAGGCACCTGTGGTTGTTATGACGAGGGCGGGGGTGCCGTTGGCATCTGCAGGGTGGGGCCAGGACGCCGCCGCACACCGCGGTGCACAGGACGGCCTCTCCACCGAGAATCGCCCGGCCCCACGTGTCAGCACTGCCAGGCTGACACCTGCTCCAGCCCTTGCTGCTCCGAGTGCAGTCCCCTGACCGGCAGCATCGGCCTCCCTGGAAGCTGGCAGCCATGCAGATGCCAAAGGCCCGCCCTGGCATGCAGGATCCAGACCTGCACTTCCCAAGATCCCTGGTGGCCCGGGAGCACCGACCGAGGATGAGCCCAGTGCGTGGGGACCACCATGGTGCGTGGGGCTGGCCCACTCTCCGTGCTGCACCGTCTCCCCTGCTGTGGGATGGGGGGCCAGTCCTGGGGCTCCAGGTGGCTGGGTGGCTGATCCCGGCTGCAGGGCTGGCTGATCCTCAGCAGGGAGGAAGAGGGGGCTCACTGTGAAGGTGGCTGCTGCACTGGACCACGTGTGTGAGCCACTGATATTTCCTCTGCCCACACCCCCATGACGCCCAGGATGCCCACCTGGCCCCTGCCTTGGAGAGACCAGGGAAACACAGCCGCATGCTGAACGCACATCTGCATAGCCACAGCCTACCTGGGTGGCCTCGCTGCCACGTCCTAGTGAGGGCTGGCACTTGGAGGAACTCTGGGAGGGGGGTGTCCCTGGACCCAGGTTTCACTGGCACTCAGGAAGCCAGCCATCGAGCAGCCCTGCCCACCCGGACGCTCTGTTCAGGACCAGTGACGAGATCCCAGGGGATCCCGGCCCCAGGACACAGCAGCCCCATCTCTCCTGCCCCAAACGCAGTAGCTCTCTGATCCCCTGAGCCAAAGGACTGCCTCTGGGCTGCAGGAATTACAAAGCAGAGAGTGAGTGGCTGGTGGTTCGGGGGCTGCAGCCAGATAGCAGGTAGCCAGGTATGGCACATCCATTGTCCAAAACAGAAAATTCCAAATTCCTAGCTCTTTTTCAATCTTAGAAGATCTGGCAATACTGGATCCACTTTCTTGCATGGGAATGCCCAGGTGAGGGTGAGCCTCTTCCCCCAGACACCCCACCCCACTACCTGCGGCCATTCGCTTCTTCCTGGGCCTCATCTGGCTCCTAGAGACCTGTGATTTTCAACTGGGGGTGAGTCTGCTCCCAGGAGACATCTGGCAATGTCTAGGGGCATTTTGGGTTGTAATATGTACCAGTTAGGGGTGCTGCTAAGCATTGCACAATGCACAGGACAGCCCCAAGTACAGCAGTGCCACAGACACTGGGTACGCGGGCCGGGGTGCAGACACTGGGGGCTGTAGACACTGGGTGTGCGGGCCGGGGTGCAGACACTGGGGGGTGCAGTACACAGGTGTGTAGGCTGGGGTGCAGACACTGGGGGTGTAGACACTGGGTGTGCAGTCCAGGTTGCAGACACTGGGGGTGTAGGCACTGGGTATGCAGTCCAGGTTGCAGACACTGGGGGTGTAGGCACTGGTTGTGTGGGCCGGGGTGCAGACACTGGGGGCTGTAGACACTGGTTGTGTGGGCGGGGGTGTAGACACTGGTTGTGTGGGCCGGGGTGCAGACACTGGGGGTGTAGGCACTGGTTGTGTGGGCCGGGGTACAGACATTGGGGGTGTAGACACTGGTTGTGTGCGCCGGGGTGCAGACCCGGGGGGGTGCAGTGCAGAGGGTGTGCTGGCTGGAGGACAGTGCGCAGGGAAGGGGATGAGTCCAGCAGCCAGCCTCGCGGGGCCGGCCCAGGGCACTCACCTGGAGAGCTTCATCTCAATCTGCTGTCGGATCTCCTGCCTCTCCTCATCCGTCCTCCTGGGGAAGATGTTCCGCTCCTCCAACTCCTGTTTGCTCGGCCGGTTCCTCAGCTTCACTGCCAAGAGCTCCTTCTTGCATTTCCTGGGCAGGGTACCTAAGAGGCCCATTGAGAGGAAGAGGGACACGGGTCTCAGCAGAGTGCTGGCTTGCCCATCCACTCCACCTCTAGGAGGAAGAAGTCTGGCCTAGAGTGGGGGAGCCAGAACCAAGCACACACACATGCATCAGCACATCCATCAGGCTGGTGCCTCCTGGCACAGGGAAAAGGGATGCTGCCATCGCTGTCCACCACAGCCCTGACCATGAAGCATCCCTGGATGCCAGCACAGTCCTGGTTGACACCTGTGGCCCCACGGTGACTGTGAATAGCATGCTCCTTCCCCTTCCATTGTGTCTCAGTTTGGAACATAAATTACATGGTCATGTTGCCATGGTGGTCCCTTGCCCAACCCCTACCCAGTCCCACTCTCCCACTGCCCATCACTCTCTGGTCATGGGGGTCTTCTTTCAATTTCTAGAATGTCCCACCTTAGGGTCTTTCCTCTGCTCATGCTGCCCTGCTTTTACCACTGTTATGGACCAGACTGTGTTCCCTCAAAACACATGCTGGCAACCCCAACCCCCATAGTTGTGGTTATAGTCCCACTCGGCAGTGGGTTTTCTTCATTATGTTTATGACATAGTATTAGTGTAGGGTGTGACATGAGTAAATCTCATCTGAGATATAAAAGAGATTAAACAAGCGAGTAAGCAGAGATGGGGAAGACAGATACCATGCCACATTATGACAACCCCCAACCAAGGAACGAGGACCTTCCCACAGAACTGACACAGAAAGAACCCCTTCCCCTAGAACTGACATCCTAAATTCGGACTTGTAGCCTCCTAAACTGTGAGAGAATAAGTTTCTTTGTAAGTTAATTGTGTGTGTATTTCTGCTCCAGCAGTGCTAGAGAACTAAGGCAGCCACCCAGGGCTGGCCACTCTCAGCTGCACAGCTCAGCTTGAACCCCATCTCCTCGAAGAGGCCAAGCAGAGGCCCATCACATCACCCCAGTGTAACTGCTACCTTATGAGAAGGTGCTCTGGCAGGTTACTGATCATCTATCTCCTCCCTTGGACTCTCAGTTCCCTGAAAGCCTCATACCCCAGCTCCTAGGATAGTGCTGTGAGAGTAGGCTACAAGTGAATAATGTGAGTGTGGCATTGGGGGCAAATACTAAATACAGCATGGACTTCCAGAAGGACAAACCAATGAGTCTTAGAAGAAATACAACCAGGATGACCTTTTGAAGCAAGGATGGCAAGACTTCGGCTCACTTACTTTAGACACATCAGCAGGAGAGACCAATGACTAGAAAAGGACATTCTCATTGATGAGTAGAAGGTCAGAAAAACGAGAAAAACCTGTAGTGAGATGGTTTGACACAAGTCTCAACACTTGGCTCAAACATACCAGTGATTGGGAAGATGGCAGAGGGCCAGACAACATTTCGTCCTGTGATACTAAGGTCACCCTGAGTTGAAGGCAGCTTGACAACAAGTAGCCTCACCAACAACAGTGAATCCTGTTGAGCAGCTGAGTGGGCTGGTTTGTGGGCTACCAGGGTGAGCCTCATCTTTGTGCTGTACATCTGTCCAGGATCAGCTGACCGAGATAAGGGAGACAACCAAGAACTCAGGGAAGCCAATGTTTAAACGTACTGAAGACAAGAAATTCTTTTAGCTGCATTTACACGCAGAGTGGCCATGCATTCAGGGTGCTCGGAAGTGATGATGTTCTGCTTAACTTCAGAATAACAGAGTCACCTGTAACACTTGGCAACCAAAGACATTGACTATTTGCAGCTAACTCCAAAGTAACACACAGTTTTCAGTCTTGCAGCTGTACTGTGGCTCAGACTCAAATCCACAATCTTACTGAGTCATTTCCATAGATGGACCTTTATTTCTTAAGAAAAATGTTTCCTCTGAAAGTCAACTCCTAGCACAGGAGAGGGAATACAAAGCAAGAGGACAAATCGAATGGTGCAATCATTTAATAGAAGTTTGGGGTAAGATACAGAGAGTTTAACTCAGTTGAGACTTGAATTTCTAATGTGAGCTTGTTTGCTTTTATATAAAAGAGGAGAAAAATGATGATTCTGGAAATCATTTCTACAAGAGTCCAGCCTGAAACTGTTTTAAGGGCTTTATAAATGACAAAAGATGAGGCTCTAAGGTTAGATAGCACTCAAAATATGACTGGGGAGGAGCTGCCTCCTCAAGGTAGAGTTGACCTTAAGGACATGGATGGAGTAAAGCTTTTGGGATCTTAATTTACTGCTGGGGAACAACTCAAAATGAGGGGGGAAAAGCTGCAAATGTGCATTTATAATCAGAACAAGGAATGTACAAAGTATGAATCTAGGAAAATTGGAAGGCATCAAAAAGGAAATGGAACACATAAAGATCAATATCCTAGGCATTAGGGAGCTGAAATAGACTGGTCCTGGCCATTTTGAATCAGACAATAATAAGGTCTACTATGCCAAGAATGACAAATTGAAGAGAAACAACATCACATTCACTGTAAAAAAGAACATTTTAAGAACTATTTTGAAGTACAATGCTGTCAGTGATAGAATAATATCCATATGCCTACTGGAAGACCAATTAATAAGACTATTATTTAAATTTACACACCAGCTACCCAAGCCAAAGTTGAAGAAACTGAAGATTTTCATCAACTTTTGCAGTCTGACCCAATATGCAATCAAGATGTATTGATTATTGCTAGTGATTAGAGGTTGGGCAATCCTACTTCCGTAGTGATACTGCCTTGGAAACCCAAGGAGGGGTTGCTATGAGTTGGGGCCGACTCGACGGCAAACAACAACAACAACAACAGTGATTAGAATGTGAAAGTTGGAAACAAATAAGAAGAATAAGTAGTTGGAAACTATAGCTTTGGTGACAGAGATGACACAGGAAATTGAATGACAGAATTTTACATGACCAAGCACTTATTCATTGCAAATAACTTTTTCAACAACATAGATGGCAATTGTACACATGGACCATGCCAGATGGAACTCACCAGAATCAAATCAACCTCATCTGTGGAAAGAGACAAGGAAAAAGCTCAATATCATCAGTCAAACAAGGCCAGGGGCTGCCTGTGGATCAGACCATCAACTGCTCAGATGCAAATTTAAGTTGAAGCTGAAGCAAACTGACACAAGTCCACCAGAGCCAAACTATGACCAGAGACCACCTGAAAAACAGATTTACATTTAAAAACAGATTTGACACATTTAACACTAAGGATCGAAGACCAAATGAGTTGTGGGCAGGCATAAAGGACATTATATATGAAGAAAGCAAAATGTCATTAAAAAGACAGGAAAGATCAAGACCAACTGGGATTTATACCAGATATGCAAGGATGCTTCAACATCAGAAAAACAATCAATGTAATTCATCAGCATAAATCAAACAAAGGAAAGGAACTACATGATTATGCCAACTGACAGACAAAAGGCATCTGACAAAATCCAGTATCTATTCCTGATAAAAATGTTGAACAATATAGGAAAAGAAGGAAAATTCCTCAACATAATTAAAGACATACGTACAAACAATGGGCAACATTATTCTCAATGAAGAGAGACTGAAAGCATTCTACTTATGAACAGGTACCAGACAAGGATGCCCTTTATCACCACTCCTATTCAATACTGAATTGGAAGTCCTCAATGGACCAATAAGGCAAGAAAGGGAAATAAAATGCATGCAAGTTGGCAAAAAAGAAGTAAAATGGTCTCTATTTGCAGATGGTATGATCCTATACATAGAAAATCCCAGACACTCAACAAGAAAATTACTAGAACTAATTGAAAGTCTTAGCAAAGTGGTTGGATATAAGATCAACATAGAAAAATCTCTCAGACTTCTTCACACTAACAAACTCTGAAAAGGAAATCAGAAAAGCAATACCATTTATAATAATCACCCCAAAAGATGAAGTACTTAGGAATAAATTTAATCAGAGACACACAAGACCTATACAAAGAAAACTAAAAAATACTACTATAGATACCAAAAGAGACCTACATAAATAGAAGACTATACCATGTTCATGGATAGGAAGACTTAACATCGTGAAAATGTCACTACTACCCAAGTGATCTACAGATATAATGTGATCCCAATCCAGATTCCATCAAAATTCTTTAAAGAGACAGAAAAAATAATCATCAGTTTTATATAGAAAGGAAAGAGACCCCAGGTAAATAAAGCACTACTAAAGAAGAACAAAGTAAGAGGCCTTACGTTCCCAATCTCAAAACCTACTATACGGCCATGGTAGTTAATACAGTCTGGTATTGGTACAAGGACAGACACAGACCAATGGGACAGAATTGAGAATCCAGATGTACATCCATCCACTGATGGAGAGCTAATCACTGACTAAGGGCCGAAACCCATTAAATGAGAAAGAGACAGTCTCTTCAATAAATGTTGCTGGCAAACTGGATATCCATTTGCCAAAAAATGAAACAGGGCCCATATCTCACATCACATAGAAAAATGAGCTCAAGCTGGATCAAAGACCTTAAAATAAAACACATAGACCATCAAAGAGAAAAACAAGGCAAAGTTCAGGGAACTAATTCAGAGCCTATATACACAATCAAATATAACTAAAAATGTACAAACACCAGAAAACCAAATACATGTCTGGGACCTCCTGAAAATTAGACACTCTATGTGTCAAAAGATTTCACCAGAAGAGTAAAAAGAGAACCTAGAGATTGAGCAAAAAA
>NW_006921882.1:858834-859404 GCF_000298275.1 Orycteropus afer afer
GGTATTAAAGGAAGAAGTCCAAGCTGCAATGCAGGAATTGGTGAAAAGCAAGGCTCCAGGAATTGACAGAATACCCACTGAGATGTTTGAACAAACAAATGTCATGCCAGAGGCACTTACTCATTTATGCCAAGAAATTTAGAAGATAGCTACCTGGCCAACTGACTGGAAGAGACCTGTATCTGTGCTCAGTCCAAAGAAAGGTGATCCCGCAGGACGCGGACATGATCAAACGATATCATTGATATCATATGCAGATAAAATTTTGCTGCAGATAATTAAAAAATGGTTGCAGCAGCACATCAATAGGGATCTGCCAGAAATTCCAGCCAGATTCAGAAGGGAACATGGAATGAGGGATATTATTTCTGATGTCAGACAGATCCTGGCTGAAATCAGAGAATTATCAGAAAGATGTTTACCCATGTTTTACTGACTAGGCAAAAGCATTCAGCAGAAAACATAACAAATTATGGATAACACTGGGAAGAATGAGAATTCCAGAACACTTACCTGTGCTTATATGGAATCTGTACATAGACCAAAAGTCAGTCATTCCAACAGAACAAG
>NW_006921882.1:885131-896993 GCF_000298275.1 Orycteropus afer afer
GTGGGAGTGCAGCTTTGGGTGTACATCACACGTACAAGCTAGAGTTACAAATCCAGTCACTCAGCACGTGTGGAGCTCCATGATCGGTGTCTCCCGGGTACACTGAAGGCTGTTTTCTGGACAGAGAGAGAAGCGAGCGTGCGTGGCTTCACACAGCAGCTGCGTAGATGCAGGAAGGTTGGGGAAAGTCAGGGTCTGCATCTAGGGAACTAAGTTCCAGCCCAGACCCGGCACCCACCAGCCATGGAAAGCTCCCCATCAGACCTTAAGGAAGGCCAACCTCAAAGTGGCCCCTATGCCTGCTTCCTCCCAGAAAGAGACAGAATCTTCGAGGACAGCACCCTGCTCCCTCAGCCACACCTAGCTCCTGCCTTCTCACGTCCTCATTTCTCTCCCTGCCCCAGTCTCCCCAGGCCCCCATCTGCCTTTCTCCTGGGTCCACGCCAGGACACCTTGCCAGCCCCTCGCCTGGCTCCCTCCCCTCCCCACCGCAGCCTGGAGGCCTTTCTAGAGTAGAATCCTGCCCACAGGGTCAGAAGGAGCAGCTCTGTGTGCCAGACACAGGTTTAGAGCACGGTACAGGTGTCCTCTCGCTGACCCCTCGTGGTAGCTAAGGTGGTGCATCCTCTTGGCTGGTCGTGATTCTGAGCAGCCAAACAGCTGGATGCAATTATCCCCATGATGAGACTGGATGTGGGGTCATCCCCTGCATGGAGGAGTCGGCTGTGAGCATGCTCAGCTGAAGGGCATTGCCCTTGGGGTCGGCCTGCCTCCAGCAGACAGTGAGCCGCTTTGGGAAAGGTCTCTGGCTTTTGGGCTCATTTTGGGTCCTGCACTTGGCCCATCATTATCTCCGGTTCCTGGACTTGAACCAGTGGCTTGCCACATTCCCTGCCGATCTTGGGATTGTTGCCTTTGCAGCCTGTGAGCCAAAAATCTGCCATTTTACTGCCGATCTTGGGTCATCAGCCTCAGCAGCCAGCAGCCAGGTGCATCAGGAGAAGCCTCCAGCTTGCACCAGTGGGCCTGGAAGGCAGAGTTGAAGCCCAAGGTTGAGGGGCCTCCTCCCAGCCCCTCGAGCCGGCCCTCTGAATTCAGACTTCTGGCCTCCTGGACTGTAAGAGGATAGATTTGTTCGTTGAAGCCATCCTCCTGTGGAATTTCTGTCACAGCAGCACTGGAAAACTGAGACACACCTCACAGCCCAGGAGGCAGGTGCAGCAGATCAGACGGAGGCACAGAGACGGGAACTTCTAGCCCAGGGTCACACTGCCACAGCGGGGAGGTGGGACTGTGTTCCTTGCCTTCCTGTTCTGCTGCCTTTTGGATGCCGCCATTCTTCACGTCATGTGTCAAGGGCTCTCGTTCTGCCCCCAGCTGCACCCTCCGTCACAGGCTGAGGCCACGAAGATCTCAGGGCAGTGTCTCTGTCTGCGTCTTTGCTGCCGACGTCCTCGGTAATCAGACGCCCTAGGACTGCCCCTGCACCTGTCCGCAATGAGGCTCCACCGGGGAGGCTGTTGAACTAGCCATGCCCAGCACCCCCCCATGGTTCCCACACAATTCTATCAGGTGGCCCCGCCTCAGTGCCTTTCAGTGCACCTGGGGCTGAGGGGGCTGTTTCCAGACGGAGAACCACAGAGCTCTTCTCTTGCACCCATCCCAGGCCCCACCCTCTCTGGGGGTCCTGAGCCCCCCAGTTGCTATGGGCTGTGGTTTGAAGTGCTGTGTTCCCAGTGCCTGGCTCACTAGTGCCTAACACTGGCTGGGGGCACAAATTGGGGGTTTACACACACACACACACTCGGCAGAGCGGGAGACCTGGGCTCCCAGTGGACCGCTCCCGCACTCCTCAGCTTCATCAGCTCTACGGAACACACCCACCTCACTAGGCTGACCTGAGCATTACATGAAATAACTGACATGAAGTGTTTAATGCAGTACTGACTCGACTTAATGGCCCCCAAAAAGCTCACGTGGCAGCTGGGACCGCCCTGGACCTACTGAGTCTTCACTCTGCAGCTTTGTCTGCTCGGGGTCAGTGAGAACACCAGCCCCTGACAATGTCCCCACCAGGAAGTGCCCCACAGTGAGAAAAGCCAGCTGCTGCGTATACCTTCACCACAAAACCAACAACACAACAACAATAGCTGCCACACAGGCACCTCTGCCGCTCGGCAGTCCCATGTGCGTCAGCGTAGAGCTGATCAGCGTTTTCAATGGCTGATTTTTCGGAAGCACATTGCCAGGACTTTCTTCCAAGTCACCTATGGGTAGTCTTGAAGCTCCAACCTTTTCATTAGCAGCCAAGTGCCTCGACCCTTTGCTAGCCCCAGGGGTCCCGGTGCCCATCAGGTTGTCCTCAAGGCACCGGGTCTCCCTAGCATCCTGCGCCATAGTGGCCAACTGCAGTGCCACCTGGTGTCCACAGGAGAGTGGCTCAGCTCTGGATCATCCCCAAGCCCAGAGCCCCAACTTCCAAGAAAAGCTAGCACCTGCTTCCTTCTGTGAAGTCACCTTATGATGAGAGCAGGGAGTCCTCGCTCATTAGAAGGTTCTTCACCTTCCAGAAGGATTTGTTGCTAGGGGCCTTTCAACAGACCCTCTGCTGTGTTGTAAACAGGATTCAAGAAGGATGCATTTCAGTCTTCACTTGTCACAGTCCGTCCACCAGGGGAAGATGCTACGGACTCTTTCCTTCACACTCAGGCAGCCCCAGGAACTGCCCGAGGGCGCACCTCTAGCCACCCAAGTACAAATGCCTGGCTCACACGCTGCCACCCCAACAGTGCAATTTTGCTTTCCATGTTGGTCCTGGAGGGTGGAGACTCAGTCTAGTTCTTTCTTAGCCTAGAGCTGGGGCACACAGTGGTGGAAAAGAACTAGCAAGGGCATTTTTAAAAATTCCATAAAGCAACAGGATCTCATATTCTCATGGAATCCAGATTTCCTGGATCCATGGGGGTGGAAGGACCCCCAAGCTATCGCTTTGAGGTGATCTTTAAACCTTAAACCAAAAATATCCCTAAGTTGTCTGTCAACAAAACACCATGCTTTTTAAAGAATTATCTGTATGGGATCAAATTGACAATAGCAACTTGAAAGGTCAGACAGGAAGCTTAGGGGACAGTAAGTTTATGCTAAGTTAAAACCAAAAACCAAACCCACTGCTGTGGAGTCGATTCCAATCCACAGCGCCCCTAGAGGACAGAGTGGAACTGTCCATAGGGTCCCCAAGGCTGTCATGCTTAATGGAAGCAGATTGCTTCATCTTTCTCCCATGGAGCAGCTTGTGGCTTGATACTGCTGACCTTTCTGTTAGCAGCCGAGCACTTAACCACTGTGCTACCAGGGCTCCTCTTATATTAAGTGGGGAGGAACCACTCAGAAAAGGGGGTGAGATGGTCACATGACGTGCGTAAGGCACTGATGTCCCCGAACGGTGCCTGTAGAGATTGTTGGACTGTACATTCTGCCGTGTGTGTTCTCAGCAACAACAACAAAACAATTTGAAGAGATTCCATAAGACACTGGAACCCCTTTTACCTTCAGCCCTCTCCCACGGAGCGCTCTTACTACTGTACAGAAAGGGTTGGCTCCAGACACATGCGTGGGAGTCCCGCCTCTCCTGGGCTTGCAGAAATGCATATTCCAGGGCTACAGCCCCAGTCACTAGGTCAGGCTTCAGTAGAGATATGCCCACTTACCCACGCCGGTGTGACTGCTTTGCCCATTACTACCGTTGCAGCTACTTTCTAATGTGTGCAGGATGTCCACATACAAGGGGCTCTGGTGGCGCAGTCCCTAAAGCATTTCATTGCTAACCTGAAGGCTGGCAGTTCAAACCCACCAGCTGCTCTGCACAAAGTCGATAAGGCAATCTACTTCTGTGAAGACTTACTGCCCTGGAAACCCAGTGGGGGTCGCTATAAGTGTTGGGGGGTGCTGCTGGTGTCTAGAGGGTGCAGGCCGACATCCTGCAAGCCCAGGACAGCCCCAGCGGAGGACTGAGCAGCCGCAAGTGCTCACTGAGCCGTGGCCCTTTACAGGTGCCTGTGAGAGCGGTGCAGGAGAATGTCCTCAAAGTGCAGTTGCTGGAACCAGGGCCGCCTTGAAGGCTCAGTGGCACCCTGGAGAGCGCATGTGACTTCATGGCCACACCGCACAGGGAGAGCATACATTTCCCCACCTCTGCCCTCGTGGGTGTTCCCAGCCCAGCCACAACCCGGCCCACCAGGGTTCAATGCTGGCTCTGCCCCTTCACAGCTGGGCTTCTCGCAGCTGGAGTCTCCTCACAGGCTGTGACCTTCACGGGGCCTCGCAAAGACGTGTGCTTACAGTATTCACACCTCCCACGTGCAGTGAGTGGGTTACACCACCCACCCCAGGAGCAGCCCCTGGTGCCCCCCGCCAAGCACCACCAGGTGCGAGTGTACCCCGTGGGTGGCTTTGCTCACTGACACCCTGATAAGCTCTCGCTCTTATCCAACTCATGAACAGGATCCTTGATGGGACCACCACCAACTGAAAACAATCAGGCGAGCAGCAGGGTCTCCAAGAGGTGATGCACACGCAGTGGGGGGTGAGGTGCACGCACAGTAACGTACTGCTGTTACCACGCGGGGGGCAAAGGGGAGGAAGGCACCCCTCCCAGGGCTTGCATTTTAGGGAAACGCCTCAGTCAGCGTCCCCCACCCCTTCTTCAGGAGGGTCCAGCACCACCTGCCCCCACACCCACGTTTGTGGCAGGGCTGGTTCCTGAAGTGGTTGTGATGCACTGGGCACAATGACTAGAGGAACCCACGGTGCCATGTGTCAACGGGGCCTGGGGCCTGGGATTCCATTTTCACAGCACAGTGACGAAGATGACGGTGATGAGGATGGTGGTGGGAGCACCACGCCCTTCACTGTGCTACCTCATCCGTCTCCCCGACAACCTGCAGGAAGGCTGTCACTTTGCGCTAAGGAGGAAGCTGGGGGCCAGAGGCTCAGGGACATGCCCAGCTATCCCTGTGGTGCATCGGGAACGGGGCAATCGGTCTGCAGGCTGGGGCTGCAGAGGGTCCCTCTGGCCCCACGCAGGGCACCCGAAGGCCTGCTGGAGGCCTCTCTCCTCAGCCTGTCCTGCTGACCCAGGCTCAGGTGATGGGTTCATTCTGCTTGTCTTTGCTCCCAACCAATGACACAAACCCACGGCCACTCTGCTGGATGGGAGCAGGCCTGCCTGTGTGGTCACAAAGTCACGGGCACGCCTGGTAAGTTGATGAGTCAGCCGAGAGAGCCAGGGCCGTTCATCCAGAGAGTGGCACATCTCAGTGTGGGCTAGCCACGAGATTGGGAGCTTCCCGGCTGAGATGTCTTGGGGATGAACTTCCAAGCACAGTTGACATTAGGTGCTGTCGAGTCAGATCCAACTCACAGAGACCTGCCCATGAAGAGAGACAAGCTCAGAGCAGAACCAGCATCGTCCTGCAGAGTGCCGGGCCAGCACCCAGCCAGGGGTGCTGGGCACCTCAGAAGAGACTGGCACCTGCGGCGTCGGTTGACAAAACATCTGATAACAATTTCCTAAAGCATTTGTGCAGGACCAGGGAACACCCACAAAATTTCCATCAGTGGTGAACTTCACGTAAACCAAACTGTGCTCGTTATGAGAAACGGTCAAGGATCTACTGCCTGGCCATTTCCTGCTTCCCCACGACAGAGATGGAAAGGTAAGGAACTGGCCTCAGCAAGTGGGAGCAGGGTTTGACCCACGTGCTGCAGAGAGAAGGACATCTCCACCTGAGCGGCTCTCTCCCAAAAGAAGTGTGATTCGTAAATGTCTTCTACGACCAATACCAGTCTTCCCTGGGGGACATGTTGAGTAGAGATCCCCAACTTTGGGGAAGATACAGAGTTTTGAGACTGTGACAAAAGCACAGGAGCCCTGGGTGGGTGGAATTTCAGAGCCTCTGGGAGGAGCCCAGGCTTCCCCATGGTGCGCCATAAATGGGGCACTCGGTCCTGCAGGCTGGGCCGCAGAGGCTCAGGGGCCCCGGTTATGTCCCCTGCAGCAGACAACACGGAAGGGGTTATGGATGCAAAGTGTCCCCTGAAAACACGGGAAACCCTGAACCCTGACACCCGGAGATGTCATCCGCTTTGGGGCAGGAAGGTCCCTGTTATGCTAATGAGGCCATATACAGGTACTTTTAAACCAACCACCTTGGAGATGTAGAGATAGCAGAGTAGTGACAAGGAAGGAAGGTCAGAGGGAGGGGCAGTGCCAGGTCACCCGCACACCGCCCAGGAGCCCAGGAGCGGAAGCTAGAAACAGACAAGGACCTTGCCTCCAGCAGGCGCCCTGAACGAGGACTGCAGCCGCCCACACGTGAGCAGATGCGTTTCTGTCATAGCCCCTCACCAGGTCTTTGTTACAGCAGCGCGAGGTAACTGACCAAAGGCTCCCTCGTGCCCCTCCCACAACGCCGTCTGCTGGAAGCTGCGGCATGTTTACGGGAAATCACTCCAGGACGCAGTGAGCCTGAGGACGTCGTGGTGCCAGTCTCTCCTGAGGCGCCCAGCACCCCTGGCCGGGTACTGGCTCGGAGCTCTGCAGGAAGATGCTGGTTCTGCTCTGAGCCGGTCTCTCCCAAACCGGCCGGTGCCGGGACCTACCGCACCACCATGCACTCTAGGAGCTGTCCCATTCGACCAGGTGCAGGAAGGGGGATGGCCAAGGACTGCCTGCAGTCAGCCACTGGTCATGGTGCCCGCCACCCTCACCCCTACGGTGCCTGCCGGGCCAGCATCTGTGGCATCTCACCCCATCTTCCACCCAGCACGCAAGGGAAAAAGAGCTATGTCCAAGCCCAGGTGCAGAAGGACCACGGTCCTTTTTGATTCTACCCCTCACATGTCCTCAGCCCCATGCTCCCACCTCCAGCCCAGAGTGACAGGAGCTCAGCAAAGCCTGGACCCTCCCCAAGGCTCTTCCTCTCCTCTCCCCCATCACAGGGGGTGGTCCACAGCCTGTCTACCCCCACACACCCATCACAGCGGGTGGTCCACAGCCTGTCTCCCCTCTCCCATCACAGGCGTGGTCTCTTTCGGTGGGGTGGTCCTTGAGGCCAGGACACAGCCATCACTCTTGCTCTAAGGATGAGTCGACGGGAACAAACAGAAGATGGACTTCCAGGGCTTGTGAAGGTCCGGCCCATGAGGCCCACGAGGTGGTGGCTGCCCCACATCTGGGACGGTCCTCTGACCTCTCTCCCCACTGCCATCCCCCCCTCCCCTTCCCTTAGAACTCTCTTCTGTGTTTTCCAAACGCTGGACATCGGCAACCCCCAAACCACCTCTTGCTGTGTCTGCAGAGCACATGTGCCATCAACACGTCAGTGGCCTCTGTCACCAGGCTCACCCTAGGCAGAACACTCACACAGTCATCGCTACACCCCATTTGTGTGTTTCCTAATGCTCATGAAAATCAATGCACAGTTATTACACCTAACAAGCCCACGTGGGCATCACCCCACCCTCCCTGAGCCTGGCTGCACACGTGCCTGGTGTTCTGGGAGGTGCGTTTGTGCCTGGCCCGGCGCCCCCACACCTGCCCCACTGCAGACCTGAGCCATGCCGCCCTCCCCTGAGCAGGCAGCAGTGCTCACTCACGGGCACGGGCTCCGAGTGCACCCAGACGCTCCCCCGGGAGGTGACTCCCCAGAGGCCCCGGCCCGTCCTCACCGGAGATGATGGAGTCGTTCAGCACCTCCTCATCCTGATACAAGAGTAAGTCGTCCTTGAGCTCGGAGTCTGACAGCAGGTTTTCCTTGTTCTCCTCAGACTCCTTGACAGCGGCCCGTCTGCCGTCCACGGCCCCGTCTGGGCTCCACGCCTCGTCCCTGTCCTTGTCCCGCTCCATGCTGGAGGTCCTCGACAGGCGGGCGTCCCCACGCTTCTTTGGGGACCCTTTGTTTTCTCTTCCCTGAAAACTGAACCAGGAAGACAGGTCAGCTCCTGCACGGCCCCTGGTCTTCCAAAGCCCAGAAATCTACCTGTGGGCTTACCCTGAACATCCAGATGTGGGGATGGAGGCCGACGACAGGATTATCAGGGCTCTGTGCAAAGCAAGAACCGCCCGCCCCGCTTACACCTGGAGGCCCTGGGTGGTGCAAACGTTAAGTGCCGGGCTGCTAACTGAAGGGCTGGAGGTTCGGGTGCACGCAGGGCACTGCGGAAGGAAGCCCTGGCAATCTCCTTCTGAACGACCAGCCTCTGAGAGCTCCGGTAGCGCAGCCCTCCTCCAGCACATGCGCAGTAGCCGGAGCCGGGCGCCAGCTGGCGGCAGCTGGTTCTGCGCTCTGCGTCCAGGAATTACTAAGGGTTTCAAGGTGGCAGAAGCTGGCAAACCAAGGACAGGCCTCCGCGGCCGCGGTCGGCACGCCTGTGCTGGGGCCCGCGTGGTGCCTCACCTGTCCTGCCGGTGCTTCGTGGCCAGTGCCCGGTGCAGCTCCTCAATGACCCGGCTTGGCGGCAGCGGCCTGTGGACCGTGGTCAGATGCGGGGACCCCGTGGGGGTGGAGAGCTGGCCACGCAGGGCAGGGTCTGAGCTCTTCACGCCAGCGCCTTGGAAGAGCATGGCTGGGCCTGGGGTGGGAGGAACCACGGGACGTCATTCTCCGAGGACGAGAGGCCTTGCTGACCGACAGGCAGACACACTGTGGTCACGCACTTCAGATCCCGGGGAGGCCCCCACTGAGCCCCAGCTCCAGGTCCCAGGCAGACCCTCTGCTGAGCCAGGGACCAGGACCCATCCCTGAGCAGCCCTGCTCCCTCCATGGTCCAGGCCTGGGCTGAGCTCCACAGGGGCCCAGGCTAGCAGCCTCTCTTCAGGACGCAGTCCTAGAAACTTTCTGCCTGCAAGCAACAAGGACTGATTTCCATTCAACGAATCTGACGATGGCTCCAAACAGACTTGCCCAAATCCCGCCTAGAAAGGTGGGGCTGCCTTCCTTTCCTCCTTCTCAAAGGCCTCCTTAGCGTGGGCACACTGTGCTGAGCTCCTGGTCACAAAGGTGGACTGGGGCAGAGAAAGCTGGTAGTGAGGGTGGCAAGCTCTTGTCCCCAGGGGCCAGGCAGGTGGAAGGCTGACCAGCCCAGGGGCCTCATACAATTCAGACAGAAGGGAGGAGTGAGGACAGACCAGAAGAGAGCCTGCCGGCCCTCACGAGGCAGCTGCTGCAACTCAGACTCTGCTAACTGTCACCACAGGAAAACGGGCTAGGGGCTGCCAGGCACCAAAATGGCCCACCAACAGCCAGGCGTTGGATGACAGGTAAAGTCTGCCAATGTTTAAAACACTGGCTACCTTTTTTTTTTTTTTTTTTTTAAGATAACGAACACCAGGCACACCCAACAAACCAAGTCTGTGGGCGGGATTCTCTGAGCTGGAGGTGGAAGGCTGGTGGGGCCCTGGGAGTGAGCCCGGTAAGGGACTTCCTTCTCCTTCGCTGCCACCTAGTGTTCACACATGGGAGCAAACGTTCCCTCCAAAAGGGAAAGGCGGAAGAACAGAGAAAGTGAAGACCAGTCCGCAGGTGGACCCTGCACACAGAAAATCCAGACCCGGCCCCAGCTCGCAGCCACCCTCCCCTCCCCCAGCTCCTGACTCCGTGCCCAAATCACTCTGAGACATGGCCGAGTGCCCACTACTATGGCCCCCATGTCCGGGGACCAAGGTGAGCAAGTCAGGGCTCTTGGTCACCAGGCTGGAGCAGCACCCTGGCCCAGGATTCAGGACGTGGGGACCTAGTGGAGCAGTTCCGAGGAGACTCAGAACCATGGCTGGTCTCAATCAGCCTCAGGACCCAGGACAAACTGCCAAAGCTTTCTGAAGCTCGGTTTCCTCCACTGGGAGCCGGGACTAACGCCTCCTCCCTGGGCATCTCTCCTCCCAGGGCATGTCGGGCCTTGCTGGGGTACTTAGTACTGGTGGTGACTGGAACAGAGCAGAAAATGTGGCGTGGCGTCATCTCCCATGTCCTCTGTCAGCAAAGACAGCACGGAGTGCTTTACTCTCAGAAATAAAAACATCTCTTGGTGAAAGGCCTGCTTCTCCCCAAGACCAGCAGCGGCAGGCCAAGAGATACGCAGGCACCAACACTGAGTATCTGCTTCCCAGGTTATCCACAGTGTGGCCACAGCCACTGAAGTGGGGGGCGCTGAGGGGCTCTGCCCAGCCAGTGCCCTCCTCTCTGACCATCCCTAAAGTCTGGTGTAATCCTGGTTCTGTCTCACTGGACAGAGTTCACTAGATCAACAAAATAGAGACACCAAAGATGGTGAGAGAGAGAGACTCAGAGAGAAGCAGAAGTGGCTGGACAGATGGACACAAAGAGGAAGTCCCCAGGCCAGGACTGGCTGTGTCTCTGCTCTCACGTTTTAGAAGACACCCTCTTTCACGCCTGCAAAGGGATGAGCTCATTTGCTGAGGAGTCCGAGTGATTGGCTCCTGATAATGGTTTGCTCCTGATAACCAGAGTGCCTTGCTGTGAACAGCCCCCATCTCCAGTTCTGCCCCCCAGACCCCAGTAACAAAATCAAAGGGTGAAATCTAGCCCATAGTGGGTGCTCAATCAAGACTGGCTGAAATTATGCATGGGTGGATGGGTTGGTGGATGGATGGACAGATGAACACATGGATGGGTCCATGGGGGGGTGGATGGACAGATGAACACATGGATGGGTCCATGGGGGGGTGGATGGATGGACAGATGAATCCACAGATGGGTGAGTGGATGGATGGATGGGTAGATGATGAAGAAAAGGGAACAAACGTGGACTCACCTGTGACATTTTTCACAAGTTTGGATCCAGCCTTGGGTGGCGGGGTGGGCAGCAGCGGGGGGCTGGGCAGCTGGCCCATGGATCTCTCCAGGGGTCTGTGCGGACTCTCCAAGGAGTCAGATAAGGCTTGAGAAGGCTCTTCTGAGGTGGACAAAAGGCTCCTGTCCTCTGTATCTTCACCACTGGATGCTAACGGAGACTTGGCTGGTCGAAGGGCAAAACAGAGAGCTTACAGAAGGCAGATCCTCTGACTGTGGAGGGTGCATGAGGGATGTAGGGCCCTTGGCTGGCAGGAGGTGTACGGGGTGTTTAACACTGAGCAAAACACAAGGGAACCATCACGTACACCCTCAACCAGTGAACTCAGCTCCTAATACAACCATGAGAAACGGGAGGGAGGGACACCTGAGAGCTGTTTACTCACGAGCTTCAAGGCAGGCTCTGCCTTGGCCATAGACCACCCCCCACCAGGGTGATGATCTCCAGCACAGGTTTGAGGGTCAGACACACCTGGTCTCAAGGTGACTCTGCCACCCACTGGAGCCTTGGGCAAGTTCCTAAACCTCTCTGTGCCTCTGCTTGCTCATTCGTGACACCAGGCAACCCTAAGGGTCCCAGAGGTGATGATGACATATGGCCCTGGGACATGTTCACTCTTAAGTGGCCCTGCCCCTTGGCAAGCCGGGAGGTGAGTGGTGGGGGGTAGGGGCAGAGAGGTGCCTTGGAGAAAGGGACCGCCCCCCAGAGCCCTGGCCTTCTCTCCTTGAGCATGCTAATCCAGGCTCCTGCCCTACCACCCCCTCACCTCCTGGAGCCCCCAGCCTGGCCACCCTCTGCCATCTAATAATCCAGCACTGTTCCTTGCCCATATCTCTTTCTACCCAGCTCAGAACCCAATGTGCACCACCTCTAGGGCGCTCCCACCTGCACCTGCCACGCCCTTTGCCCCACCCCCTTCTCATTCCCCTCTGTTCTGGTTCCCTAGTGCCGCTCTGACAAGAATATACAACAAATGGGATGGCTTGAACAAAC
>NW_006921882.1:897951-941753 GCF_000298275.1 Orycteropus afer afer
TAGATGGACGGACAGATGGGGTGGATTGGCAGAATGGGTGGGTGGGTGGGTGGATAGGTGGATGAATGTATGGGTAGATGAATGGATGAGTAGGTGGATGGATGGATGTGTGAGTGGATGGGTAGGTGGATGGGCAGGTAGGTGGATGAATGCATGGATGGGTGGATGGGTGGGTGGATGAATAGGTGGGTAAATGAATGGATGGGTATAAGGGTGGATGGACTTAAGTGGACACAAGTAAGTAGATGGATGGGCAGTTGGATGGCTGGGTGGGTAGACGGATGGACTGATGAATACACAGGTGAGTGGATGGATGGATAGGTGGATGGGTGGATAGATGGGTGGGTAGGTGGGCAGATGGCTGCATGGGTACACAGGTGAGTTCATGGATGGGTAGATGGCTGCGTGGGTAGATGAGTGGCTAGGTGGGTAGATGGATGGATAGATGAATTCACAGGTAAGTGCATGCATGGGTGGATGGATCAGTGGACAGGTAAACGGACAGATGGGTCCACAGGTGAGCATGAGGATGGGTGGGTGGGTGAGTCCTGCAGTGCCTCTTCCCCACCCAAGCAACATTGCTTCCTACTTTCTCCATTCTTTTCCTGCCTCCAGCTTGTCACCTGCCCTCCCTCCTCCCATGTGCCCTCACCTCTAGTTTTATAGGGAAATGGAGGTTCTGCCAAAACTTCATGCCCCTTTTGCTCCTAGACCAGGGGTCACAAACCACAGCCCAGGGGCCAAATCTATATTTCAACCAGTCACACTCGTCGTGAGACACCAGGTTCAGTTCCAGCCCCTAAACTGTGCATGATATTGTCACGGCACGAACTCCCAGGAAGACCCAGGCACCTAGCTCGACAGCAAGGTCCACCAGCGATGCTGCAAACCTCAGCAAGCAGCAGTGCTTCAAATACCAGCAGCTTCTATGTTGGAGTCATGTCTTCCTCCCTCTTTTTCTCTGTTCCCCCTCCCCTGGCACCAGCAATAGTCCCGGTCCCTCCATGAAAGCAACAGCAGTCCAACCAGCTGCTCCACCAACAGGTCCTCAACATGACAGACACTGTGCCAAGTACGTCCCAGCCTCAGAACCATCCCAGTGTAGGTACTGTTAGTCTCCCCCTCTGTTAGAGGGGAAGCTGAGGCTCAGAGCAACATGCCAAGCACACCTAGGGGAGAAGGGGGGAACCTCAGCTTGAACCCAGAGCCCTGGCACTGCCCACCAGCTGCACTGCCTCAGCCTCTCCTGGAAAGGAGGCAGCACTGCTTCTTTGGGAGGGGACAGCCATGTTCTGTGGCCCGAGGCAGATGGGCCAGTCCCTCTGCCCTTGCCCTGTCCTACTGGACTGACATCTGTCTCAACACTCCCACAGGATAATCATTCCTTTGGAGAACACCTTCCTGCTTGCAAGTTCTCAGCAAAAATGCTCAGGCATCCGGGGAGGATGGTGGCAGGTGAGGTCCACCTGTGAAGACCTTTAAAGACCTAACTCATTGGTCATGCCAGATACGGATGGGAAGAGACAGTAGAGGAAAACTCCAGCAAATGCTCTAATTCAGCTCCATGGCAGAGCATGGCAGGCCTCAAAGATGGGGTGCACTGAGCCTCTAGGACCACTCCATGAGGCCCACTGCCCCAGCCAGGCTGGGGACCCCAGCTGCACCCCTGGCCAGTGGCCATCCTGCAGGCAGCTCCACCCACTCAGGTTCCAGCCAATACCTGCATCGTCAGGGTGGGCATCAGTAGGCAGCTGCTCATCCAAGGAGGGGAGGTCTGTCCCGGTGGCCAGGGGGCTTCCTGGCTGGGCATCGTCCAAGGTGAGGGCTTCCTGTTGGGGTGGGGACGGCTCACTCTGCATGCCTCGCGGGCCCCCACTGGGGTTGGCTTTGCTCTCAGCATCTGCAAGGAAGGCAGCTGTCAGGTGAGCCCCACCCCACCTGTCCTTTCATTCTCAGGAAGAACCTTCCTGCAGGGTGGATGGTGGGTCCAGGCACTCCCCACCTGGGAAGCCCACGCCACATCCCATCTTCCTAAGAAACACAGCAGGCGTCCTGACACATCTTGGCACTGGCCTCCAGGCCCCACCCTGGACAATCTCCAACGCCAGCACCTCGTGGGAGACTACATGGTGGCCCCCATCTTCCCCACCCAGATTTCACCCTCTGCTTTGCAAATGCCTGCCTGTTCTGACCCTGGCTTTAGCCAATGGGACACCAATGGGTTTGATATAAGCTGTGGCTTGATGAAGCACTTGTACACATCCACATGTCCCTTTGTATCTCTGCCCCCCATGGGGACATGCTGGCCAGCCTGCGGGAGGACACGAGAGATGGGGAGTAGGCCTGAGCCATCCCCATTCTGATAAGTAAAACTATCTCAGATTGGCTGATGGTGGACAACTCAAGACAGAGAGCAGGAGACCACTGAGCACCCCTGAGGTTCCAGGCTGGCGGTCCCACAGCATCACTATGGTCGCAGACGACCAAGGACCTCTGGCATCCACTGTTTGACCAGCAGTCACCCATCAGCAAATGTTCACAGATCACCTGCTGTGCGCCTGGCACCGTGATGGACCACGCGACTCTCGTCACTTGTCAGCAAACACAATCACCCACTGTGTGCCTGGCACTGTAATGGACCACCCAACTATCAGTCACCCATAAGCAAATGCTCACGGATCACCTACTGTGTGTCTGGCACTGTGATGGACCACCCAACTGTTGGTCACCCATCAGCAAATGCTCACAGATTAGCCACTATGCATGTGGCACCATGATAGACCACCCAACCATTGTCACCTGTCAGCAAACATTCACAGATCACCAGCTGTGCACCTGGTACCATGACGGACCACCCACAACTGTTGGTCACTGGTCACTAAACACTCACAGATCACCTATTGTGCTCCTGGAACTGTGACAGACCCTGGAAGGGCCAAGATGGATAAGACACAATCCTTGCCCCTGGGCAGCTCCCATCTGTGAGAAGGCCACTCAGATGACCACATGTGGCACCACAAGTCCTGGAATGGAGACATGGCCCAGGACCAAAGGGGGTACCACACAGGGGTCTTTCCAGAACAGATGGTGCCAAGGCCCCCAATAAGTCTTCAAGAGGGGCCTGGAGCTTCAAGGGCTGGCTCTGGCTGACAGTCCCCAGAGAGGTCCATGACTGATGAGGGGCTCAGCATGCGGGAGCATAAGGAAGTGGTCCTGGCCCACAAAGTGGTGGTCCAGAGGCCCAGCCCATTAACCACTACCACCCCTTCTCAGACCCAGCCACAGCCCGATGCAGAGTGCCCATGTGGTCCTCTGCAGACCCCCTCAGGCCTTGTGGCAGGTTTAGGGAGCAAGGTGCCAGGGGCAGAGCCACCAGGCAGCAGCAGTGTGGGGACTCTAACTTATCCTCCCTCTCCCAACCCCTGATGCTGTTTCCCCTCCTCGAGGGGGGCGGGAGGAGGAAAAGTTGATCAGAGCGGGGTCTCATGTGTGCAGATCAGCCTGGTACAAGCCTGCTGGCCCTGTGACCTGGAGCAGGCCCGTCACTCGCAAAAGTGCCCTGGTCCGGACACCTGGTTGGTCACCTAGGCGAGTGCCCTACCAACCACAGGTGGGATTCCCTTTGCTCATACAGCAAACTTTTCTGGGCCTCAGTATCAGCACCTAGAATGCTCTCTGGGCCTAAGCTTCCTTTCTCTTCCTTGTAAGGATATCCAAATAGATGTTGCTGAAGGTTGGGCAATCTATTTCCGAGGTGCCTCAGAAACCCAAGGAGGGGTCGCTAGGAGTCGGATGCGACTCCACAGGGTGTGTTGTCAGGTGCCACTGAGTTGGCTCCAACTCTTAGCGACCCCACGTCCAACAGAACGAAACCCCGCCTGGGCCTGCACCGTCCCCCAACCCTTGCTGTGCTTGAGCCCATCGCTGCAGCCACCGTGTCAGCCCATCTCGTTGAGGACCTCCTTCTCCTTCTCCTTCGTGTTAGGTGCCGTCAAGTTGGTTCTGATTCAGAGTGACGCTACGTACAACAGAACCGAGTGCGGCCCAGTCGGGCACCAGCCTCATTCCTGCTGCATCTGAGCCCATTACTGCAGCCATGCTCAGTCCATCTTGTTGAGGGCCTTCCCCTTTTTGCCTGACCCTCCACGTCACCAAGCATGATATTCTGCTCCAGGGAATGGTCCCTCCTGACAACATGACCAAAGTAGGTGAGGCGAAGTCCGGCCGTTCTCACTTCTGGGGAGCATGCCGCCTGCACTGCCTCCTGGACAGATCTGTTCACTCTTCCGGCGGGCCACAGTGTTTTCAGCATCCTTCACCACCACAACTCAAAGGTACGGGAGCTCCTTGTTTGTAAGATGGGGATGCTACCCCTACATCAGTTTGCGGAAGCAGTGTGAGGATTAAACGAGGTAATAAACGTGCCGTGCCTGGCCGACGGCACCACTCACGTGCTGGTTTTCATACTGTTGCTGATGCTGACATCTTTGGCTGAGGGTGATAGGGGAGGAAGATCTGACCTACTAGGCCTAGGCCAGTGTGTCCAGGGATGAGAGTAGGCCTTCAAGCTGGGGTGCCCACCCATCACCCCAGCCCCATGCCATGCCCCTGCACCCATGGGACCCTCCGAGGGACTACAGTTTGTAAGTATTGCTTATTCTGTTCCTTTACTGCTCTCAAAGGACAGCAGAGGGGATGACAGAGGGGCCACCCTGTCTGGGATCAGGGGGTTTGGGCCAGAGGGATCTCATCTAGATAACACAGACACACACCATGCACATACTCACATGCATTTATGTACACATGCACACTCATACCATGTACACACCTGTACACAAGACACACTCGCATGCACACATGTATATGCATGCACACATGCACTCACATCACACAAACTCACACCATGCACACATATGCACACATACCACGCACACACCCACATACACATATGCACACATGAACACAAAGACCATGCACATACATGCATGCATGCACCCACGCATACTCTCACCACACACATGCACACATGCACACACACCATTCACACATATGCATGTATACACACTTCACACAGCATGCACACATGTGCACAGGCATGCACATGTAGCATCATGTACATGTATGTATGCAAACATACACCCTCACACCATGCACATACACACATGCATGCATTTACACATGAATGCATTTGCACCATGCACACTCACACACATACATATATGCACACACCACACACACATGCATATATGCACACATGCACTCACACTGTGCACAGAAATGCACACATGCACTCACACCATGCACACAAATGCATGTGTGCACACATGTACACACACATGCATGCACACATACACAAATTCACTCCTTTGTGCTCATGCATAAACACACACACACACACACAAACCTGCCAGAGGGTCTAGGTAAGAGACCAGCACCTTTTCCCTGCAAAGGACCAGATGGTAACAACTATAGACTTGGGGGCTACATGCCATGTGATGAGACAGTCTTCTGATTTTTTTCTATCAAAACAAGATGTAAATGTGTCAAACACCATGCTTAGCTCATAGGCCATATCTGATATGCCACTACAGTTGGCCGACCAGCCTCTGGCTGAGACAAAGGGCTAGACACAGGCAAGAAAACTCACCATGTAGACAAAATTCAGCACCATAGAGAAGACCCCACACACGTGTACGTGCTATATACATACCCAAACAATGCACTACACAAATGCATAAGTGCATGAGTGTGCACACATATACATGCATCCCACACATGCACTACATGCACACATGCAAACGTGTGCAGACACCTTGTCCCCACACTTCTACCACACAGATGTGACGCAGACTTGGCTGGGCCTTGTCCAGTCCCCCTGAGGACCGCCTGCCTCGCGTCTCAGGTCAGTGAGCACAGCACCAGGGTATCAGCACTTTTTATATCTGCCCATGATGGAGCCGCAGGGCGCCTCTCTCGTGGCAGATTCTCGTACACGTCACCCACGAGGAGCGTCCCAGCCCTTGGGGGTACGGGGGGATGACAACGGCTGACGCTGCCTGAGTGCTGATGAGCTACAGAGACGTGGACCCAGCACATCCCGAACCTGTGCTCCCAGAGTTTCACACTGCTCTGCTGCCACAGGGCAGACACAGAATCTAGATCGGAGGCATGTGCTGCCACTGCCAATCTTCATAAAGGACAATGCCGGGCCTCCATCAACACCGTCATCCACAGCAGCGATCGCAGGGTCACGACCAAGAACCTGGAAGGTCCACAGGCCTCCAGCCTTTCCTGGCACAGATCCTCCCGTGTCATCCACGTGCATGCACATACAGAGTACACACATCCGCACATCTGTGCACATGCATAAGCCACACACACGTTAGTCAGTGGCCTAACGGAGGCTCCCACCAGCACAGCATCCCACATTCCTCCCCTGCGCTGGCAGGACTTTCCGGGACTGTGCTCAGCCCTCCGGCTCCTGAGCAGGCTCAGTGAAAGGTCACGGCTCCCAAAATAGCCCTGGTAGCAGAGCTGTTGCTAAGAGATGTGGGGGAGGAAGGTGGTGGGCGGCCCATCCCGGCTCCTCTCACTGTGCGGGCCACGCCTCCTCCAGCCCGCCCCCAAGCCAGCCAGCTGCCTGTGCTGCTCTGGTGCCCTCTGCTTCCCAGGGCTGGGAGCCTGGGTGTGCACAAAGCAGCCACGGGAAGGGGTGCACCCTGTACACATCCACCCACGGCACACACTCCCACACAGGCCTGCATGCACAGTACACACACAGTGCACACACTACACGTGTGTGCACACACACAGGCACAGATCTACCCATGTCACTGTGTGCATACACAGAGAACACACATCCACACATCCATGCACACAGATAGCCCACACACATTTGCATATGCACATACATGCACAGTGCACACATGTGCACCCACATCACACACCAGTGCAATGCAAACACAGCTACACGTGTATATACATATAGACCCACATGCATGTGTACAGCATGTATAGCCTCACACATGCACACTGCACACATGCCTGTGTAGATGCAGTGCAGCCACAGTGAGGTGGTGTGCCCTACACATACCCACACACATGCACACACCCTCCCATGTGTGTGCACACAAAGCACACCCAATGTACCCTGTGCATGTACACACATGGGCACAGATCCACCCATGTGCATACACAGGGCACACACATTCACATACCTGTGCATATGTGTAACCCACCCACATGCACATGTACTTGCACACACATGCACAAACTCAAACATGCACAGTGCACACACATGCACATACATGTATATCCCACATGCACACTCCCTACCCCACATCTCTACTACACTGACACGAGACAGACTTGGTCGGTCCCCAAGGACCTCCCACCTTGTATCTTAGGTCAGTGGGCACAGCACCAGGGTACACCATGCTTTTAATATCTGTTCAATGATGCAGCTTGAAGTGCCTTAAGTTATTTAGGAAAGCACCCCGTCACCACAGACCAGAAGATGGAGAGTCACTTAGGAACATGAGTGGCAATGTCTGGCAGTGAATCCCACAGGCTCATTCATGACTGATTTCCTCTGGGCAGGGCAGCCTGTGCAGAGCCGTGGGCACACGTACATAGCAGAGATGACTTGCAGGGTTAAGTGGCTCATAAACACCCATATCAATGGCATAATATATGCTCCCCTTCCAGAGCAGGGCAGATCCGGGCCCTGGAACCAGGCTGAGCCCCCGTTTGTGGGTACCCTCTTGCAGGTCTTACCTGAGGGCAGCTCGCCATGTCACATGCTCTATCTGTCCTACAGGCAAACCTTGGGGCCACCTGACAGTGTGTGTGTGTGTACACACCTGTGCATGTGTGCTGGGGGGCAGAGTTGGGTGGCATTCCTAGGGCTCATCCTGGCTCAGAAAGTTCAGGAGTGAGTTCTTGGGGAGTCTTGGAGAATCTGAGGGGCAGACTCACACAGTGTACACTGTGTGTGCACACATATGGGAAAATGTGTCCATGTGTGTGGGGATGTGTAGGGTGCACACCCCTCACTGTGGCTGCACTGCATCTACACAGGCACACGTGTGTGTGTGTGCGTGTAGTGTATGCGTGGGGGTATACATATTTGCATGCGCACATGCGGGTATATATGTATATATGCACGTGTGTCTGTGTGCATTGTGTTTGTGATGTGTATACATGTGTCACTGTGCGTGTTGGAGTGTGTGCATGCATGTTGCTATGCATGTATGCGTTTATGCATGTGTGGGTGGGTTCTACATGTTCACAGCCTCACCATCACCTCCTCAGCCTCCCAGACATCTCATCCCACAGCAGGTGCAGTGACGGAGAACGGCCACAGGGGCGCACTCCTGCTGCAGGGACAGCCACCACTCTGGCAGAAGGTGGCGCTCAGGGGATGGATTTGTGGATTCCTTAACCCAAACTCAGGAACCACCTCCTCAGCATCCTCACACCACCAAACCCCCAGCCTCCGAAAGGGGAGGGGCCTGCCCTCCCACCTGGTGCGCTGGTCCTCAGGTCCAACCCTCCTGGGCTGGGCAGCAATAAGGCACCTGTGGTAACCACTCCCATGGGCCCACACAGGCCCACAGGACCCAGGCCAGGGTCAAGTCAATGGGGCAGTGGCTGGCCTAGAGCTCGCCTCAGCCCTGCCTGAGCAAAAGCATTTCTTGGCAAGTAAACGACAGGAACACATCGCAAGGGACATATTAGCTTGCACAGTCTCTGCAAACGTCTTCCTACTTCCTATTGTTGCTGTGTGTTTGTACAGGACACACACACACACGCACATACACACACACGGTAAAGAGCCCACACGGTACAGAAAGGGGGTCCAGTGTGAAAATGTGTCTCCCGCTTGCTCCCCTCCCCAGAGGCAGCCACAGTGGGAGGCTGCCCATGGCTGTGGACAAGGTCCGGGCTGATCCACCCAGTCCACTCGCCCTGTGGGCCAACCCCAGGCTCCCTCAGGTGCTGGGACATGAGGTCACTCAGCCTGCTCTTAACAGAGTCTGGAGTTTTCTCGGTTTTGTCCATGTCCAGGACTTACTGAAAGGAGCACTCAGGGACCCTTTGGGCCCAAGCCCCCTCCCCCTCTCCACCCTCTCCTTCCTAACACCCCACCCACCACGCAGCACTCGGGATTCCTTCCCTCACCCTGCCCCCAAGCACCACAGGGCCTCTGCACACGTGACTCCTGTGGACTGGACGGCTCCATCCTGGCGGCACGTGAGCGAGGGGATCCGAGTATGGAGATATTGAAGCCCGCTGGGTCCCACTCTAGAACATCTGATGGGACTGTGCTGCCACGAGGTTTTGAAAGCACCCCCCAAATTCTAACGGGCAGCAGACTCAGGAACCAGCCTGCTCTCCTCCCGACCACCTTGGGTCTTGCTGACACACCCCTCCCTGAGCCCCTGGCTGGGTCAGGCCTCGTGGCATGTGCTTAGGGTGCCCGAGCCTTTCCTTCCCCACACTCTGCCAGCCTCAGCCTATGTGTGTGCTTGTGGCTCTCCTAATATGCGCCCTGGGGGAGCACTACTGGCTCATCTGTGAGCCCTGCAGTGAGCCTGCAGCCTGGTGCGCAGTAGTTGTGGCTGAGAGTTTGGGGAGCTCCCGTGTGTGTGCGTTCTGAGCTCAGGAGTGCAGACGGTGCCCCAGGCCCCGCCAGGGCCCTGACCACATTGCACAGCAAGAGGGAAGGAGAGACCCGAGCAGGAGTCGGCAAGCGTCGGCCTTCCCGGTGAGTCACGAGTACTTTCTACATTTTCAGCGTTATGATCGAAAGGACTGTAACAGCTACAACACTTAACCCTGTGTGCAATTCAGATTCTAGCTTCCACAGATGCTTGGCAGGCACACAGACATGCTCATGCGTTCATGCATCATGGATGCTTTCACGCCACAGTGGCAGGGTCCAGTCATTGTGGAAGACCTCAGTGACCTGCAAAGCCAAACGTTTCCTCTGTGACTTTACAGCGAGAATGTGCTGGCCCCTGATCTACAGTAAGCTCCTGAGAGAGCAGGCGGGTGACACCCCTGTAAACATGGGGTGCCTGCAGCAAGGGGCCCACAGCATCAGGACCAGGCTCTCCATCACAGCTCCAAGCATCCATCTCTGGGCCTCAGTTCTAAGTCCATGAGACGAAACCAGTGTTCAAAACTTCCGAGTTCCAGAACGACCGCCTCACTGTCCTCCCTGTGACTTTTCATCTGTCACTTGACTTCTGTCAGAATCAGACTGACTTTTCTCTTTATTCTTGATTCATCATGATACTGCTTTTCAGGGCAGAAGACAAGCAGGCCTCACACAGATTCCATTTCTCTTCCCCAAAGAGCCCTGGTGGTATATCAGTTCAGTGCTCAGCTTCTAACTGAAAGGCTGGTGGTTCTGCAGGAGACACCTGGCAACCTGCTCCCATCAGGATCACCGCCAAGGAAACCCTACGGGGCTGCTCCATCACATGGGGTTGCCGTACTTTGGACTCAGGGGCACAACAGCAAGATCAAAGGACTGGTGGTTGGCGACATACTCAGAATGCAAGCGTCGGGGACTGTTTATTCCACGTGAATTAAAACAGTGCCGATTTCAGCAAAGACCTTCCTCCAGACCTGAGTGTGGAAACTGCAGCACGGCTAGGATGCACAGGCCCTGCAGACAAGCTCGCTGCCGCACACACTTCACTACCAGCTGAAGCCTCTTGCCCTCAGTGCTCGGCAGAGCAGCAAAGCAGTGGACCCTGCATCCCTAGAAGGAAAGTGGTGCCCACAGGTTCGGGCCAGAGGTGGGCTGGTGGGCCTGTCAGGCAGGCCAGGGCACCCGTTCGCTCCTGATGCCTTCCTAACTCCAGGTACTTTGAGTGGATTCCAATGACAGTGTGATGTGTTAAGGCTGAAAGGGAGAGATAGGAATCTGATGATTCACATCACCCTTGGGAACTGGCTCTGGGAGGCTGGAGCCCTTAAATATGCAGCAAGAGCTAGGTCTGGCTCCAAAGAGAGGTCAGCGGGCCAGTGAGATGCTGGGGAACTTCCACCCAAGCCTTAGAGCCTCTGAGCTCTAGAAGCCTCGAGGAGTCCACACCACAGTCCCAGCCCTGGGCCTGCCGCCTGCGGACACCAGTCTCGGAGAGCGGGGAACTTGGAGAACGGAAGAATCTTGTCAATTGACTGGACTAGGGATAACGCAGTGAATCAGACGTGCAGACGCCACGGCGGAGACCCAGAGAGCAGAAGGCCACCTCCCAGACCCTCCAACCCCCTTCTCAGGGCTGCAGGGAAGGAGCAAGAGATGAGGGTGGCACGTGCTCAGGCAGCTCGGGGTGCACAGTGGGTGCCGGTGAGAGAAGGGACGGCAATTTGCCCAAATCGAGGATTAAAACGGGACCGGGAAAAGAAATTGAAATCGAGAAAACGACACGTAGTGCTCCCGATTAGGAGGAATCATGGCGAACCGTTAGCTGATCCACATCCCGCTCTGGAAAGCAATTAGCCAACTAACCAAGTCAGCCCAGGGCCCCAGCAGGAGGCGCCATCCCACTCACGGATGGGCTCCCAGGGACCCACCGGGAGGCGCCGTCCCACTCACGGATGGGCTCCCAGGGGCCCCTGCGGCTGACCTATTGAGTCCTCGACTTGGGAGATTTCTCCGAGTCTCCATTTGGGGTCAAGGCCCTGTCGGAGAGTGGGGTGCCTCTGAGGTCAGCTCCGCCCCCCAGTGGGCTCCCACGCGCGCAGCTCGGCCTGCCGGGCACCGCCACTTACCCTGCTGCATCATCTCCAGCAGCCCCTTCTTGATAAGCTCCTCTCGACCTTGCCTGCCGGCCATCTTCTTCTCCAAGGCTGCACGACACACGAACGCAAGGTCAACATGGCCGCGGGGCCCACGGCGAGCCCCGCCAGCACCGAGGCCCACCAGCACCGCCCTCGTGTTTACAGAAAGGACAGGGACGGAACAGGTGAGCTCGGGGCAGAAGGCCTGGGCCGCTGGGGGTGGTGCCGTGTGCCCAGCAGTCCTGAGGACTCTTACCAAGCGGTCCTTTGGGAATTGTACACAAAACAGTGTGAGGAAGGCACCTTCAGGGGACAGCAGGGACCAGCGGTGACATGTCTGAAAAGCAAGGTCCCTCCCCAAGCTGGCTCCCCTGCCCATGCCCACCCTCCACCAAAGCCCCTTTGCTCACCGGCTGAGAACAGCAGCCTCGCTGTGCCCCAACGCCCCACGGTCCTCCCTCTGCCCAGCACCCCGGGGCCACTTTTTTGTGGTTCCCATGAGCCTATGTCCCACAGGCTGATTCCCTCCCTCTGGCCACAGACCACAGTCCTTCCTGCAGGTTTCCCACCAGAGACCCTCCCCAGTAAATCCCAGGTTAGTGGCTCAGAAAGTCAGCTAAGCTGGGAGTGCCTTTCCTCGGCCCCTAGCCTCTGGAGTAGCTCCTCTCCACTCCCTATCCAGGCGCTAAAGGGAGCCCTGGTGGTGCAATGGTTAAGTGCCCAGCTGCCAACCTACAGGGTGGTGTTTGAAACCACAGCAGTTCCGTGGCAGAAAGGCCTGGCAGTCCGCCTCTGCGGGCATGACGCCTGGGAGGCCCTCTGGGGCAGCCCTACTGTCACGTGGCGTCACCATGAGTTGGCATCAGCTCCAGAGCACCCAGCAAACACCACTCAAGCACCAAAGGCACCCTGCACTGGCCCCCGGCCGCGCGCCGCCTGTGTCCTCCGCCCCTGTCACAGGCTGGTCTCAGGCCTGCAGCTGATCATCACTTTTTGGCCCCAACTTTCCAGAAAGCACTATTTGTCTAAACTCCAATTTCCAAACACAAAATCAAGGAAGCCCCTGGATCCTGACTCGGGAGGCATAGACGCGCCCCTGCTCTGGAGCCCGGGCAGTGGGCGTGAGCTGTATGAACGGCTGCCCTGTGGTAAGAGCCACGTGACAACAGCCCAGCGTCAGCCCTGCCTCCTGGAGCTTAACATCTAGCGCTAGGGGGAGGCCGACCACAGCAGGTCACAGCCACACTGTCCTTCAGTGGTTCCAAAGACACTTACTGAACTCCTGCTAGGAGCCGACGCTGTGCTAGGGGCTGGGGTGCCCGGAGGGACTAAACCAACCCCACCCCACCCCCACGGGGTGTGGGATCCAGGGGGGCCAAGCAACACGGACGCAATGGTTGAGAGGCTCTTCAACTGAATGGGCTAATAAGACGCTCATCCAGCCCCCATCGTGGCCGGGCACTGCGCGAGGCGCTGGGACCAGACAGGCCTGGCTTCTGCCCAAGGTCAGCATGTTCTGTGAGGACAGTGCCACCTATGAGTGGGGTGCACGGGGTAACCCAGGACTAGAGGACATTAAGCGGCAGGGTTCTGGGGAAAGCAGACTTGGCCTGGGACACCCCGCCTCCCAGTGAGAAGGAATACTCCAGGGCTCGTGGCCACACTGAGGGTGGGACCTGAATCACTTGGCAAGCCCTCAGACCCAGCACAGCCTAGGCCCTGACCTGAGCCCCTCCCCCCCCAGACGAGTTCCCTGGACCTCTAGCGGCCCCACGCCCCCACCTGGACACCAAGCCAGACCAGCTACCCTGGATCTCTGGGGACGAACGCAGGCCCGTTTGGTCAAAACTCCTCAGGCCGTCCCAAGTGGCCACAGACGGGTGGGACAGGTCAGAGCTGCTCAGAGTGTGGTCAGCAGGGGCTTGTAAATGCCAGTGTCTCGGCTGCCCACGTGCCCTGAGCCAGGTCTGTTTTCAATGAGGTCCCCAGGTGGCCTGTGTGTGCCTCAAGCCTGGAGCCTCCCCCCGCGTGGGGAGTGGATGACAGGTTGCACGGTGCTGACTGGCCCCAGTCCGTGGGGTGGCTGGCTGGAGCCTGGAGAGCCAGTGGAGGGAGGTGGCCTGGAGGGAGGTGGGCAGCTCCTGGCCGCGGGCGCCCCCAGGACAGCCTGCCCCCCACGGCAGCGGGCTCTGCGGCACCCGTGCCGGTGATGCGCCCCGCCGGCCCCGCCCCTCGCGGGCTCACCTGAAGTCGTCTGTTTCAGCTTCTCGTTTTTCTTTTTCCTCCATTTCCAGGGCTTGAAGATCCGGCCCAGGGTGGCCAGCTTGCTGTTCCTCCGCACAGGGGGGGTTCGGGTCCCTGAGATCAGGCACTCGGAGCGCACGGGGGGTGTTCGGCCCAGCTCATCTGCAAACATGGGGGCCCGGTGACCACCGGGCCCCGAGATTCCCCGTAGGGCACCCCTCACCCCCAGGGGCCACCAGCTTCTCCAATGCCTCAAGCACACGGGCGTCATCCGGGAAAGGAGGCCGAGGTGTGCTGGGTGGCACACCAGCTCGCGGCTGTGGCCCCTCCCTGCCCGTGGTCAGCCCTCCCCAGGGTCCCTCCGACATTTGTACGAGCCCACAGCCCAGCCCTTCCGGCTCAGACCTGTGCACTGCTGGGCCAAGGCTGCTTTCCCGCCAGACCTGGTTTTGCCCAATAAACATCAGTCAGCCAGCCCAAATCTCCTTCCTCCAGGAAGCCCCTCCTCTCCCTCCTGTCTGAGACCAGGCTCTGAGGGTGGCAGGACCTTCTGGGATCTGCCCTTCCTGGGCCCGGTGTGTCTGGGTGCAGCCTCAGGCCCTTGCCTAGGGCTGCCCGGCAGGACCTCTGCAGGGCAGGGCAGGGAGCAGCCCTGCTATCCACCCCTTCCGTGTGCAGGAAAATGAAGCCACCTGAAGAAGCACTGTGGGGTCTGTCGGATAGGGTTACTATGAGTCAGGATCGACTCAGCAGCAGTGGACTTGGGTTTGGTGGGGTGCGGTGGAGGTGGGGCTCTGGCTGCTCCATTTATCATGAAGTGACCAAGTGCACACCCACTCGTGGGCCTGGCTGAGCAGCTGCCCACAGGCTCAGTGGCCCACGGCAGACTGGGACAGAGGAGGGCAGGCCTGTGTGTGTAGGTGGGGACTGTCCAAGAGAAATGGGGAAGCCAAGAGAAAGAGAGGCACTGAGCCCCAGAGCAATGCCACCCATGTGGGGGTTGATGGTCTGCGGCCAGCACACTCGGAGAAAGTCCTGCAGGACCACAGACCGAGTAACGCTGGCCGCGTGGGGCTGAGAGAGGGAGCCTTCACACACCATGGGCTGCTCTGTGGTGTACGGTATGTCAGTTTGTAACGAAGATTAGCTGAAATGGAAAATAACCTGCAAACAACAAGATGGCCAAGTTCCAGAACTGTGGGACATCTTCATCAGCTCACCCTGGACCCAACCAACGGTCATGGCAGAGCGGAACCCAGGCTGTCCATGGATGGGGAAGTCCCGTGTTGTGCTGTCCCCGCCCCCCATCCTCATGACACCAGGAAGGGGAGTTTCCGGTTTTTATCTCCCAGTGTGTTTGTGGAAGTCACAGACCTGCTGGTGTCCCCAGCACAGTGCCCAGCCCTTCAGTCCAGACCTCAGACCTTGGCCAGGACCCACCTACCCAACACACACTCATGAATACACACTTGTACACACATGCACATGTACACTTCCACCACCCCGAGCCTGCAGCCTCCTGTCAGCCTCCCACGGCCAGGGCCAGGGCGTGTTCGATCGGTTAACTCTGCCAGCACCTGGAGGAGGAGTCTGGCAACCCCGAGTTTACAGAGACCCCAGGAGCTCCCAAGGGACAAGCCCATGCTGAGGGGCAGGACTGCAGAGAAGCAGCGAGCAGGCCAGGTCATCCGGTGGAAGGGGTCGGGGGCTGGGGCCTGGGGCGGGCTGTCACCTGTGCATCCAGTGATGGGTCTGCAGCCCCCCTTCCCACTCGAAGCCAATGCCACCTGCTTCCCTAACGAGGCCCCTTGGGGCCCATCCCAAAGCCAGGTCTGCAGAGCTCAGGGAAGGAGAGCCACTCTGGAGTGCTGTCCAAGTCTGAGTGCACAACACCTCACAAGCCAGGGTCTCTCCGCTCTCCAGACCTCAGACCTTGGCCAGGACCCACCTACCTGACACACACTCATGCATACACACATGTACACACAGCCCTTCTGGACTCCTGAAGGGTTCTGTCCGCTTAGCCCTCAGTTTCCCCACCTGTCAAATGAAGACTATAATCATCCCTGATACCCAAAGTGGACAGGAAGATTCAGTGTGGCCCCAGTCACGAGGTGACATAAAGTCTCGGAACAGAAGAACATATGCAACTCACGCCACACTGACAGCACGTGCCAACACGTGACAGCACATGACAACATGTATAAACATCATCCTCTGCTTCTAGTCCTCCCTGCCATCCTGACTGCAGAGCACACAGTGGCTTTAGGGGAGTCCTCCAGCCCCTCTATAAATACAGTAACAGCCATCAGCGGGGGGGTCACTTGTGCTTTCTCTGTGCCAGCCGCTGTCCTGAGGCATGATCTACTTTCACCCTCTCAACAAAGCCGGGACATGGGGACTGCCGATACCCATGAACAGCTGATCAAACCAAGGCTCAGAGCAGTGCACCATTTCATCGAAAGTCACACAGCGAGACGCAAGGGGTGGGGCACGACCCGAGCAGCCTCGCTCACGTCCAGAGCCTGTTCGTGTCCCTGCACCCTCCCTACGGTGACAGCATTGACTTACCATCCAGGACACAGAGGGATGGGACTCCAAGACCAGAGGCAGAGACCAGGAACTTTGGCCAGCAGGGGTGTGTGTTCATGCCTGTTTTCTATTTTATTTGGGTTTGTTTTATAGCAGCTTCATTTGTTGTTGTTCATTGCTGTCAAGTTGATCCCCACTCATACGTGGACCCCACGTATATAGACATAGACCCCACTTACGTAAAGTAGAACAGTGCACTGCAGAGTTTTCAAGGCTGCCCCTTCCGGGAGCAGGTCACCAGAACTTTCCCTGAGCACCTCTGAGTGCATTTGAACTGTCGATCTCTCAGCTGGCAGTCAAGCAGTTAATGGTTGGTGCCACTGGGACTCCTGCTACAACAGCCTTATCGAGCTACGACCCACAGGCCATGCCATTAACCCGCTGAAGTGCAGGCAGTGCCAGACTTTGACATTCTCGAGTTACGACAAACTGTACTTACGACTCTCGTTCGTGCATTTTATCATTAGTAGTATGTGTGTATGCACACACAGGTGAACATATCTGTAAATTTATATGTAATGCTTCCAACCACCAAGAAAAATAAGGGTCAGATTTATAAAGGTACTAGTAATAAAAGGCAATAATGAAAACAACAAAAAAAGAGGTAAAGGATTTAGGTGAGAACTGACTCAGGATGGAGTTAGTGCCATGTGGACACAATGCACTGGTTCCTTGTCTACTCAGAGCTGTGCAGCCATCACCACGCTCCGTTTCAGGACACGCCATCAGTCCCAAACCCCCATGTCCATCAGCACTCACTCCCTGTTTGTCCTCGACTCTCAGCTACCGTGACTGTGCCAAGAGCCATGTCCACAGTCCGTAAAGCAACTCCACGCGGAGAAGGCCACTCTACTTGTGACGAGCTCAGGGGTTCCTGCTAACGGACATCTGCCTGCTCACTCGGCAAACCGCCCAGGACAGACACAACAAGGTTCTCCACCTGGCTCTCATTAGTGACCCACTTACCCAGCACCTGGCACCCATGGGGTACCCGGAATGGTGGGTGAGGGGTGACATCCTCTGCCACCATCTCCCCCAGCCCCACACTCCTCACCCCTTCTCCTCCTGACGTAGTTTATTCCATGTGATTTTGCCTTGCCGTCCTCCACCCACGACTCCAGATGGGAGCAGAACTGCATGTGCCAAGGGGCCCAGGAGAGCTGGCTGTCCTGGAGCCATTTCTGGCACGATGAGAAGACAGCTGGCCAGGGCTCTCCAAGCCCTCCACGCTGTCTGGGAGATGAAGAGAGAGATCCTTGGAGATGAAGGAGATTGTCACTGCTTTGCTCACACCTCACCTAGTTCTGCAAAGGACCTGCAGCAGTACTAGGCACATGCAACAAGAGGAAGTCAGTAGTCAAGGACTTCAGTGGCAGGGGTCCCAACCAGGGGGTAGGAGAATCCCCACAAGAGACACCACAGGTCGCCAGAGTTTCCTAGTGGCCAAAGCAAAGAGAGAAGTACATAGAATAGCCTTCCAATCAGATCCAGAATCCAGCTGTCTGTCACTTCCATCTGTGATCTTTGTCCAAACCCCCACAGTCTCTAACACAGAGGTCTGCACCGACTTCAAATTGATACCCCCGTGTCCACTCTCACATTTCTACAATGGATCATGTGCTCCTCAAATGCTGTTCTCATGAGCTGGTGTGGACTCAGCCCTAACCCACGCGGAGCCCCGCACAACAAAACAAAGCACCGCCTGGTCCTGCCACCCCCATGACACGGCTGTTGTGACGGGTTTTCAGAAAGCTGTCAGGCCCTACTTCCTGGTCCATCTTAGTCTGGAAGCTCCACTGAAACGTGTTCAGCATCCTAGGAATGTGCACATCTCCATAGACAGACCCATGGAGGCTACACACGAAGGAGCACCGGTTGGGAATCAAACCCGGGTCGCGCTAATGGAAAGCGAGAATTCTGCCCTCACTTCTTCGACAGATACACCAGCAGAACATCAACAGGCCATGGCCAGAAACTCCAGCTGGATTCAGAAGATGACACGGAACAAGGGATATCACTGCTGATGCCAGATAGATCTTGGCTGGAAGCAAAGAAAACCAGAAAGATGTTTACCTGTGTTTTATTGACTATGCAAAGGCACTCGGCTGTGTGGATCATAACAAATTATGGATAACGTTGAGAAGAATGGGAATTCCAGAACACTTAATTGTACTCATGAGGAACTTGTACATAGACCAGGAGGCTGTTGTTTAAGCAGAACGAGGGGATGCTGCATGCTTTAACATCAGGAAGGGAGTGTGTCAAGATTGCATCCTTTCACCACACTTATTCAATCAGTATGCTGAGCAAATAATCCAAGAAGCTGGATATCAGGATTGAAGAAGCATGGGCATCAGGATTGGTGGAAGACTCATTAACAACGTGTAATATGCAGATGACACAACCTTGCTTGCTTAAACTGAAGAGGACTTGAAGTACTTATTGATGAAGATTAAAGACCACAGTCTGCAGTGTGGATTACACCTCAACACAAAGAGAACAAAAATCCTCACAACTGGACCAATCAGCAACATCATGACAAATGGAGAAAAGATTGAAGTTGTCAGGGATTTCATTTTTCTTGGATCCACAATCAATACCCATGGAAGCAATAGTCAAGAAACCACACAATGTATTTCATTGGGCAAATCTGCTGCAAAAACCTTTTTAAAGTGTTAAAGAGCAAAGCTGTCCCTCTGAGGACGAAGGTGACCTGACCCAAGCCTTGGTGTTTTTAAATCACCTCGTATGCAAGCAAACGGTGGACAACAAACAAAGAAGCAAACAGAAGAGTCGATGTGTTTGAATTAAGATGCAGGTAAAAAATACTGACTATTCCACAGACTGCCAAAACAACGAACAACTCTGGATGATTGTGAGGATGCCCAGGGCTGGACAGAGTTCTGTTCTGTTATACTCAGGTGGCTATGAGACAGAGCGGACTTGGTGGCACCTACCAGCAAGAAGCAGTGCCATGTCACCTTCCTTCTTGACATGCCCTCCCCAGTGGCTTTCCTTCCCATCGAGGACAAAACACAAATGATTTGCCACGCCCACCAACCCCTCCCACTGTCCACAGACTTCACGTGCCTACTCTCCCACAGATGGCTTATCATCCTCATTCCTGCCAACCCACGTGGAGCGAGTGCACTGACATGTGGCATGTGTGTTAGCATGCAGCATACACACATAGAAACCAGTGTGAGGAAGATGTAGGAAGGCTGGTCCTGGCACAAGACAGCCTGGGCCACATCCCAGCTCCAGCATCTCCTGATGGAGGCTGACGTGCTGCCCGGTGCCCCTCTCCACCCTGTATCCTCATTGCCACGGCCTTTCTGCAGGCAGGCCCACTCGCTTCGACCAACTGCATGTGGGTGGAAGAGACGGCGTTTGCTGAGACAGAAGATGAACACTCCATGACAGCCCAATGGGCCAAGCAGGGAGAGACACGTGAGCAGAGGCATCCCAGCCACCACACTGAACCATAGAACCCAAAGCTACCCTGCCCAGCCCAGATCGCAAAACCCAGCTAACCCGCACACTCAAACTGCAACTTTAGTTGAAATCACTGTTTCTGGGTGGTTTGCAATGACAGGACAGCTCACACCAGGCTGTGAGAGGGACAGTAACTTATTTCAACACTCTGTGCCTCAGTGTCCTCATCTGTCATCTGGGGATAACAGCTCTGAAGACTGAATAAGTGAGTGCAGTGAACGTTCTCAGAAGATGCCCACCATGCAGTGAGCATCTGCCACTATGAGAGTTAGTACCTCGTCCTCAGCACGAGGCTAAGGACCTTTTACATCCCATCCTCATCTCAACCCTGTCAGGAAAAGACATGAAGAAATGAGGCCCAGAGAGGTTAAGTAACTTACACAGAACAGACGCATGAGCAGAAGCGAGACGTGACTCCAAGTCTGCCGACACAGCTGAGGCACAGCGTGTGAAAACGCCACCAGAGGACGGTGTTGGGCGGGGCCAGCCACAGTGCCTCCTCTGTACTGCCCCGCTTGCTCTGCCTTAGCTCATTTATTCCTCCATGTTTTCTTGAGCACCTAGGTACTTCTGAAAATCAAGCAATGAAGACCCCCGGGATCGCAACGGGCCAACCCACAACCAATCATGGGGCTGGCATGGAGCTGGACAGCATTTTCTTCTGCCATGCACAGGGTTGCTAGGGCTCCAGACTGTGTCAGGAACTAGGGACATGAAAACAAACAAAACACACAGGCACTATACACCTGGGCCTCCAACGCCATGAAGGAGATGGGTGGACCCCATATGCACACATGCCAGTGTGACAGTGGATGGCTGCATGCTCACTCGGTGACCACGCGAGATGCCACAGATGAACTCCATGGAATATGACCACGGCACACACTGTGTGCTGTGAGTGTGGTTGGGTGAGGACACGTAAGGGTGTAAGTGTGCACAAGAGGTGAGCGTGTACATACATCAGGTATGTACACATGGGATTGAGTGTGTGTGTGTTTGTATGTATGTTGGTGGGTATGTACTTGGTGTGTGTACACTTAGGTGTGAGGATACATAAACATGGATAGGTGTGTTCGTATGGGGTCAAGTGTGTGTACATGGGTGGGTGTGCATGTATAGGTGGGTATGTTCATGGGTGGATGTGTATATACTGGATGTACATGTATGTGGGTAGGCGGATTTATAGCTAGGTGTGTGGACATGGGTATAGGTATGTACTGGGGTGACTGTACATGTTTATAGGTGAGTATGCATATAATGGATGGGCACATATGGGGTTAAGAGTGTGTGTATGTGAGCGGATGTGTGAGTGGGTAGATGTGTGTGTATGGGGATGTGTGCGTACTTGGATGGGTGTGTATATTTGTGAGTATGCAGATACATGAGAGGGCATGTATATATGGGGTCAATAGTGTGTGTATGTGGGTGGGTGTGCATATACGAGGACAGATGTGTGTGTATGTACACAGGTGTATGTGCACACAGGTGAATGTGCAAGTATGAGGATGTGTGTGTGTGGGTGGGTGGGTAAGCATATGTGAGGGTGTGTGTGCATAGATGGGTTAAAGTATACATGTGTGGGTGGACATATGTAAAGGCAGGTGAGTGTGCATGTGGGCAGGTGTTTGTGGGTGTGTGTGTACTTGGGTAGGTGTGTGTGTCTATGGGTGAGTATGCCTATATGTTGAATAAGTATGGTGAAAAGATACAACCCTGACACGTTCCTTTCCCAGTTTTAAACCATGCAGTATCCTCTTGTTCTGTTCGAACAACAGCCTCCTAGTCTATGTACAGGTTTCTCATGAGGATAATTAAGTGTTATGGAATTCCCATTCTTCTCAATGTTACCCATAATTTGTTATGATCCACACAATTAAATGCTTTTGCATAGTCAACAAAACACAAGTAAACATCTTTCTGGTATTTGCTTTCAGTCAAGATCAATCCGATATCAGCATGATATCCCTCGTTCCATGTCCTCTTCTGAATGCAGCTTTTGTATCTGGAAATTCTCTGTCAATACACTGCCGCAACCGTCTTTGAATTATCTTCATCAAGATTTTACTTGTGTGTGATATTAATGATATTATTCAATAATTTCCACATTCTGTGGGGTCCCCTTTCTTTGGAATGGGTACAAACATGGATCTCTTCTAGTCAGTTGGCCAGGCCACTGTCGTCCAAATCTCTTGACATAACCGAGCGAGTGCCTCCAGTGGGATATCCGTTTGTTGAAACATCTCAATGGGTATTCCGTCAATTCCTGGATCCTTGTTTTTGGCCAATTCCTTCAGTGCAGCTTCGACTTCTTCCTTCAATACCATTGGTTCTGGATCATACGCCACCTCCTGAAATGGATGAACATCAACCAGTTCTTTTTGGTACAGTGACTCTGTGTATTCCTTCTATCTTCTTTTGATGTTTCCTATATCATTCAATATTTTGCCTGTAGAATCTTTCAGTATTGCAACCTGAGGCTTAAATTCTTTCTTAAGGTCTTTCAGCTTGAGAAATACCAAGTGTGTTCTTCCCTTTTGGTTTTCTGAGTCCAGGTCTTTGCACATTCGAGCTGCTCTTTGAAATTTTCTGTTCAGCTACTTTAATATTGTCATTTCTTCCATCTGCTTTAGCTACTCTTCACTCAAGGGCAAGTTTCAGAGTCTCTTCTGAGATTCATTTTGGGCTTTTCTTCCTTTCCTGTCTTTTTAATGACCTTCTGCTTTCTTCATGGATGATGTTCTTGATGAGCAAATAATCCAAGAAGCTGGACTATATGAAGAAGAACATGGCATTAGGACTGGAGGAAGACTCATTAACAACCTGAGATATGCAGATGGCACGACCTTGCTTGCTGAAAGTGAAGATGACATGAAGCACTTACTGATGAAGATTAAAGACTACAGTCTTACCAAACGTTCAGAGAAGAACTGACACCATTACTACTCAAATCAATCCAGAACACAGAAAAAGATGGAATCCTTGAAAAATAATTTTATGACACAAGCATAACCCTGATATCAAAACCAGGCAAAGACATCACTGAAAAGGAAAACTACTGACTAAAATCCCTCATGAATATAGATGCAAAAATCTTCAACAAAATCCTAGCCAACAGACTCCAACAACATATCCAAAAATGAATACATTATGACTACATGGGGTTTGTATCACGTATGTAAGGATGTTTTGACATTAGAAAAATAATCGTGTCCTCCATCAAATAAATAAAACTAAGGAAAAGAACCACATGATCATATCAATTGATGCAGAAAAGGCATTTGATTAAAATCCAATATCCATTCCTGATCAAAACTCAGCAAATAAGAATAGAAGGGACATTCCTCAACATAATTAAGGGCTCAGGTAGCGTAGGGCATAAAGCATTTGACTACTAAACAGAAGGCTGTCGGTTCAAACCCACCAGCCACTCCTTGGAAGGAAGATTGGGCAATCTACTTCTGTAGAGATACTGCCTTGGAAACACAAGGAGGGGTTGCTATGAGTCGGATCCGACTTGATGGCAGTAAGGAGTTATGCCAAACCAACAGCCAACATTATTATCAATGGAGAGCAACTGAAACCACACCCCTTGTGAACAGGAACCAGACAAGGATGCCCTCTATTGCCACTTTTATTCAGCACTGTATTGGAAGTCCTAGCCAGGGCAATAAGGCAAGAAAGGGAAATCAAAAGGCATCCAAGTTGGTAAGGAAGACGTCAAACTATCCCTATTTGCTGATGCTATGATCCTATACATAGAAAACCCAAGAGATTCAATTAAAAAAAAAAAAAAAAAAAAACAACCCTACTGGAACTAATTGAGAGATTTAGCATAGTGGCAGGATACAAGATCAACATCCAAAAATCAGTTGGATTCCTCTACACCAGCAAAGAGATTGCTGAAAATGAAATAAGGAAATCAATACCATTTACAATAGCTACAAAAAAATAAAATACTTGGGAATAAATCTTACCAGGGACACAAAAGACCTGTGCAAAGAAAAGTACAAAACACTACTTTAAGAAACCATAAGAGATCTACATAAATGGAAGAACATCCCATGCTCATGGATAGGAAGATTGAACATTGTGAAAATGTCAGTTCTACCCAAAGAAATCTATACATTCAATGCACTCCCAATCCAGATCCCCTCAACATTCTTGAAGGATATGGAAAAACCAATCACTAAGTTTATATGGAAAGGAAAGAGACCTCAGATAAGCAAAGCACTGCTGAAGAAGAAGAACAATGTAGGAGGTGTTACACTCCCAATCTCAAAATCTACTATACAGCCACAGTAGTAAAAACTGCCAGGTATTGGTACAATGACAGACACATAGACCAATGGAATGAATCAAAGACTTAAATGTGAAACCTAAAACTATAAAATTTTTCAAGGAAAAAATTGGGGCAAATATAGGGGCCCTAATTTATGGCATAGGAGCTCTGGTAGTGTAGTGCCTAAGGCACTTGACTGCTAACCAGAAGGCTGGCAGTTCAAAGCCACAAGCCACTTCTTGGAAGGAAGGTTGGGCATTCTACTTCCATAGTGATACTACCTCAGAAACCCAAGGAGGGGTCGCTATGAGTTGGGTCCAACTCAATGGCAAATAACAACAACAACAACAATATATGGCATAAATAGAATGATCAAGCATAACCCAAAATGCACAAACAGCAGAAGATAAATGAGAGGAATGGGGCCTTCTAAAAATTACATTTTTATGTGCTTCCAAAGACTTCTCCAAAGGAGTCAAAAGAGAACCTACAGATTGGGGGAAAATATTTGGAAATGACATATCTGACAAGATAATTATCTCTAAAATTTATAGAAAACTCCAACACCTCAACAACAAAAAGACAAATAATCCAATTTTAAAATTCTAAAATGGGCAAAAGACATGAGTAGACACTTCACCAAAGAGGATATTCAGGCAGCCAACAAACATATGAAGAAATGTTCATGATCATTAGCCATTAGAGAGATGCAATAATGAGATCCCATCTCACCCCAGCATCAGTAGCAAAGTTCAACAAGAAAGAAAATAACAAATGCTGGCAAGGATGTGGTGAGATTGGGACTCTCATGCACTGCTGGTGGGACTATAATATGACACAACCACTGTGGAAAGCAGTATGGCGATTCCTTTAAAAGTGGGAATTAGAAATATCATTTGACCCAGCCATTCCATTACTAGGTATATATCCTAAAGAAGGGAGAGCCAGGACAATAAAAGATATATGCACACCCATGTTCATCGCAGCACTATTTACAATAGGCAAAAGATGGAAACAACCTAGGTGCCCATCAGCAGAAGAATGGATAACCAAACTATGGTATATACACAGAATGGAATACTGTGCAACACTAAAGAATAACACAGAATCTGAAAAACACAACATAACATGGAAGAACTTGGAGGACATTATGCTGAGTGAAATAAGTCAATCACAGAAGGACAAATATTTTATTAGCCCATTATTGTAAAAACTCAAGGAAAGGTTTATATATGGAAGGAAATTTTCTTTGTTGGTGGGTTTCTTTGGTAGGAACGGAGGGGAGAGAATACTGTTAGATAGGTAAAGACAAGTATTGATTTGGGTGAAGAGAAGGGCAATGTACCAAATGTGAATGATTAACATGGTGGCATTGAGGAAGAGGAAGACATAGAGAGGTATATGGGAGGTATAGACAACAAAGATGAACCCTTTTGCACATACAGTACTGTGTTGTCAGTGAAGACAATTATCTATGGTGGATAGATGGATGGCAGGCTGAACTATTAGATATGTCCATGCAGGGGAGGATCTCTGATGGTGTAAGTGCCTAAGGCATTTGACTGCTAACCAGAAGGCTGTTGGTTCAAAACCACCAGCCACTCCTCCGAAGGAAGGTTGGGCAATCTACTTCTGTAGTGATGCCTCCTCGGAAACCTAAGGAGGGGAGGGGTCACTAGGAGTTGGATCCAACTCGACGGCAGTGAGTTTGGGGTATTTTTTGGTATGCAGCGGCAAGTGTGCACATGAGCGTGTATAGGGTTGGCAGACAATGTTTCTACAAGTGTATTTGTATGTTCTGTAAGAATTTCCAGGTATATAGAAGAGCTGACAAGGAACAAGGTTGTAGTCACTTCTTGGCCACAACCAAGCTATCCAGAAAGAACAAGTAGTTGAACCTGTGGGCTTGGGACTATGGTTGCAGGGGACGTCAAGCTCAGTTAGCATAACATACTACACAAAAACATTGTTCTACCTCCTACTTTGGCAAATAGCGACTAGGATCTTAAAAGCTTGCAAGCGACCATCTAGATGTAACGATGGATCTCTCCTCATCCAGAGCAGAGAAGAATGAAGAAATCCAAAGACACATGGAAACAATTAGTCCAAGGGACTGGTACACCATGTGATCCTCAGCCTATATGACTATGAGACCAGAAGAACTAGATGGTGCCCAGCTACCACTGTCAACCACTTGGAAGGGGATCTATGTAGGAGATCCTAGATAGAGTGGGAGAACAATGTGGAACAAAATTCAAAATCATAAAAAAAGAGACCAAGTTTGCTGGCCTGATAGGGCCTGGTGGTACCCCTGAGAATATGGCCTCTAGCTGCCCTTCATGTCTGGAAATGAACTCACTTCTATGATTTCCAGAAAAACAAAGGACAGGCATATGAGCTGAATATTTACATTAGGCAGATAAATTCCTTGGAGAGATCAATCATGGGAGAATATAAGGACTGTGTATGCACAGGGAGACAGCTTGGGGGGCAGGAGTGCATGGGAGAGAAGGACCCAGGGAAAAGGTAACTTCCAGGAGGAAGTGGGAAGAGAGCTGTTGCATTGTGGGAATCTGCAGTCAATGTTATGAGACAGAGTGTGCATGAACTGCTCTATGGAAAATGAATTTGCTCTGTAAAATTTCACCCAAACCACAATAAAAAAAAAAAAAAAAAAAGTCTACAGTCTGCAGTTTGGACTATATCTTAACATAGAGAAAATGAAAATCCTCACAACCAGATCAATAAGCAGCCTCATGATAAATGGGGAAAAGGTTGAAGCTGTCAAAGACTTCATATTACCTGATTCCACAATCAACACCCACAGAAGCAGCAGTCAAGACATCAGACAATGTGTAATTTGCACTGGGCAAATCTGCTGCCAAAGACCTCATTAAAGTGCTGAAGAGCAAAGATGTCTCTTTGAAGACTAACCCAAGCCATGGTATTTTGAATGGCCTCATTTGCATGTGAAAGCTGGACAAAGGATAAGGAAGACCAAAGAAGAGTTGAGTTGTGGTGCTGGTGAAGAATACGGAAAGTACCATGCACTGCCAGAAGAACTAACAAGTCTATCCTGGAAGTACAGCCGGAATGCTCCTTGGAAGTGAAAATGGTCAGATTTCGTCGCACCTACTTTAGTCAAGTTGTCAGAAGGGACCATTCCCCGGAGAAAGATATCACGTTAGGTAAAGTGGACGGTCAGCAAAAAATGGGAAGGCCCTCAAGGAGATGGATTGACACCGTGGCTGCAACGATGGGCTCAAATACAGCAAGAGTCATGAGGTTGGCACAGGACCAGGCAGTGTTTCATTCTGTTGTACATAGGGTCACTATGAGTTGGAGCTAACTTGACAGCACCTAATAACAACACAACATGCATATACATGGGTTGGCATGTATATATGGTGTCAAGTGTGGGTATATATGGGTGGGCATATACATATACATATACACACATATGTATATGTGTGTGTGTGTATATATATATATATATATATATATATAAAGGTGGGTGTGCGTGCACTTGGGTGAGAATGCATATGTATATGAGGGTGTGTATGTGTACATGGGTGGGTGTGGACCTGGGTAGGTGTGTGTAGACATGGGTGGATGTGGGTGTACATATATATGAGGGTGGGTTTGTGTGTATGGACATGGGTGGGTATGCATATGAATAAGAGGGTGGGTGTGTGGGTGTGTATGAGGGTGTGTGTATGTGGGTAGGTGTGCATGTACATGTGTGTGTGTTCATGGGCGGGTGTGCATATATACTACGGTATGTGTGTGTATGTGGGTATGGTTGTATGTGAGCAGTGTGTGTGAATGTGGGTGGTTGTGCATATATGGTGGGTATATATACACACACATATATACACACACATACACAAGAGTGGGTGGGTGTGCACATGGGCGGGTATGCGTATATACTGGGGGTGTACTTGAGCATGGGTATACGTGAGCAGTGGGCATGAATGTGAGTTGTTGTTGTTGTTGTTTGCCGTCGAGTCGGCCCCAACTCATAGCGACCCCTCCTTGGGTTTCCAAGGCAGTATCACTACGGAAGTAGATTGCCTAACCTGAGTGGTTGTGCATATATGGTGGGTATATATATATATACACACATATACACACACAGATACACAAGGGTAGGTGGGTGTGCACATGGGCAGGTGTACATGAGCATGAGTGTACGTGAGCAGTGTGCGTGAATGTGGGTGGGGATGCATATATATGGTAGGTGTGCACAGACACATACATGAAGTGTGTATATGGGTGGATGTGTGTGTGTATGGTAGGTGTGCATATATATATACATAAAGACGGATGTGTATGTACGTGCACGGGTGTTCATGTATGAGAACAAGCATGCGTGCACCTGTGTGTGTGTCTCCATAGAGGGAAGGGGGTGGTGGCGAGGACCTGCTCCCCTTCCCTCCACCCACAGGGCATGAATTCTCAGTGTCTCTGCCACGTGGGGATGAATTCCAGGAGGTGCAAACACATTAGCAGGTCCCCTGCAGCCTCTGAGTAACACAGCAGTGCCTTGGTGCCACATTCCAGGGCACCTCTGCCGCCTGAGAGGCATTAGCAGTTAATTAATGACACTTTTCCCCATATCTCTGTGAGTGACACACACACAGAGCAGCCCAGGGCCTCCCTAAGCTCCCGAGATGGCCTGGGCAGGTAGCTGTCCCCACCCGCACAGGCACTGGACACCTGGGGCCCAGGACACAGGACTTTCCTGCCCACCTCCAGCCCCTTTGGCCATGCCAGCCCCAGTCCACTCTCCTCAGGCAGGCAGTTGAGACCGATGGGCCAGGGCCTGTTCTCAGACAAGGCAGTGAAGAGATGCACACGTTGCCCACCACCTCACTGAGCCCACCATGCATACACCTGGGTCTCCCTCCATCCTGCTCTGGACCACTCCCAGAAATAAGCTGGGGATTACTGTACCTGAACATTTTTCCTCTGGGACAAACAATGCTCCATGATGACAGGGTGCCGCAGTGACAGTCTTGTCCACAGCTGGATCCCGGGCTCCCTTCCCTGCTTCCACACACAGGGATAGGTGCTGAAATAAATACCTGCTTGGCCTATGGTGGAGGGCGCATGATGACCACATGCGAGGGCCAGGTCCCCCCCCCCCACAATGGCACCACACACTTCTGTCTCCTGCTCCTCCTGGCTCTTTCCTGCCTCCCCTCCCAGCCCAACTTCCCCTAAAACACCATGGGAGGAAAGCAGGGTCTCACTGGGGGTGGTTGCCAGGAGGGTAACCAGGTGCCGCGTGCTGCGTGGCTGGCCTCAGGGGAGACGGCACCGTCTGTATCTGTTGTCTTTGGAGACAGTCTTCTGCTTGTTAGTGTCATTCACTCACTCACAAGCCATTCATCAAGTCTCACCCCTGGGCTTGCTATGCGGCTGTTCTGAGTTTGAGACGCAACAGTGAACACCGATGTCTCCCCTGGCCCAGAGCCCACGTGGTTACAGAGAAGGAAGAAACACAGAAGCAAACGAGGGAATTTCCGAATGTGACACGAGCTACAAAGCAGCAAAGTAGCAGCTGAGACACCGGGGACCTGGAGAGGGGCTTCTATCTCTTCACTGAGTCCGTTCCTGCCCCAAAGACCCCATCTGCCTGTGACCATGTCCTGTGAACAAAGCACCATGCTAAGCCTGAGGGGGAACAACGAGATGTCAGACACTTCCCTGGCCTTGTGGGCCCACCACTCGCGTCTACAACCATAGTACATGGAGTCACCAGAAAGAATCAAGATGGAGTAGGAGGCAGCTACTGGGGCGTGTGATATTTGAGTTGGGCCTTGAAGGTTGAGTAGGAGTTGACTTGGGTGAGGAAAAGGTGTAAATCCATGAAGGTATGACAGCACACAGTGTTTGGGGCACACAGAGGACAGTACAGGGAAGCAAGCCTCTGAGTCCTCAGGTTCTGAGATTCAAAGGCCCAGCCAAACTGCCACCTGCAAGATCGGGCATCATACAGAGATGGCCAGTTTTTATTGTGTCACTTATGACCAGCATACACACAAACACACATACACAAAACTAGCATCCGTTACCATCACCGTTGCCTAGAAAGATACAAAGTATATAATCTTAAAAAAATTATCTTTTAATTGGATGGATGGATGGATGGATAGATGGATGGATGGATGGATGGATGGGGGGATGGATAGATAATGCTTGTCTTTCACGTTCTTAACTTGTTAAGGAGCAGGCAGCGGTCTGTGCACTTGAACTGAAGCACCCATAGGCTGGGGTTTACTGTTGCTGGAAAGAAGAGGTGAGGCCAGGAGGGTGGGCTTGGCCTGGCCAAGAAGTGCTGTGTGTGGTCATGCTAAGAGTCCGGGGTTATACTCAAGGGCATGGGGCATCATGGAGGACATGGTGTGGCATGATGGAAGGTGGAAGGATCACACAGAGTATTGGTGTAGATGGCAGCATGTAGGGGGATCCCAGCTGAGGGGGACAGGCAGGGCAAGGAACATCAGGGCCAGGATGGAAAGGAGGGCAGGCTCCAGGAATGCTGTAGGACTGAGTCATCAGAACTGGACGTGAAGTCGTGTGGGCCAAGAAGGCCTGTGGAAGTGGGGCACCCCAGGCTTGCTGTGTCGTCACTGTTAGCATCAGCAGCAGCATCTACGGAGCACCTGCTGGGACAAGCCCGATCCCGAGCACTGCACAGGAGCGAGCTCCATCACCACCATGAGCCTAGAAGGCACACCACTTTGTCCATCACCCATGTCACACATGAGGAAAACAGAAGCTTGGACATCAGGTCGCCAGTTCCAAAGGCCCATGATCCTTTGCTAGACAAACCAGAGCAGGTGGTGACAATGCTGTTATCTGAGCTACAGGGTGAGGGAGGAGAAACGCAGGTGGGGAAGACAACAATAAGTAAACACCATATGAGAAAATCATGGTGAAGCATTTGGAATAGAAAAACCAAGTGCCTGTGCCCAAGCAGCAGGAGCTGGGGGACGGTGCTGTGCTTTCCCAGATGTCCCACCAGGATGGTCTGAGCCCCTAGAAGAAAGGTCAGAAAATGGATTTTATGTTTCCTAAATGTGAAAGTATTCTCTGTTTGACCTTCTCCACTCCTCCTAGAAAATTCTTCAGTAATTAAAGAGCTTGATGGTTTGGGCATAGTGATCAATAGAAAGCAAAGGCCACACGGGAACCTTTCAAAGAAGGAAGGAGCCCACTCAACAAATGACACGTACCACGCTGCACACAGGAGGGCCTGGTGACTGGCATGGGGGAGGGATGCAGCGAGAAGTGTGTTTATTTAAAGGGGCAGAGGGAAGTGCTAAATGCCCATGCTTCTATTCCTGGAACCTCTGCAGGCTTTTTCCTACAGCTCTGCAAGCTGGTTGCAGCTGTTGGCAATGAAAGACCTGCAGCCTTTTCCAGGATGGAGGAAATGGGGATTGCAACACCAGCAAAATGTGATTCATAGACTATGGTCCTCTCCCTCCTCCTATGGTATCAAACACACTGCCTGTATATGGATGGATGATGGATGTGTGGGTTAATAAATGGATGGATGGATGTGTGTGGGTGAATACACGAATTCATGGATGGATGGATGGATGGATGGATGGATGAGTGACTGGGTAGATGGCTGGGTGGTAGGTAAGTGGATGGATGGATATGTGTGGGTGGATACATGAATGCATAGATCGATGGGTGAATGATGATGGATGGGTGGCTAAACATATGAATGGATGAGTGACTGGGTAGAGGGATGTGTGGGGAGACACATGAATGCATGAATGGGTGCATGGATGGATGGATGATGAGTGATTGGATGGGTGGATGGACGGATGGGTAGGTGGGTGAACAGATAGGTGATTAGGTGGATGGGTGGGTGAATGCGTGGGTTGCATGGGTGACTGGGTGGATGAAAAGATGAGTCACTGGGTGGATACATTAGTGAATGGGGCGATGGTGAATGGGTGGACAAATGAGGAATGAATTGATGGGTGGGTGGATGTGAGTGAGTGGGACAGAGAAAGGGAAAGAAGGAAGGAAAAGTGTGACCCTGAGATACAAAAATGGAAGTGGAGTCTTGTGTAGGCCAATAGTTATTCACCACTATCTGGAGCCAACTCCCATATCCCTTCATAGGGGTGCATAACTGCAGTTTCTAAGTGGCCTGCATACCTGACATTGGCCATCACTTCTCCTGGCACCACCTGACCAGTTGTTAACAAAAATGGCATCTCCTTTCAGAGGTGCCAATAAGCACAGAGAAGAAAAAACAAAAGTCAGGGTGGAAACTGACCCCTGGAAAACTGTGTTTTGAATTAATGCTTAAACTTGGGAGAACAGAGTTCTGAATGCTAGTGGGGAGGGCATCTAGTTCTTTTGAGTATTTATTCCAGGTAAGCATCCCTAGGAAGCAGGGAATGAGGAGGCTTGGGGCAGGGAAGCTCACATACAAGCATTGGTAAGAGTCCAGCTCTCTGATCCAAGTTCACAATCAGTTCACAATCTGTGCACAACACCAGCATTTCTCAAACTGGGTTCCACAGAATGCTAGTGTGGGGAGATGCTCCCTAGATGAAAAGTCAGGGAAACACTGTGTACACTGAAAGCCACCCCAGAGGAGCATAGTCAAGTGTCTTAGCTTCTCAGTGCTGTTGTAACAGAAATATCACAAGTGGGTGGCTTTAACACACAGATTTATTTTCTCACAGTTTAGAAGACTAGAAGTCCAAAATCAGGGTGCTGGCTCTAGCCTCCTAAACTGTGAGAAAAGCCATCCATTTAGGGTATTTCTGTTATAACAGCACTGCATGACTAAGACAGAATTTGGTATTGGAAAGGTAGGGTGCTGCTCTAACAGACACTTACAAATGTGGAAGTGGTTTTGGAGTTTGGAAATGGGCAGAGGCTGGAAGAGTTTTAAGGTGCCTAAAGTAAAAGCCTATATTACCTTGAAGAGACTGTTGGCAGAATCATGGACGTCAAAGGCAGCTCTGGTGAAGATACAGAAGGAAGTGAGGCGAGCTACGGAGATAGTCTCTACCATCTTAGAAAACACATACGGTGCCAGCCACAGAATGCTGCTAGAGACGTGAAGGTTAAATGTGATTCTGTGAAGCTTTAAAGGAAAATGCTGAACATGTGATTGGACAGTGGGAGAAAGGCGATGCTTTTTATAAAGTGGCAAAGAACTTGTCTGACTTGTGTTCAAATGTTTGTTGCAAGGTAGAATTTCTAAGTGATGAACTTGGATATCTGGCTGAGGAGATTCCTAAGCAAGATTTAAAGGGGAAACAAGTTTTCTCCTTGCCACTTATAGTAAAAAGCAAGAGGAAAGAGATGGACTTAAAAATGAACAGTGCAAAATGAAAATTGAGCTTAAAGATTTGGAAAATTCTGTTGTACAACTAAAGACACATGGCCTAGAATGTTCACCAAGGATGTGACTACACAGTCTTTTGTTAAAGAGATTACACCTGTCACTAATGGATCTAACCAAGTCCCACAGCAGAAAACCCATCAGCTTAGACCAAAGGGGACAGAGAAATAACAAGAGGAAAGAATACTGTCCGCCTGCCAAGTGGGCAGGGAGGCTGCATCTTCTGACCTCCTTTAGCCCCACAAGAGGAAGACAGAATCACCATCAATAGCCCAAGGCCTGTTCCTGTGAGGCCAGACATACTGCTTCCCTCCAGCCCTTTCATCAACCCTGACACCAACCATTCCACCCACAGCACCCACCACCTCTCTGCAGAGTTCAATAATTTGCTGCAGTGGCCACACAGAAATCACAGATTATGGGGTTTATTAGGGAAGCACCAGGCTACAACTCAAGTTCAGGAACAATGCTCAGTCTCTCTCTGCCCACCATCTCTCAGCCAACAGTCTCTTTCAGTCTTTCTCCCAGCAGTGCATGTCTCTCAGTGTCTTTTTCCCAGCAATGCACGTCTCTCGGTGACTCTCTCTCAGCAATGCATGTCTCTCAGAGTGTGTTTCTCTCAGCAGCAGTCAGAGAGACTCTTTCTGTCTCTAGTAGGGCTCCTTTTGAGCCTGGCAGAGTGGCCAAATAGCCAGTCCCAACATCAGAATTCTATACACCTGAGAGAGAGCGAACTTCCCAGAAAATTACTTGGTGCTACATGCAACAGAAATACTCCAGGTGGATAACTTTAGCAATCAGGAGGTACCCAGTTGCTCATGACAAATTTCACCATGGAGTTTACAAAGACTTATGGCTAGAAAAGCCATACTATGTAATGTAGTATACCACACAGCCTCTAAGAATTCTGCAGGTAGAAAACAGACCAAAGGAGCTACATCTATTGTCCCCCATGAAAACAAAAGGACCATTCCTAGAGCAGCTCAGCAATCAGAACCATCGGTAGGACCATGAGAAGCAGGGCCTTCTCAGTTTCAAGGGGTGGGGCACAGTCTCCTGGATCTCAAAGGTTTCAAAGGGTTGGATCTTCACCAACTTGGTTCTGGAATGGGAGGCTGCCATTAAGGTGTTCCAGGATGATAGGGCTGCTGCCCAAAGCTGAGAGGCAGGGCTCCCATCCCTAAGGGGTAGAACAGGTCCTGCGTACGCCAAGGGGGTGGGGTTGCCACTCAGATGGACTAGAAGAATGGAGCCACCCAAAGTCAAGGGAGCAGAGTTACTGTCTCAGGTGGCCTAGAAAGCAGAGCCCAGAGGGGAGGAGCCTACACCCAGGAACTGGAGGGCAGGATTATTACCCAGATGTTCCTGGAGAACAGAGAATTATTTTTCAAACCTTGAGAGCAGATGTCAATTGTTCTGTTGGATTTTGGACTTGCTTGGTGCCTGTTGCCCCTTCTTTCCCTCCAGTTTCTCCACTTTGTAATGGAAATGTCCACCTTGTGCCTGTCCCACCACTGTACTCTGGAACCAGAAAGCCTGTAATCTAGATTTCACAGATGAAGAATTTTGCCCCAGGATGGAATATGCCTAGAGTCTCACCAATGTTTGATTCAGATGAGTCAGAAGATGAGATTTTGTGCTTGGAGTTGATTTAAGTCTTCGGGGTTGATGTGATGGGGTAAATGTGTTTTGCATGTGGTAAGGACATGAATTCTCAAGAGACAAAGGGTAGAATGTTATGGATTGAATTGTGTCCCTCAGAAATATGTGCTGTAAATCTTAACCTCTGTGCTTGTGTTTATAATCCCATGTGGGAATGGTTTGTCTTTGTTATGTTAATGAGCAGGATTAATATAGGGTATATCTTGAGTCAATCTCTTTTCAGACATAAAAGAGATTAAACAAGCAACCGAACAAGTGAGATGAGAGAAGAGAGCTGCAAACTACATGGAGATTAGTACAGATGCTCAGAGATGAGAACTTCCTCCAGAGCCAACACAGAAAGAAAGCTTTCCCCTAGGGCCACACCTCAGCTCAAGGTTCCAGCCTCCTCAACTGTGAGGGAAAAAAATGTGTTTGTTAACGCTGTCCACCTGTGCTATTTCTATTACAGCAGCACTGCATTACTAGGACAGGTGCCCTCGAGTTGGTGCTGACTCAGCCACACTGTGTACAACAGAATGAAACACCAGTCCTGCACTATTCCCTCATTAGCAGGTATAAACCAAACAAAAACAGACTCACTGCTATCGAGTTGGTCCCGACTCACAGCAATCCCTCTTGGGTTTCTGAGACAGTATCTCTACAGAAGTAGATTGCCCAATTTTCCTTCCAAGGAGTGGCTGGTGGGTTTGAATTGACGGCCTTCTGGTTAGCGGTCAAGTGGCTTAGGCACTACATCACCAGAGCTCCCCATTAGTAAGTAGGTTTGCCTGAATCCATTCTGCAGCCTCTGTGTCAATCCATCTCCTTGGGGGTCTTCCTCATTTTCTCTGATCCTCTACCAAGCATGATATTCTTCTCCAGGGACTCATCCCTTCTGATAAGATGTCCGGGGCATGTTAGATGAAATACTTATCAGGTAGTCCCTGTCTACACCTTGTAAAGCTTGATCAGGTAACCCCTACAGACACCTTGCTTCAAGATAACAATAACACAAAAAGCCATCAAACTGTGTTTGAGTCTCAAACCTGGAATTTTACTCAATTTGAATGTATTCCTGTTAAGTAGTAGTAATAATAACTTAATTTTGAAATACAACATTATTTTCCCCAAGATTTATAATCCAAAGATAATAGGATTTTCTATGATCCCTGGAAACATTCCACGAGATGGGTTAACAGAATAGCTATGACAACGGGCTCAAATACACAAATGACTATGAAGGTGGTACATCACCGGGCAATGCTCATTTCTGTTATACACAAGGTCACCGTGAGTCGGAGCTGAGCTGATGGCCACTAACAACATCAAGAAGTTGGCCATAAAAATTTCCCAAGTACCTAAGCTTCTTTCAGCCATCTAAGACCCCCTATGCCACAATGACACCAAAATTAAGACTAGCAAATGGATACCATTTATGCTCTGGAAGCCAATGGAAAAATTCAAGATGTTACTGAACTGCCTTATTTTTTCTTCATGTGCATCATGGAAAACAACACATTTCACTAGAAAGGCCATCTGTTTCGTACCAAGCCCATAATTCTGCCAACAGTGGCTGCTTCCTGCCAGACATACGGCCAGTTCTCCAAGTGAGACCGGCTCAAGCCTGTAAATCCAGAGGATGTGAAAACCTGCACAGAATTTGAAATCATAAGTCAGGACATGACGAGGACAGGAGGGGAAACAGGCACCTGAAAAACGCTTTGGGGTTGCCACTGTCACTGTCCTTCTTTGTTATCTGGCTTAGCAGTCCCAGAGTGACAGAAACAATGACATGCTCGATGACCTGCCAAAAAGGTGACAGTTCAAACCAGAGGCACCTTGAAAGACAGGCCTGGCTGTCTGTTTCCAAAAAGTGCCAGACTTGAAAAGCCTGTGGAGCAGTTTCATCTCTGCACACATGGGGTCGTCAGGAGCCAGAATCGACTCAACGGCACGCAACAACAACAACAGGTACTTCCAGGTCTGCACTGGAGTCTCCGAAAAATGATGTCGCAAGAAGCCCACTGACCTCCTTGTAAAGGCTAAACGCTGCTTTCAGGGTCACTTGGGAGGAAAATGAGCACCGCAGACAGGGCACACAGGCAAGCAGCCACCAGGGGACTTAGCGTTGTGGCAGAAAGTTAGGCAAATTATCGGACCCTCTGGGCCTCAAAGCCTACAACCCCACCCTGACTTCACAACACCTATAGTGTCTGGTGAGCTCTTATAGACAGTCAGCAGAAGCTGAAGGACAAACGTTATGTTTAAGATGTGTGTGCTTTAGTGTTTCTCAGAAGGACGGTACATGCTGAAGTGCTGGCAAGCACGTGAGAGAATCAACCCGAACATGGAGACCCATCCCTCACTCGCTGTCCTCAGGTTCGGGGTCACTGAGTTCTTCTGGGAAGGGCCAGAGAGCCAGGCTCTTAGCTCTGCTGGCCAGATGGTTGCTGTCACAATGACTCAGCTCTGTCTCTGGCGTGAAAGTAGCCATAGACAACACACATGCACACACACACACACGCACACTCATGCACACATACACATGAATGGGCAGACACAAGCACACAAGCACAGGTACATGCACACATACACATGAATGGGCAGACACAAGCACACAAGCACAGGTACATGCACACATACACATGAATGAGCCTGACTGCCTTACAATAAAACTTTATTCACAAACCCTGACAGCTGGCTGCATCTGACTCACGGGCCATGGGTTGCAAACTCCTGGCTTAGGTGACCTCTTCAGAAATGTCTCCAGGGAAGATGATACGGGGGGTGAGGGAGGAGGAGGAGAAGAATAAGGGGCAGCAGCAGCATTTCTCCGCCCAGTCACCGTCTCGGGTCCCACCTACACCACCCCAGGGTCTGGGCCAGCACTGCCCACTGCACGACTCTGCAGGTCCCACTCTGGTTTCCACTCCTTTCCCTCCATCCCAGGCAAATAAGCAAACAGGGCCCAGCGTCACCTCCTGCTTACCCTCCCGGATTCCTGTGGCTTGCAGGGTGAGATCTAAGACCCTCACTGTGCCCCCCTTGCCTTCTTCTCAAACTGCACCCCTGGACCCCATCCCTCTATGCTCTTTCTCCTTCCCTGTTCATGGCGCGTGTTCCCACCCCAGACCCCTCCCATGCCACTTGCATGTAGAGCACAGTCTACTCACTGCCCGGGTCCTCACTGACCTGGGCCCTCACCCAACAGCCTCAACCTCCTTCTCAGCCTCTCTAGTTCCCTCAAGCTTGTCCCCCACCCCTGCACGTAGTGGTCCCCAGGGGTACGCTCCCCCGTCTCCACTCTCTGCAAGGCTGCCTCCTCCCTGTCAGTCTTGGTATAGACTCCATGTTCACAGGGAGGTCCATGTCCACAGGGAAGTCCACCCTGACCGTGGAGCCAGAGGGAAGCCTCCGCCCTCACCCACACTCAGTCTGTCCAGCCTGCCCTCTGCGTCTGCCCCACAGATGGAGGTCAGAGCTGGCCCACGGAGGCTCTTGCGAACACTCTGCAAGAAGGAGCTGAGGGATTCGGAAGTGGGCAAGGCTAACAGCAGCCATCAAGATGGGGTGCTGTGCTCGGGAAAAGGAGTGGTGTTCCGCCTCAGGTAAGATTCCAGGGCAGGTGATGCCTCAGGAGAGCTTGGAAGACTCAGCAGGAAGGAATAATACTAACAACTGCAGTTGTTAGGTGCCTTCAAATTGGCCCCAACTCACAGCGACCTTGTGTATGACAGAACAAAACACCATCAGGTCCCACACCATCTTCCAGTCGCTGCTGTTTGAATCACTGCTGCAGTCGCCGAGGGTCTCCCTCACCCTCGCTGACCTTGCACTTCACCAGACATCATGTCCTTCTCCAGCAATTGGTCCGTCCCGATGGCGCCGGCAAAGGAAGTGAGCCAAAGTCACAGCAGCATTTCCCGGGCAGCATTCAATGCTGGTTGCCCTGGGCTGGTACTGCAAACTCCAGCAGGGTGCCCCGTGGGGGACAGGTATCCGTGGAACTGCCACACTGAGACCGACGAGGAAAAGCGCCCGGGAATCTGCTTCCAACACTCAGCCAACAAAAACCCTACAAACACTACCACCACTCAAACTAGGAAAACACAAAACGAAGTGCTGAAAAGAACTAAGTAGCCACTTGTTGAGCGTTCTGCACCAGATGAGTCTACACTGGCCACTGTGTGCCCTGCGTGAGGTCTTGACAATGCCACTGTACAGCGGTATTGACACCCTCATGTGACAGACAGGAAGAGCAGGACTCAGAGCAGCGACACACCCAAGGTCACACAGCGGCTGAGCAGCACGTCAAGGGCTCAAGCCCAGGTATGTTTTGTTCCCAAGACTTGCCTCTGTCCCTTGCTGCCACCTCTCCCCCAGGGACAGAGAGTCTCTGAGGGAGAGACATCACTACAACTTTGCTGCACCCCCTACTCCCTGAGCCACGATACAGGGTGCCCCCTGCAGCCAGGAGCCAAGTGGTGCTTCCACCTCAGGGAAAAAGTAGGATCTGAGGTGGCGCCAACCCAAGTGCCCATAACAGATGGAGAATCAGGTGTTACAGCCGCATGATGGGATATTAAAGAGGAAAAGCAAACCCGCTGCTGCGGAGTTGTTCCAACTCGTGGCGATCCCACATGGTACAGAGCAGAGCTGCCCACGGGGTGTCCTCGGCTGTCATCTTTACAGAAACAGGTCACCAGACCTGCTCCCTGGTGCCACCGGGTGGGTTCAAACCACCAACCTTCAGGTTACTAGATGATCACAAACCATCTGTACTCCCTGAGGACCTTCAGGGAATATTACTCAGCCGTGACAAACAATGACATTCTGGCACACACCACACCACATGTGAACCCTGAAAACATGATGCTGAGTGAAAAAAGTCAGCCACAAAAGGCCACAGTGGTGAGATTGCATTCCCAAGAAAGGCCCGTATCAGGCCAACCCAGAGACAGAAAGGCCATGAGGGGCTGTCCCTCAGGGCATGTTTGGGGGGACTCAGACAGGTCACTCAGCATGTGTCACCACCGTGGCTGACCGCCCTGCCTCTCACTGTGCCCAGGGCTCCTCCTTCCCCAGCTTCCATGGGCTTCTGCTTCTGAAAGTCCCATCTGCAGCCCCGTACATCCTGGGCTTCTGCACGGCCACACCCTGGTGCACAGAGAGGGGAAAAGGCTGGTGGCTGCATGCCGTGCTGGCCCTGAGCTAGGGGTGGTGCCACAGGAGCACAGAGCGCAGCTTCCGGCCCGTGGCGGGGACAGGCTCTGAGCCGTCCCACTCCACACCCCCTGCAGACCCAGGCTCAGGCCACGTCTGTATGGCCTGGCCTGGGATCAGGGCCTGGGGCCTCCTCCCTGCCCTGGGCTGCTCCCCCACCAGGCTCTCCTGGGAGTGTATCCTCACCAATTCCTTACCCTCAAACGCTCGTCCCACAGACAGCTCCCCCAAACCCTGAACTAAATCAATGACCCACTCTGGACCGGGCACCGGGCAGTATGGAGAAGCAGAGCCAGACGTGGTACCTGCCCTCTCTGAGCGCCGTCTACCTGGGCTCACGGGTCTTTAGAAAGAACTGAACTCATGCCATGTGATGACAATTCAGGGGAGCGTCTTGGGGTGGGGGGTGGGGGTGTGAGAGCACGTGGGGTGACCGGAGGATCAGAGAATCCTCCTGGATGGGGCTCAAGGTGGGATGAAGATGCTGAGGGGGTAAGAAACACCAGAACCACCTGGGAAGAGGCAGCCTGCAGCAGTCAGATTCATCTTTCTCTGAAACCCTGCCTGCCCGTTTATCCCACTTTGCTTCTCCATCAGGAACTTCCGGGCAAAGAGACAACTACAGCCCAGAAAGACCAAGGGCTTGCCATGACCGGTTGAACCAACAGTCCTGAATAAAACTAATAAAGTGGACAGCAATTTGTGGCGCCCCGTGGGGATCAGAGCAGCACTGTGGCGCCCCGTGTGGATGACGGCAGAACAACACGTGGTGCCCCATGGGGATCAGAGCGGCACTGCGGTGCCCTGTGTGGATCAGGGCAGTACTGGGCCCACAGGGTTGGCAGGCACAGCTCTTTCAAAAGTAGACCACCAGGCCTTTCTTCCTGGGAGCCTCTGGGTGGACTCAAGTTAGCAGCTGAGTGTATGAGTTAACTATATGGAACATTGGGGGACTCCTGAAATATAAATGCCAGGCCGACTGAGATTTTCATCCTGCTGTCACCCACCCAAGGTGCCCAAGCAAGAGTCTTACAAAGTGTCTGCCTTCCTCAACTACTTTATGCAAACTTCAAAGAGACAAAGGGACTGTGGGCCTGCAAATCACCCATCTCTGCCCACCCCACTCCCCACTCCCCACTAAATGTCTTTTTAAAACATTACCCTCATGCTCCCTTTGTAAAATATAAAATGGTGACAGGCCCATGATGCGAGCTTTCAGCCTACATGCGAGTTCTCACGTGGTAGCTGAACTGCATCGTCGAGCAGGGTCCTCAGGGACCACTCGGGCCTCAGAAATAATTTCCTTCCTCATCCATTAAGCAAATGAAATTAAGCCTGAAAGCGGATTCCTTTTAGCAGGACAAAGTGAAGATGGCAGCAGACAGACCTGAGGATCCTGGTCCTTGGGGGTGGCTCCGTGTCAGCTCGGGCGCCCTCTCTGACCCACAGGGCAGAGGATCTTCTAAAGTGGAAGAGACCTGCTCGGGGCGAGTGTGCCTGGGGTGTACATGTCCAACCACAGGTGTGGGCGAGGAAGGGGAGACACCAGGACCCTCAACTCCTGCTGATAGGAACATAAAACAACACAGCCACTTGCAAAACCACCACAAAGAGGTTAAACAGATGTTACACGTGACCTAGCAATTCCACTTCCAGGTATATATACCTGTATCCAGCCATCCACCTTGGCTTTCCAGCAGGATACAGGTAAGAAGGGAGACAGAGTTCTCACCCCTCAGGCAGGAGGAAGCAGGAAGCCAGGGTGGACAGCTGGATACAGGAAAGAGGGGCAGAGAGACTCTCCAACTCACAGTAAGGAGAAAGTGGGAGCCAGGGTGCATGGTCAGATACAGGTAAAGGGGGAGAAAAAGCCCCCACCCCCCCAGGAAGCCAGGGAGGACAGCTGCATACAGGTAATAGAGGGAGAGAAAGCCCCCACGTCCCATGCAGGAGGAAGTGGGAGCCAGGGTAGATGGTCAGAACAGGTAGCGGGGGAGGCCAGGAAGTGGGCGAAGCAGTTTTGGAACAGCTAAGGGAAACAAACTTGGCTGTCAGTTTGTCGTACTGTGGCAGCTTGCATGTTGCTGTGAGGCTGGAGGCTGTGCCACCACTGTTTCAAATGCCAGCAGGGTTGCACATGATGGGCAAGTTTCAGTGGAGTGTCCAGATTGAGACAGACTCAGAAGGAAGAGGTCATCCACTTCTCAAAGAATTGGCCAGGGAAAACCTTATTGAAAAGCAGTGAAACAATGTCTGATATATTACTGGACAACTTTATGAAACATTGTCTGATACAATGCTGCAAGATGAGCCCCTCAGGTTGGAAGTGACTCAAATACAACTGGGAAAGAGGTGCCTCATCAGAGTAGAGCTGACCTCAATATTATGGATAAAGTAGAGCTAATGGGACCTCCATTTGCTGAAGTGCCATGACTCAATATGAGAAGAAACAGCTGCAAAAAATCCCTTAATAATTGGAATATGGAATGTACAAAGTATGAATCCAGAAAAATTGGAAGTTATCCAACACATAATGATTGAAATCCTAGGCATTAGTGAACTGAAATGGACCAGTTTGGGCCATTTTGAATCAGACAACCATATGATCTACTATGCTGGGAACGACAAGTTGAAGAGGGATGGCATGGCATAATCACAAAGGATGTTTCAAGATCTATCCTGAAGTACAATGCTGTCAGTGGTAGGATAATATCCATACATCTACAAGGAAGACCACTTAATACTACTATTATTAAAATTTACACACCAACCACCAAAGCCAAAGATGAGGAAACTGAAGATTTCTACCAACTTCTGCAGTCTGAAATTGACCAAACATGCAATCAAGTCATGCTGGTTATCACTGGTGATTGGAATGCAAAAGTTGGAAGCAAAGAAGAATCACCAGTAGTTGGAAAATTTGGCCTTGGTGAGACAGAAATAACACTGCAGATCACATGATAGAATTCAGCAAGACCAACAACTTATTCATTGCAAAAACCTGTTTTCAACAACACAAATGGCACCTATACATATGGACATCACCAGATGGAGCACACAGGAATCAGATTGACTACATCTGTGGCAAGAGGTGATGGAAAAGCTCAATATCTTCAGCCAAAACAAGGCCAGGAG
>NW_006921882.1:943448-948846 GCF_000298275.1 Orycteropus afer afer
CCTCTTTCAAGTGCTGAAGAGCAAAGATGTCTCCTTGAAGACTAAGGTGCACCTGACACAAGCCATGGTATTTTCAATCACCTCATATGCTTGTGAGAGCTGGACAGTGAATGAGGAAGAGTGAAGAAGAGCTGATGCTTTTGAGCTGTGGTGCTGGCGAAGAATGCGGAGAGTGCTGTGGACTGCTAAAAGAGCTAACCAATCCATCCTGGAGGAAGTGCAGCTGGCATGCTCCTCGGAAGCGAGAATGGCAAGACTTCATCTCACCTACTTTGGTCTTGTGGCAAGAAGGGACCATTCCCTGGAGAGAGATATCTTGCTTGGTAAGGCGGAGGGTCAATGAAAAAGGGGAAGGCCCTCAACAAGATGGACTGACATAGTGGCTGCAACATTGGGTTCAGTTATAGCAGGGATCATGGAGCTGGCACAGGACCGGACAGTGTTTCGTTCAGCTGCACACAGGGTCGTTATGAGTTGGAGATGATTCAATGGCACCAGACAACAACAACATGTATACATGCCCAAGAGAAATGGAAACGTATGTCCACACACACACCTGTCCTTACGGCAACATCATACATAGTAGCTAAAAACTGGAATCAACTCAAGTGCGCATCAACTGAGGAACAGATCAACTGAATGGTGGCTATTCCTACAACAAATGGTGATTTCACTATGGATATGGATTAAGCACAGACATGTTCTGCAACCTCGATGAACCCTGACAACACTGTGCTGAGTGAAGCCATCTGCAAAGGCCACACATGTGTGACTGCAGAGGGCCTCCAGAACAGGCTCATCCAGACACTGAAAGCAGATTGGGGGTGCTGGGCTGGGGATGGGGGTAGGGAGTGACTGCTAGTGGATGCAGAGTTTCTCCTGGGGAAGATGAAAAGTTTCCAAAATTAGGTGTGGTGATGGTTGCACAGCCCTGGGATTATACTCAAAACCAGCGACTTGCACATTCTACATGGGTGACGTGTTGTTGTTATGTGCCGTGGAGTCGGACCCAACTCATAATGACCCCTCCCTGGGTTTCTGAGGTGGTATCACTATGGAAGTAGATTGCCCAACCTTCCTTCCAATGAGTGGCTGGTGGGTTTGAACTGCCAGCCCTCTGGTTAGCAGTCAAGTGTCTTAGGCACTACGCCAGGAGAGACGTGTAGCGTATATGAATTGTATGTCAGTAAAGTCGATAAAGGAGCCTGTGGGAGATGCAAACAGTTAACACCCTCAGCTGCTAACTGCAAGGTTGGTGGTTCAAGTCAACCCAGAGGTGCCCTGGAAAAAGCACCTTGTGATCTACCTCCAAAAACTCAGCCCCTGAAAAGGCTGTGGAGAGACCAGAAGCACTAGATGCTTTGCAGCCCGGCTACCACTACTACTGACCTCGCTGATCAGGATCGAAGTAGAAGCTCCTACACAGAAGGTGGGGGAAAGAAATTAACCAAATTCAAAATCACAAAAAATGCCAAACTCACTGGTCTGATAGAGAGTGGTGAAACCCTTGAGACTGTGGCCTTTAGACACCCTTCAAGCCTGGAACTGAACCCATCCCTGGGGGTCAACTTTCAGCCAAACAATAAGCCTATACAGTGAATACCACCACCAGGGAGGAATGTACTTCTCAATATGATCAACCACACAAGACCAAGAGGGAAGCGTCTGCCCCGAAACAAAGCTCAGAAAGCAGAAAGGGACAGGGAAGAAGGACAAATGGGAACAGGGAAACCAGGAAGGAAGCGAGAAGGGTACCGTTACACTGAGGGGATTGCAACCAACGGCATGAAACAAAATGGCTACAAATTGCTGAACAGGAAACTAATGTGCTGCGAAAACTTTCACCCAGATTACATTAAAAATGTCAGCAACAACAAAAACCCTACAGAGCACAGTCCTCCTCTGCCCAGCCCAGCAGCACACACAGCGCTGGAGGCCGGCTCCAGGGGCCAGAATGGGCTCACTGTGGAAACCTGGACATGGTACCTAACGTTCCTGAGCCTCAGCTTCCAAGAGCTAGAGTGGGGATGATAACAGCCCCCGTCTCAATTGGTGTTGAAAGGGTTAAACGAGTTAACGCAGAGGAAAGGTTTAATATGGTGCCAGGCACACAGGAGCTTTGATCATCCTCGTCCTCATCATCACTTCTAGGCTCGGTGGGTAGTCATCCTGTGGCCCTGGCACACAGCAGACACTCAAGAAACAATTGCCAAATGAGCAAGGGCCTGACGGAGCTCCCATTGCCCAAGGCGTCCCAAGGGCAAACGCTTCTTAGCAAGCCCTTCATTTTCAACAGCACACAGATTTCCTTCCCAAAGCAAAACACCAAAGACAGGCAGAAAACAATCAGCGGTTCCTCGGGAATGTGCAAGGACTGGTTCAGATGCATTTTGAAGTGGCCACTGTGGCAAGATTCTTAGATACTTGCAAGAAGCACAATCCTTTTCAAAGATCATGAAGAAAACGCTCTGTCAACAGAATTCGAGGAGCCAGTATCCTTGCGTTGATGGAGACAGGGCTGCGTGCCACTCACACACGTCGTAGGAACAGGAGGAGGCAAGTCAGTGCAGGTGCACCATTGCAGAGGGTAGCACCAAACACGGCCTGGTGTTATGGGGAAGCCACCAGTTATCATGGTAGCTCAGGGAGAGACAGGACGGTTGGGCTCCACTCAGTGAGCATGCCCAATGAACAAAGGGGGTGGGAACTGAGAGAACTAAGCGGCTGTAGCTCCATGAGCAGGGGCACTCCTCACACAGATTAGTGTTTGCATAGTGCCTAAGGCATTTGGCTGCTAATCAGAAGACTGGCAGTTCAAACCCACCAGCCACTCTTCGGAAGAGAGACTGGGCAATCTACTTCCATAGTGATACTGCCTTGGAAACCCAAGGAGGGGTCGCTATGAGTCAGATCGACTTGACGGCAGTGAGTTTGGTTTTTTTTTTGTTTTGTTTTGCTTTGTTTTTGCTCTGTTCTGTGTGGGCAGCGTGAATAGGTATATGGTGTTTAACCAAAGAAACGGTGGTCTTTTTGACCAGATGTGTTGGCATCTTGAGAGAAACCATTCTCATCCTCAACATGGCGCCTCCCAAGGGCTTGCCTGGCTTTAGAAGCCCACCAGCACAGCGGCATCTGGTCTGTCCTCACTGCCTCCCTGGAGAAAGGCATCAACAACCCCAAGAAATGCAAGCACAGGGCCTGCCCATAAGGAGTTTACAATCTCATTCAAGCCAAACACAACCAGCCAGCATTTCGACAATTCAGAAGGAATCTGGGCTCTGGGTAAATGACCAAGGACCTCAGACCAGCTCCCCTACTTCCATGCCCTGTGACCCTGGCCACATCTCTGAGACATCTGAGCCTCAGCATCCCAACTGTGAAATGTGACAATGCTACTATTAACATGAGTCCCACTGGTGAAACTGGAAGAGAAACGGGGACATGGAAACAGATGCTCAGGCAAACCAAACCAATGCCCTCCCAAGTCTTTCTCAATTCCCGTAAAAAGAGGGTCGGTCAGCTGGGGACTACATGTTAGAGTCAACTATTCTCTGCAGGAAGAAAGGCTAATGGGTTATTGCTCCATCCTTCAGGCTAAAAGCACAAGATCCATTTAAACCCCTAAAGAATTTGGCAGCTTGAAACCACATCATAAAGAAATCCACTTTAAGGATGAGCTACCAACAAGAGAGAGCAGCTCTCAGTGGCACCACGGGCCTTCAGCCCCTCTCCCTGCAGGCCCTGGGGAGGGTGATTAATTCATTCATCTGGTGCTCCCACTGGCTGAGAACTAATTTACATCTTTAAAATACCTCATTTAACTGTACTCTTTCAGCCATTAAATTTTCATAAGGCCTGATGACTCCTATGGAAAGAAGAAATGGCTCCCCGGTGATGAGCTCCCTCGTCTTAGACAAGCAGAGCCACCTTCTGGTGATAACACGAGGCTGTCAGAGATCAATGTCACTGACTTCACCTTTCACAGCTGCTGGCAATACAGGTACACAGCAGAAACATGGCAGGTTCAGTTCCAGACAATGGCAATAGAGCAAATGTCCCAATACAACGAGTCACATGAGTTCTCTGGTTTCCCGGTGCAGGTAAAAGTTATGTTTACAGTACACTGTAGTCCACTAAGCATGCAGAATTATGCAATAGTTTAGAAACATTGTGAAAATCACCAAAATGTGACAGAGACATGAAGAGAGCACGCAATATCAGAAAATTGGTGCTGACAGAGGCACTCATTGCAGAGTTACCACAAACTTTCAATCTGTAAAAACTGCAGTTGTGCAGAGTGAGAGCAGGGAGGGCAGGCATGAGGTGCACGTGTACAGGAGGGCGATGCCTTCTGCACCAGCTTTGAAACAGCTGACAGTAGGCTGGGTTAGTGACACCGTGACCACCTAGAACGCCCACCTTATCAGGGGAGTGAACCCTGGCTCGCATTTTGGAAAACTGTTTGCCAGTATCTTCTAATGAAACCAAATGACCCAGCAAATCTTCACCAAAAACCAACCAACCAACAGACAAGGAAAAATCATGCACAAGAACACATCACCACTCAACTGTCAGTTTGTCGCACTATGGTGGCTTCCAAGTTGCTGTGATGCTAGAAGCTCTGCTACCAGTATTTCAAATACCAGCAGGGTCACCCATGGTGGACGGTCTTCAGTGGCGCTTCCAGATTCAGACAGACTAGGAAGAAAGACGTAGCCAGATCCACATCAAATACAAAATTGGCTACTGAAAACCTTACGAAACATTGTCTGATACAATGACAGAAGATGAGCTTCTCAGACTGTCTCAAAATACAACTGGGGAAAAGCTTCCTCTCAAAGTAGGGTCCATCTTATTAACAAAGATGGGAGAAAGCTTTCAGGACCTTCATTTGATGATGTTTGATGATATGGCACAACACAGTTACAAATATCCATCATAACTGGAATGTGAAATGTATGAAGCACAAATATACAAAAATTGTAAGCTGTCAAAAATGAAATGGAATGCATGAAGATTGATATCCTAGGCATTAGTGAACTCAAATTGATTGTTAGTGACCATTTTGAGCCACACAATCACATGACCTACTATATTAGGAATGACAAATTGAAGAAGAATGGCATGGCATTCATTGTCAAAAAGAATGTTTCAAGATATATCCTGTAGTACAATGCTGTCAGTGATAAAATAACATCCATACGCCTACAAGGAAGACCAGTTCATGACTATTATTCAAATTTACGCACCAACCACTAAAGCCAAAGGAGAGGAAATTGAAGATTTTTACCAACGTCTGCAGTGTGAAATTGACCAAACATCCAATCAAGGTGTATTATTGATAATTACTGGTGATTTAAATGTGAAAGCTGGAAATAAAGAAGAAGCACTGTTAGTT
>NW_006921882.1:948946-950654 GCF_000298275.1 Orycteropus afer afer
AGCTGATTGTGGAATAGACCATCAACTGCTCATATGCACATTCAAGTTGAAGTTGAAGACAATTAAAACAAGGCCACAAAAGCCAAAATATGACCTTGAATATACCCCTCCTGAATTTAGAGACCATCTAGAAAACAGATTTGATTCACTGAACACCAGTGAATGAAGACTAGATGAATTGTGTGATGACATCAAGAACATCATCCATGAAGAAAAGAAAAGGTTATTAAAAAGACAGGGAAGAAAGAAAAGACCAAAATGGATATCAGAAGAGACTCTGACACTTGCCCTTGAGCGGAGAGTAAAGGAAGAAATGACAAGATAAAAGAACTAAACAGAAGATTTCAAAGAGCAGCTCAAGCAGACAAAGCCAATTATTATGGTAAAATGTACAAAGACCTAAGTTAGAAAAACAAAACAGAAGAACACAGTTGGCATTTCTCAAGCTCAAGAACTGAGGAAAAAAAATTTAAGCCTAGAGTTGCAATATTGAAAGATTCGATGGGCAATATTGAATGATGCAGGAAACATCAAAAGAAGATGGAAGGAATATACAGAGTCACTCTACCAAGAAGAATTGGTTGATGTTCATTCATTTCAGGAGATGAAATATGATCAAGGACTAATGGTATTGAAGGAGGAAGTTGAGGCTGCACTGAGGGAAGTGATGAGAAACAAGGCCCTAGGAATTGATAGGATACCCACTGAGATGTTTCAAAAAACGGATGCCACACTGGAGGCACTCTTGGCTATGCCAGGAGATTTGGAAGACAGCTACCTCACCAACTGACTGGAAGAGATCCATATTTGTACCCATTCCAAAGAAAAGAGAGCCCAGAGAATGTGGAAATTATCAAACAATGCCATTAATATCACATGCAAGTAAAATCTTACTGAAGATAATTCAAAAATGGTTACAGCAGTATATTGACAGAGAATATCCAGATATGCAAACTAAATTCAGAAGAGGAAATGGAACAAGGAATATCACTGCTGATGTCAGATGGATCTTGGCTCAAAGCAAAGAATACCAGAAAGATGTTTACTTATATTTTATTAACTATACAAAAGCATTTGATTGGGTGGATCATAAGAAATTACGGGTAACATTGAGATGAATGGGAATTCCAGAACACTTAATTTTACTCATTAGGAACCTGTACATAGACCAGGAGGCTGTTGTTCAAACAGAACAAAGGGATACTGCATAGGTTAAAATCAAGAAGGGAGTGTGTCAGGGTTGTATCCTTTCACCATACTTATTCAACCTATATGCTGAGCAAATAATCCAAGAAGCTGGACTATATGAAGAAGAATGTGGCATCAGGATTGGAAGAAGAATCATTCACAATCTGTGATATGCTGGTGACACAACTTTGCTTGCTGAATGTGAAGATGACTTGCAGCACTTACTGATGAAGATTGAAGAATACAGTATACAGTATGGATTACACCTCAATATAAAGAAAACAAAAATCCTCACAACTGGCCCTATAAGCAGCATGATGATAAATGGAGAAAAGATTGAAGTTGTCAAAGACTTCACATTGCTTGGTTCTACAGTTGACACCAATGGAAGCAGCAGTCAGGACATCAGACAATGTATAGCACTGGGCAAATCGGCTGTGAAGGACCTCTTTCAAGTGCTGAAGAGCAAAGATGTCTCCTTGAAGACTAAGGTGCACCTGACACAAGCCATGGTATTTTC
>NW_006921882.1:962166-964080 GCF_000298275.1 Orycteropus afer afer
TAAGGCACTTGACTGCTAACCAGAAGGCTAGTGGTTCAAACCCACCAGCCACTCCTTGGAAGGAAGGTTGGGCAATCTACTTTCGTAGTGATACTGCCTCAGAAACCCAAGGAGGGGTCGCTTTGAGTAGGGACTGACTCAACAGCATATAACAACAACACAACAATATATGGCATAAATAGACTATCAAGTATAACCCAAAATGCATAAACAGCAGAAGAGAAACCAGAGGAGTGCGACCTTCTAAAAATTAATTTTTTATGTGCTTCCAAAGACTTCTCCAAAAGAGTCAAAAGAGAACTTACAGATTGGGAAAATATACTCAGCAATGACATATCTGCCAAGGGACTTATCTCTAGAATTTATAGAAAAACTAGCCAGTGAAAACCCCATGGGTCACTACATAACACTGCCCCAGATAGTGCTGAAAGATGAGCCCTCGAGGTTAGAAGGGATGCAAGACGCACAGTAGTTGCAACCATGGTCTCAAGCCACCAACGATGATGATGATCATGTAGGAATGGGCAGCGTTTCCTTCTGTGGCACACAGGGCCTCTGTGAGTCAGAATCCACTTGACAGCAAGGAATGAAAACAGGCTTCAAGGAGATGAATCGGGCCAGAAACAACCACTTAGCCGCCTCCTGGGGTGAATGTGCTAAGGGAGGAGGCCACAACAGATGGAGCAGGCCAGGCATGGAGGCAGATAGGCTTCCTGGAGACACGACCTGAGCCCATCGGCCAACCACACCCTGGACTCGGCACTGTTCCCATCAGTGCCCTTCTCCATGACACTGGTTCTAGTTGGATTCTCTCTCCTGCCCTTGTTACAAGATCCATGATGCCAGGAGGTCAGACTCTCTTCAGATGGAGAACCATAAGGTGTCTTGAGAAGCACTTAGGAAAAGATCCCCAATGAATTTGAGGACTTGGCAGGTGAAGGTGCTTAAGTCCAGGAGAGGAAGCCAATGGGATCCTCCCTAAATCAAGAGTGAACGGAGGCAGGGTCCCTAGGAGCCAGGTGAGCTGGCTTCCCTCCTCCATCTGGTCTGGTCTCAGATAGGTCATCTCGTGGTGCTTTCTCACCCACGCAGGAGGCTGTGCACACAGCAACACCACGAGTGGAACATGCAAAGCAGGAAAAACACTTCTTTCCCTAATTAGCAGCTCTTGGGGGAAAGACTCAATTACCTTTTGAGGCATAAGTGGAACACCCATTAATGCTAATGGGATCTGAGCATGAGCTGACACTGCCTTCTGGGGCTGGAATAGTTGCAGCTCTGGAGGTGTGGCTAAGGGTAGGGGCCTTGTCCTTGTTCCCATGCCTGCAAGGTGCCTCCAGGAAAAACTATCTACACACCCAAAAGAACAAGGAAAGGAGCTAACACCCGAATTATACCCTGGTTGAGGCAATCCTCGGGTCACCTTAGTGCCTCCCAGACCTCACTTGCCCTCTGAACAGCCGTGCCAGTAACACACGGGTTCTGCTCTGTGCAGGGTGTGAGGCCCGTGGTATGAAGCTCCCAGTGTTGTTGCCATGGTGAACAACACAAATGCTCTTCTGCTGCCTGCCCACTGAGCCTCTGGTCTCAGACTCCAGCTGACCTGGCTGGCCCCCACTCACACCAGGAACTAGCCCAGGAGGCTGACATCCTCTCCCTGACACCTGCCAGGTGGGTGTCTGTGCCTTCCACATAGAGGTGCCCACTGGGGACAAGACACACGTCCCTGTCTCAGGGGCCTGGCACTGAGGGGTAGAAGGGGAGGCCCTGCCAGGGGAACAGGAGACAGGAGACACATCACGACAGTCCAGACAGAGAGGAGGGAGGGGCAGGCATGCTCGCCCTGGCAGAGGGAGGAGACGTTGCTGGACCAGGATCAGGACCCAGGCAGGCAGGCCCACGGTCAGAGGCTGG
>NW_006921882.1:964470-968758 GCF_000298275.1 Orycteropus afer afer
TCCCACAGAGCAGCTGGTGGGTTTGGACAGTCGACCTGCTGGTTAGCAGTTGAGCACTTACCCACTGAGCCCCCAGGGCTCCTTGGTGTATTCTCCTTGGTGTATTATTGTGATTATTGCTGTTGTTTTTATTGTTGCCATCTTTTAACACTGTCAGCAGGTATTGTCCATGCTATTTCCTGTCTGGACTGACAGGAAGGTTTGTTGTTGCTGCTGGTTGCTGTGGAGTGAGCTCGACTCATGGCAACCACATGTAGGACAGACGGAACATCCCTTGGTTCTGTGCCAACTTAACTGGTGTTGGAATGCTTGAGTTCACTGCTGTGGCCACTTGTCAATGTATCTCATAGAGAGTCACTCGTCTTCACCAATCCTCAAATTTACGGAACTGCTCACTGCCGTAAAGTTGGTTTCCTGAGGGCGCGTCCAACGTCAGCCAGCCGAAGACTCTCCATGTTCATTTCTAAAGAACGTCCTGGGATGGTGGATGACTTCACACTGCAGACATGAAGGAACACCCACTTCACACTGCCCTTCTGAATTTCCTTCTCCTCCTGGGCCTCAGCTGGGGGCCACCTGTGAGGTACCACTGCAGGTGCCTGTGCTAACCCCTCCTCCTCACCCCCTGACCTCACCACCCCCTCCTGCTCCATAGCAAACATAGCACAGAGGTCCACTGAAGCCTGTGCAGAGGAGCTCCATGAGAATGACTTGTTTTTCTGGGTCTCGCAAGCTTTCTGCCCGTGACAGGGTGCAGTCTTACTACTTTTCTGTCACTCTCTATGAGCGGGAAATATTTCCCTCCCGTCACAGGTTTCTGCCTTACACACGTTCCAGCTCTCGCAGGTTTTATTACATTTTGAAATCGCTCCAGGTGATTCTGAGGCATCCCAGCTCTCAGGAGAAACCCTCTGAGCTAAAGCAAAACTCAAAATATAAAAACAAGACAAATTGTCAGAATGTTCCTCTTATTCAAAGCAAGAGAAAATGATACTGCTACACACTTGTCACAGATGTTCCATCAGAATAAAAGTAACTAATAGAAAGCTTTCCGTGGACTGTTAGGCCCAAAGGAGCCTGATTAGAGAAAGTTAAATAATCAGATGACAGATGAGAGAAAAAATTACAAATAAATAACAAAAGCTAACAGGTTTCAAGAATATAAACAGCCAACCCAGGCAGGCACACTAAGGTGGGGTGCCTGGGCTCCTACAAACCTCGGGTCTCAAGTATCTCTGAACACACATTGTGCTAATTCTATGTTTTGGCCCAAACAGCTGAGAAGAAAAAAAATACAGGCTTGAGAATCAGAAGGCCTCGGTTCTAGTCCTGGCTTTGTCTTCTACAGCTGCTAAGACCACAAGTCACCCACTGCACACTTCCAAGCTCTATTTTCCTTGTGAGTACAGTGAGGCTAGTCATGTTTGTCAAAAGGGTTTTTTTCTGGGAAACACAAAAAAGATCATTTGTATGAGAAAATGTTCAAACTCCAAGGAGTTTAAATATTTACCCATTCAACAATGTATTCACTCCACAAACATCTGAGAGTCCATGTCTTATCTGGATCTCTACAAGAATAAACCGATGAAGGGTATATGAATGCTAGAGAGAGTTTCGTCTGGGAAATGGCTTACAGAATTGTGGGGACCAGCACATCTGAGACTTACTGCTTAGGAGGCAGGCTGGAGGTCTCTGCTGGAGAATAAGGTTGCAGGGACTGATGACCCCCAAATCTGTGTGTCAGGCTGAAGACTTCCACAGGCTTATGAACCACAAACCAGAGGTCAGGCAATGAAAAGAGAGCAGGGTCAAGAGGAAAACTGAGCTTGGCCAGAACATTCATTTATATACAGGAAGCAGGACACACCCCCAAGGAAACTCTCCTTTCAAGTGATTGGCTGATCCCACAGATGACACTGTGGAATTACACTATATCACATTATGGAAGAATACCCAGTCTAGTGTCTGGCAAACCACTGAGAATCACAGCTGAGTCCGATTGACACATCATATCAACCATCACAATCTGTTTATGCCAAGCACCGGAAACGCACTGGTGAGCAAGAAAACCCCTGTCCAAGAGGAGCTTTTGGTCTAGAAGGAGAGACAAAGATAGAAACAAGAAAACCACAAATCAATTACAATTTTAGACATGCTAGTATCAACAGTCATCTGGGAAACAATGGAGGAGCAGAGGTAATCCCAGAAGGAAGCCCTGCATTGGCGCAAATAGGTCAGACACTTGGCTGCTAACCAAAAGGTTGCAGGTTCGAGTACACCCAGAAGTGCCTTGGGAAAGGGGCCTGGTGATCAATTTCTGAAAAATTAGCCACTGAAAACCCTCAGGAGCACAGTGCTACTCTGACACACGTGGGGTCACCATGAGTCAGAGATGAATGGAGAACTGGTGAACTGGCCATTAGGCTTCTCTGAGGAGGTGGCAGGTAATCTAAGATGTAAAGAAAGGACCAACCAGGAGATGCTCCATGCATAAAAATGCAGAGAGAAGAGCAGGTGTGAAGGGGCATGGCTGATGCAAAAAAATGGTGTGCGGTCAGTATCTGACCTCCTCTAAATTCACAGGAGGGAAGCAGGATCAAAGTCACAGCCCAAAGCTGATTCCTGTGAGGTGGAGGGTCAGACATGCTGCCACCCTCCAACCTTCTTGCCAATTCTGACACCAGCTGTCCCTCCTACAACACTCTCCACTTCTTTGCTGGGTTCAATAATTTGTTGCAGTGGCCACACAGAATTCACAGACAATACTCACAAATAGAGATTTTATTAGGGAAGTAACAAATCATAGCTCAGGATCAGAATAACCCAGGATACAGTTCTTCAATCAGGACAGACTTTTCTCGGCCGTGCTGCGGGCACAGTGCTCTTCAACCTTGGCCTCTCAGGCCGGCAGCCCCCTCGGCCTGTGTGCTGCTCAAACAGGTGTTACAAAGCTCTTTTAGATTTGCCAATAGGTGTCCAGAGAGGCACTCCACCCCACCAGTAAGCTCTTTCCCAAACATACTCAGCTTTCTTGCTCCATGGGCCAGGAAGCTCACCATTCTGTCTCATGCCAGTCTTTGCTCTAGTGTCATTTCTCCACTGCTTCTTCACACTGCCTCTTGCTATCAAAACAAAGTGTTACAGTTCTCTGTCTCCTGGGTCTAGGAGGTTCAGTGTAAGGCTCTTGGGTCCAAAGGACACACTCCATTTCTGGTTCTTCTTTCTTGATGGCCGTGAGATCCTGCTTTCTGCCTCTGGGATGGCTCATGGTAAGCCTAGTGGGTGGCAAAACTGACCAATCCCATTAGGATTCCATACACCTTATTTGCATGGTCTCACCCTCACAAGGGTGCCATGCACCTTATTTACCTTAGTAACAAGCTATCCAATCCCCTTGGTGTGCCACAAGCACCTCATATCTGCATGGTCCCACCCAGTTAGCTGGTGGGAGTCAAAGACCATGGGTAGAAGGTTATATTAAGTAATTCACTGCAAGACAGTTGAAAAGGGTCTGAACTTGGTCAAGGAACTTAGAGGCTGCCACATCTTACTGCCCTCGAGTCGGTTCTGACTGACAGCAACCTGTGGGACAGAGTAAAACTGTCCATTAGGGTTCCCCAGTCTGTAATCTTTACAGGAGCAGACTGTCTCATCATTCACCCACGGAGCAGCTGGTTAGCAGCTGAGTGCTTAAGCACTGTGCCACTAGGACTCCTCAGAAGAGACCAATAGGGTCTAAATGTCATTGTTTTATCACAATGCTATTCAGCTCATTATTTAAGAAGTTTGAGTGCATAATAAAATTGTAAAGATTTCTTGAAGAAGTCTTGAACCTTAGACTTATTGAACCTGATTCTTCCCTGGGGGAGGGGAACCTGCTGGCTTGGAACTGGTGTTTCTAATCAGAGAGTATATTCCTTCTGCTCACTGAGGCTCTGGCCAGAAAGTCAACATGCTAAGAGGATTTGACCCTAACACTTGACTCAAAAAGTAACCCCAGTGAGTCACTGGGCTGGCGGGATGAGGACCATGGTCTCCAGGGACATCAAGCTCACCTGGCACAACATACGACACAAAAACACTGTTCTATACCCTACTTTGGTGAGTAGCAGACGGGGTCTTAAAAGCTTATGAATGGTCATCTAAGATGCAACTACTGGTCTCTCCTTGTCCAAAGCAAAGAAGAGTGAAGAAAATCAAAGATGTATGGAAACAATTAGTCCAAGGGACTAATGGACCACAGGAACCTCAGTCTACATGACCCTGAGACCAGAAGCACTACAAGGTG
>NW_006921882.1:969613-973035 GCF_000298275.1 Orycteropus afer afer
CCTTAGGCATTTGACTGCTAACCAGGAGGCTGGCAGTTCAATTTCACCAGCCACTCCTCAGAAGGAAAGTTGGGCACTCTACTTCCATAGTGATACCACCTCAGAAACCCAAGGAGGGGTTGCTATGAGTCGGATCTAACTCTACAGCAATGCATTTGCCTGTAGAGAAGGGAAAGTTATTTCAAGGCTGCTTAGAAGTACCTTCTCCATGAAGACAGAGAAGGGGTTAAGAGTAGAAAGATCCTTCACCAGGGTTGACTCCAGGGGTGGACATCAGGCACTGTACCAGAACATTCTATAGAAACCAGCCTTCTCCTCGAAGACTGAGAAGGGGTCAAGAGCAGAGAGATGTTTCACCAGGGTCAGCTCTAGGGGTGGACATCAGGTGTTGTGCCAGAACATTCTGCAGAAACCAATGATTCCTTTCATTATTCCTTACGTGAGGGACTAATCAATCAACTCATCAATCTACGCTCCAAGAACTGAAGAGAATCAACAGGAAGACTAGTCTGAACCTAAGAAAGTTTCTAAGGTAATGTGTCACAAAATGAATACCGTTGGAATAAAAACAGTATTTTTTTTTTCTAATAAGTTAGCAATAATTACCTAAAACGTTTAATAGGAAAATAAAAATCCCATCCACAATAAGAAATGTAAAACATGAAACACACAGAAATAAAATGTATGAAAAAGTTTGGATTTATCAGAATGGAATTATAAAATTCTGACTGAGTTACACTGATTTAAAAATAAAAGACTAAGATAAAAAAAGAGCTGTACCAGGCTTAAATGGGATGCCTCAATTTGGTGAAGATGTCAATTCTCCAAAATCATTTTATATCCTTAACTGTCACAACAGCACCCAATCATCCCACTGTGGTTCTGGTGTAATACATGTGATGGAATGGGCAAAGGATAAGAAAAATGCAGTGAGAAGGGGCCTGACGCTGGAGATTTAAATATTTAATAAAACTGTGGTGATTAGAACAATGTGGTAAAAGTCAAGGACAGACTTAGATGAATAAAAGAAAATTACAGGTACAAAAAGAGAACTGACTAGAAATATAGGAAGTGGGTATATTGTAAAAATAGCATTTCAAGTAAAAGGCAAAAAATAGACTCTTCAAAGAACAGTGCTGAGTCACCTGGCTAACCCTCTGGGGGGAAAAAGAAGGGTCAGAAAATCATATCTCACACTAAAAGGAACTTCCCATGGGCTGCAATGTCAAACAGGAAGAAAACAAACCTATAAAAGAACTAGAAGAAAATAATGACTATCTGATCTTGGTGGCGGGGACAACCTTAAGTATAAAAGCAATTAACAGAAGCCTTAAAGAAAGAATCATAGATCTGACTTAATTTTTAAACCTTCGAACATGAAAACACACCATAAAAAACTAGAATGCTACTGACAAACTGGAGGAAATATTTTTAGCATACATAACATGAATACATCAGTACACTGAGAGTATCCCCAAAGCCCGTTTTAAGTGAGGACATAAAGGGGGGCATTTTAGTCACTGCTGATGAGCATGAAGTTTTGGCTTCTTCTTTGAGGAGATGCTGAGGTCATTTGACCAAAGAGCCCACCTTCAAAGGTTAACTTTAAAAAAATAAACAAAGGTAGCTTCAAAGATCCCAGTATGAAAGGATTCATCAGTATTTTCCAACAAAACTTTTTATGTTATTGTTGTTGTTAGGTGCCATCAAGTCAGCTCTGACTCATAGGGACCGTATGTACAACAGAACAAAACACTGCCTGGTTCTGTGCCAGCCTCACAATCCTTGCTATGCCGAGCCCATCATTGCAGCCACTGTGTCAATCCATCTCATTGAGGGTCTTCCCCTTTTTCATTGACCCTCCACTTTATGAAGCATGCTATCCTTCTCCAGGGAATGGTCTCTTCTGATAAAATGACCAAAGTAGGTCAGACGAAGTCTGGCCATTCTCACTTCCAAGAAGCATTCTGCTGCACTTATTCCAGGACAGATTTGTTAGTTCTTTTGGCAGTCCATGGTACTTTCAGTATTCTTCACCAACATCACAACTCAAAAGCATCAACTTTTCTTCAGTCTTCCTTATTCAATGTCCAGCTTTCACATGTATATGATGTGACTGAAACTACTATGGCTTGGGTTAGGTGCACCTTAGTCTTCAAAGAGACATCTTTACTCTTTAGCACTTTAATGAGGTCTTTTGCAGCAGATTTGCCCAGTACAATACATCTTCTGATGTCTTAATGCTGCTACCATTGGTGTTGATTGTTGAACCAAGTACTATTAAATCTTTGACAAATTCAATCTTTTCTCCATTTATCGTGATGCTGCTTATTGGTCCAGTTGTGAGGATATTCGTTTTCTTTATGCTGAGATGTAATCCATACTGCAGACGGTAGTCTTTAATCTTCACCAGTAAGTACTTCAAGTCATTATCACTTTCAGCAAGCAAGGCTGTGTCATCTGCATAGCACAGGTTGTTAATGAGTCTCCCTCTCTCCAATCTTGATGCCATGTTCTTCTTTATATAGTCCAGCTTCTCAGATTGTTTGCTCAGCATACAGATTGAAAAAGTATGGTGAAAGGATATAACCCTGACACATTCCCTTCCTGATTTTAAACCATGCAGTGTCCCCTTGTTCTGTTCGAACAACAGCCTCCTGGTCTGTGCGTAGATTCCTCATGAATGCAGTTAAGTGTCCTAGAATTCCCATTCTTCTCAATGCTATCCATAATTTGTTATGACCCACACAATCGAATGCTTTTGTACAGTCAATAAAACACAAGTAAATGTCTCTCTGGTATTCTTTGCTGTTGGCCAAGATCCATCTGACATCAGCAGGCCTTTTGGTAAGATGGTAGAATAGGCAGAAAAGCTACATAGGCCCTCTTCAACAAAGAAAAGAGAAACTGATTGACACAGATACAGAAGATAATCCTGAAGCTCTGATATTTGAAAGGAAGGATAAAGAAGTGGATTAAACACCAACTAGTAGAATAGAAGAACCTGAACAAAAACCGTGAATAAAGAGACAAATGGAGTGGTAGACTGTCAGCTATCCTGATGGCACAGAAAGTCTGAGTATTTCTAAGTGGTGTCAGGACCTGAGAGTTAACCTAAAAATCAGCCCTGTTCACCAAGAACTGTATGGATGACTGCACTGGTAGCTGATGACTAAAAGGAAAATAGCAAAGCAGGTGACAAACTGAATTGTGGAGTTTTGGCTGTCCAGAGGATGCAGCTATTTTGAATGTTTATAAATGGTGGCCATTTTGGATATTTAAAGTGTTTTGGTTCCCTAGTGCCACTCTGGCAAGAATATACCACAAATGGGATGGCCTTAACAAATAGGAGTTTATTCTTACAATTTGGTGGCTTTAAATCCAAGTTCAAAGTGCCAGGCTCTAGGGGCTGGGTGAAAGCC
>NW_006921882.1:974915-976337 GCF_000298275.1 Orycteropus afer afer
AGACTTCTCTCAACCTCTGCTTCTTTATTGATAAACCCAATCAGTGTGGATGTAAGAGGATCAAGTTGAGGTGCACCTGAGTGGTTGGAATAATCAATGGCTCATTCACTTATCTAACAAATATTTTGCCACTGTTCCCCAGGTACTGATCTAGGGCTGGGACACAGCCTGGGACAAGCTAGACATGGAACTTACATTCTAGAGGGGCAGATAACAAACAAGAAACAGTCAAGAACATTTCAGAGAGTAAAGACATCAAAACAAAAGTTTGTGAAGAAGAGTTATAGGGCAGTGTGTATTTAAGTCACAGAGTCAAGGGGAGCTTCTTGAAGGAGATGTCATTTAAGCTGAGACCTGCAGTGAGAGCTCTTCAGTGCTAGCAGACCTGAAAAATAAGAGGCGGTCAGGCCAAACTCAGAGTAAAGGGTTACTCTGCTCTATCTCTGAGGTAATGAGGAGGAAAACTTTGGTTGTTCCCAGAATGATTGCTTTTGTGAAAACTGCCCGTCCTTGAAAGATGAATGGAACCATCTTCACAAAGTGCTCATGCAAGTTGGCTCCAGAATGTCTATAGATTGATTAACTGATGTATGATGTATGGTTACTGTTTCCCTAAACCTCTCTAATATCAAACACCCTTCTCCTTGTCTAGTCTTTGGAGCATTTAGCGCTCTCATGCTGTGGTCTCCAAGTACAGTTTGATTCCCCAATAGAACAACTTCCTTTTCTATTCCTGAAAGAGTAAGGATTTTGTTCTTTAACATTTCTGGCATCAGAATTGTGGGATTCTGAAGGTGCATTTCCTTTCACAATCCCTGAGGCATTAAGCGCATGGGCCCTGGGACCAGCAGAGCTGTTTTGTCTCTTTACTATTGTGGAAACTTTGGAATTGTCCTAAGGTAAGTAACTTCTTGAACTGAGCTCCACGTTTTTGTGCAGAAGCTCTCCAAGCTTTATTATAGGATTTGTTTTGTTCTTGCAAGTGTGTGTGGAAATCTGTTTTCAACCCTTTGTTAAAAATGGGACATGCCACTTTGATGGGCACTTTGGAGCCACCTTTGAGGACTACTGCCCGCTACATAAACAAGCACTCTGGTCCTTTAATGTTCAAGTTCCTGTCTGGTCCACATAACTTCATCAAGTATAAGTTAGAAAATCAGTGGCCACTTTGGGGTCCCTTTGGTCTTGTGCACAGTAAATTAGAGAATGAGGTTCCCAGATTAAAACAGTTTCAGTAGGGTGCCTATACTGATTGTTTGTATTTGGATTTTTGTTCAAGGTCCCTAACAACAGTCTGTTAAATCAGTGGCCTTTTAGTTATTTTCCATTTAGAGAAACTAATATGTTTAAAACAAGAGAATATGTCTCTAGCTGACAGACTCAATTAGGAATTAAATCAGGTTTTGTATGGTTGTTACAAAG
>NW_006921882.1:977207-995023 GCF_000298275.1 Orycteropus afer afer
ATTTGGTAGTGATTATTCACATGTGAAAAAAGATGTGTGGACTCCCATCTTCCACCCCGAGTCCCCCTAACCCTCGGCTGAAGAATTTTGAAGAAGGGGGGTACATCATAGCACATCAACTGTAAAAAACAGCAAAATCTGCAAAAGCTGGAACTTATACCAGGCAAAAACCTGTTAGAGAGAGAAAACGCAAATATGTTCCACTAAAACAAGTGATAGAGAAGAGGTAAGACTGCATTTTGTCAAAGGCAAAGACTTTGCAGGACCCAGAAGAATAAGGCAGTCCCGTCAAGTTCTGGCTCTCATAGGTTTCACTGTGTAAGCTTAAACCAATATGGATTTAACCCGAAATGCCATTCACTTTCAAGCACCACTCTTGCTAACATCTTTTAGAATTTTCAATGGCCAATGTTGGTGATGGCATGAGGAAACAGGGTCCCAACTAATCATTGGTGCAATTTTATGATATATTATAAAATGAAAAAGGTGCAAAATAGTGTGTATAGGCTCCAGTCATCAGAGTGAGAAAGCAGGGACACACACACACACAATTTATGACTTGAACATATCTCCAAAGAGTCACAAACAGAAGTGGCAACAGAGGTCTCCTCAGGGCAGGAGAACCAGGAGACCAGGCAGTAAGAATATCAGGGAGAGTTCCCACTATCTAACACAGGTGTGATGGAGATGATGATGGCAGTGTGCCCTCTTTCATACTACTTAATTTTTACCACCTGCATATATTGCCTACTAAAATATTATTTTAAATATAAACATAAGGTAGAGGAGGGAATACCGAAAAAAAAAAAAAAATGCACTGACCCATGTCCAAAAAAGCAAAAGCCTTGATTCTGGATTATCAGATACTTAAAATATTTACAATTTTAAGTAAATAAATGTAAGGAGGAGGAGAAAAGGGATGCCAGACCAACGGAATCTCCAGTCTTGAAGGACATCTGAGAGGCAGCATAGCATACGGGAGCTGAAGTCAACAAAGTAGCTCCTCCCCCTTAACAGCATCAAGAAGGTCTACACGTCTCTGGGTCACAAGGAGCAGATAAGTCGAATGACTCTCGATTCAAACATGTGGGTTTGGGGCCATGTTTCTTTTTTTTTTTTTATTAGGATTTGGGTGAAGATTTACAGAGTAAATTCACTTTTCATACAGCAGTTCACATATACTTTGTCTCATGTCATTGACCAAAATTTACAATGCAGCAGCTCCCCTCCCACTTCCTCCCCATAGTTACCTCCTCCCAGTGTCCATCCCTTCATACTCTTCGAGAGGCCCATTTTCTGCCAACCCTGTATATGATCTTGGATACACTCTCCATTTAGACATACATAATTGTTTAGCTTGTTCACCCATCTATCCGTCCCTATACCCATGTTTGCTTTCATTAACAACTCAGTATTGTATTTACAAAGGGGTTCATATTTGTTGTTTGTACTGCCCATGTAACTCTCTCTGTCTTTCTCATCCTCAATGCTGCCATATTGGTCACTCACATTTGGTACATTGCCCTTCTCTTCACCCAAATCAATATTTATCTCTATCTATCTAACAGCATTCCCTCCCCTTCCCTCCCACCCCTGGTAACCAACAAAGAAAATGTCCTCCAATATATAAACATTTCCTTAACTTTTACAATAACGGACTAATACAATATTTGTCCTTTTGTGATTGACTTACTTCACTCAGCATAATGTCCTCCAAGTTCATCCACAATATGCGGTGTTCTGCAGATTCTACATTATTCTTTAGCGTTGCATAGTATTCCATTGTGTGAATGTACCAAAGTTTGGTTATCCATTCCTCAGTTGTTGGACATCTAGGTTGTTTCCAAGTTTTGGCTATTGTAAATAGTGCTGCGATGAACATCGGCGTGCATATATCTGTTCTTGTTATGGCTCTCACTTCTTTAGGGTATATACCTAGTAATGGGATGGCTGGGTCAAATGGTATTTGTATTTCCAACTTTTGAAGGAATCGCCATACTGCTTTCCACAATGGTTGTACCATTTTACAGTCCCACCAGCAGTGTATGAGAGTCCCAATCTCTCCACAACCTCGCCAGCATTTGTTATTTTCTGTCTTGTTGAACTTTGCTACTAGTGCTGGAGCAAGATGGTATCTCATTGTTGTTTGGGGCCATGTTTCTTATAGCTCTTGGCCCTGAATTTGCTGTTGATATTACTGTGTGCTGTCAAGTCAATTCTGACTCATATGACCTCAAGTGATAACAGAGTAAAACTGTCCCATGGGGTTTCCTTAGCTATAATCTTTACAGGTACAGTTCTCCTGGTCTTCTCTCCAGTGGGGTAGCTGGTGAGTTTGAACTGCCCACCATTCAGTTAGAAGATGATACTTAATCACTCCACTACCAGAGCTCCCTGGCCCTGAATTCAGAGGACACCATGTTGGTCCCAGCCCAAGATTTTAAACAGCATAAGGAAGTATCACTGACACATCGTTAGTAATGACCAATCCCTAGAGAAGGCCATCTGGTAACATAGGGGGTCAGCTCCAACAAGGAGACCCTCCATGAGATGGAATGACAACACAGCCACTGATCTTGAGAAGGTACAAGAGCGGGCAGCGTTTTGTTCTGGTGTGTACTTAAGGTCACCAGGAGCTGGAAACAACTGGACAGTAACAAGTTTCCTTAAGAACCGCACCTCTAACCCCATGGTTTTGGAAGTAGATAAAGACAGTAGCCCACAGCCTTAACACATTGGTCCTTTCTACTGGTCTGAAATGCTTCTTCTGTCCTTGGGGTCCTCCGGGCCTATGAGACAAGAGAAGCCACATCCTTCACCACTTAACACTGACAATTTGCTGTTTTTCCACATCTCAGACACAACTCCGTGACTTATTTGGCACTGGGGTATTTGGATCAGCAGAAACACTGGAACATCTGGGGAACACAAGCGTCCCTGAGTGTGCTCTGCAAGCCCTATTGGTCTGTTCTCAGCATCCTGTGGTGTAAGCTGGTCAGCGCATGGCAACTGGAATTCTTATCAAACCCACAGAAAGAGTCATCCAAGAGGAACTTGCTTCATTACAGGATGTGTCCTTGTGCTGAGAAATTAAAGAACTAGGACCATGGGGCTGCTTCTTTTTGTCACGTGTCATTGACTTTTGACTCTTAGTGACCCTATGTGACAGAGGAGAACTGCCCCCTAGGGCCTTTGAGGTTGTCATCTTATGGGAGCAGGTCACCAGGTCTTTTCTGTCATGGAGCTGCCTGGTGGGTTTGAACTGCCAACCTTTCCGTTAAGAGCTGAGTGTGTAACTACTGCAGTCCTGAGTACCAAACTGGTGTGAGATATAGACACATTGCTTAGACACACATACACACAATATCGTCCCAGCAAAGCAACCTCAGTTCTAGGGGCCGTACACCCAGTAGGCAATTAGTGTCTTCTGCAAACATTCTCTTAGTGAATGTAGCTTACCTTACAAAAGTAAGCCAAGTAACAACTCATCCTTAAACTATGAATGTGTCCACTAGCCAGACTTTTTCCTCCCCACTCAGATCCTCCCCAAATAACTCTCTTCTTGCTCTTTTTACATTGTTTCTCCAATTTCTCTGAATAATGTTTTTCTTAATTAAAAACACAGGGAATAATATATCAAGTGCACAAAACTGGTCGTAGTTAAAGCCATTGTCTGGCTATGTGTGTGCACATGTGTGAAAGTACAACATTGTTCACAAAGGGGCCATGCTCTTCCCCATCCAGCTCTTGCCAATGAACTAGTTATCATGAACTGAGTGTGTACCTTTCCAGCCCAATACTCAAAGCTCTTCCCTTTCTCCCCCCTCCCTCCTTCCCTCCCTCCCTCCCTCCTTCCCTCCCTCCTTTCTGGCAGCAGACTCACATGATGTGCATGACAGGCATGCCATTGCTTTGTTGGGGATTTGTAGGTGTATAAACACAATATCACACTGTGCATTTTGTCTGGCAACTTGATTTTTACATGGAAATTTAGATTGTTGCTTTGATTACTGGCTAGGGTTCTACTGTAAAATGGCTGTAGCATCTGAACCTGCCAAACTTCAGGGGGAATAATTCAAATCAAGATGAGGCCAAAGGTGAATTCTGAGGTGGAGGTCAGACATACCTCCACCCTCCAAACTTTTCACCAATTCTGACACCAGCCATCCCCCCCCATGGCACTACTTCTATGCTGGGTTTGATCATCTGTTGCAGTAGCCACACACAACTCACAGTCCAAACTTAGTTAAGTGGTTTATCAAGGAAGTAACAGAGAACTTCAGGGCAGGACAGCTCTCTTGGGTCCTTGTGGCCGGGCAGACCTCTTCCCCGTCACCCCCTCCCCAAAAAAGGACAGGCTCCTCTCATCCCTGCTGTCTGCCACCATCAATTCTGCTGCAGGACCCCTTATGGGCCTGTCACTGCTGGTGCCACCACTGGCCCCCTTCCAGGCCTGTGCTGTCTTTGGCGTTTGAGGCGTTGGCTTGCATTACAGCTCTCTCAGGAGGCTCCTTGCCCCCTTTCTCTTCACCTCTCTCCTGCTTTCTACTTCTTCCTGCTTCTTCTCTTCCTACTTTTTTTCTGTTGCAAAACCCTCTGTGGGGTTTACTACATATATACACAACTCCTTGTCAGCTTCAAGGCATGGCTCTCCCAGCAAGTCCACAAACTGACCAATCCCCTGTCAGTAGGCCACACATACTTCATTTGCATAGTAGGCTACAGACACTTTATTTGCATAGTCTAATGACCAATCCCTGCAAAGCACATTACCAATCACAGAGCAGGCTGCAGTGCAGGACCAGGCAAAAAGTATCCAATCAAGTTGTTCATAAATCACTCAGAAAATGTCAGTCAACCTAGACAAACATAACAAACTCTCGGGATAGCAAACAAGGGCTTAGCAGGAAAGCAAGCTGTTTTTCCAAAGCAACAAGGCGAAAGGCCACATAAAGGAATTCACTTCACCACATTCACTAAGGAGCCCTAGTGGTCCAATGGTTCAATACTCAACTACTAATCTAAAGGTTGGCAGTTGTAACTCACCCGGTGGCTTTGTGGGAGAAAGCCCTGGAGGTTTGCTCCCATAAATATTACAGCCTAGAAAGCCCTATGGGGCAATTCCACTCTCATGTGGGGTTGCCACGTGGAGGAGTTGACTCAACTGCACATGACAACAACAGTACTCCACTGCATGAGAGTGCCACGTCTGACACACTCAGTGCCCAGGTGATGGCCACTGAGGTCATCTTCAATCTCTCCCTGACAGTCGCCAGCTTGCACACAGTGCTGTGGCCACAGTGAGCTCCCTGGCATGCACCAACTTGCACAAGAACCAGTCACCATGAGTCAGAGCCTGATGGTGTCCACCCTTCCTTGACGTTCCCATACTGCCTCTCCTGGACGGCCATGTCACCACACACTTCCACCTGAAATGCAGAGCTATTTCTTCACATTTTCCCAATGCTTGATATTGTCAAATTGAAAAAAATAAACTTTTTTTGTCCATCTGTCAGGTGAAAAATATCCTGCTCCTTGTCTCCTCTCCTCCTTCTGACCTCTCCTGCTCCTTTCTTAGCCAGTTCACTCCTAGAATAGCAGGCACAGTGACTGTTTTCTTTCATGTTCTTGGATAACTAATACCAATGGTAGCAACCTGAGGCTGAGGAAAGCTGGGAGACTTTCCAAAGGTCCCACAGCTAAGAAGTGGTGGAACAGAAGCATGTCTTGTGGCTTCCAAAGTGCCCTCAACCACTTCTAGGTATTTGTGAAGGGCTTGTGCGTGCAAGGCCAAGGACACAGAAGCAAAGATGGCATACCATGAAAAAGAGGGAACCCTCCCTACTCCCATAAAGTCATGGTGTGGCTCCGTGGTGAGTCTTTGCTGAGTTGTCCACTAGTGATCCAATCCATACACCATGATAACATACTCAGAAGCAGACAGGAAGGTACCCCTTAGGACTCCAGAAGCAGGCTGCCGGGGTTCTTGACCAGGACTTGGTAATTAATTTCAATCCTCTGAGCCTTAGTTTCATAACCTGTTAAAAAGGCAGCATTTACTACATAGGGTGTATATTAGTGCCAGTGGCATAGTGCCTAAAGCACTTGACTGCTAGCCAGAAGGCTGGCAGTTCAAACCCACCAGCCCCTCCTCAGAAGGAAGATGGGGCAATCTATTTCTGTAGAGATACCACCTCAGAAACCCAAGGAGGGATTGCTGTGAGTCAGGTCCAACTCCACGGCAGTGAGTTTTGAGTTTAGCAGCCGTAATAAAGCAGCACAAAGTGGGTGCTTTAAAATGGCAGAAACTAATTGATCAGTTCTGGGGGCTGAAGTCCAGATGCAGGGTGTCTAGAGGCCGCACCCCTCGGAGGCTCTAGGGGAAGGTCTCTCCTTGTCTCTTTATGGCCCCTGGTGACCCTTGGCCTGTAGATCATACCCATCTGTCTCCGCTTTCATGAGAAAAGGTTGACTGACATTTTCTTCCCTCTTCCTCTCTCTCTCTTCTCCTCATATATAAGGACTACTCAGACTGGATTAGGACCCCACCTACTCCCAGATGACTATCTCTTAATTTAACTGACCCAGGCAGTCCCTGGTTACAAATGTTCAGACTTCTGGCTTATGTACAATCCACAGTTACAAACCCACTCCTGTAGAGCCTGTTAAGCGGTCCCTCCATATCTGCAGGGATTGGCTCTAGGACCCTATGGATACTGAAATCAGCAGGTGCTCAAGTCCCTGATAGAAAATGGCACAGCATTGGCAGGTAATATCCTGTGTACTTCAAACCACCTCTAGACGGACTTATAACACCTGACACAATGGAAATGCCATGGAAATAGCACTTTACACTCCTCAGCCTTTGAGGGACTACTTTCAGCACCCAATTGCTTTTCATTCCTGAATATTTTCCATCCACAATTCGTTGAACCCTTGGCTGTGGAATTTTCAGATACAAAGCACTGAATGTGTATTGAAAACCCAAGGTACATGCAATCATTCCTAGAAACCAATAGGAGCTACTTGGCAATGCAGATCAAAATGTTATTATTACGATTACTGCATGATCATGTTAAAGAAGTTTAGTATATCCGAGTGGGTTTAATGCTTTCCATGCATAGTAAGGTGCACTATATGCCATAGGCTAAGACAAGCTTTTAGCTAACTGACATCAGATATGAACCATACTTAACTGCTCCAATGCATTACAAATCTGACTGAAGACAGACTTAGGAACAAAACTCACTCATAATCCGGAGACTCCCTGTAATGTCTCCACGGACAGAGTCTGCTTCCAAACCAGGTCATGTTCAGAGGTACCAGGGCCAAGACTTCAAATACCTTTTTAGCCAACACAATTCAATCCAATGAGAAATGAAGGAACGGTGTTAGGAGTGATTACTATCAAACCGTCAGGATTAGACTTCTGCAGCCCAGCCCCTCTGCCCAAACATCGGATGAATTCAGCATCCATTTAACAGTGAGACTGAGTCCGTATCCACCTACCTGGAGAGCCAGAGCCCACACCCCAGGGTCCCAAGTGTGATTCCTAAAAAGCAGGAAGGAGGCTGAGAAGAGATTCACTGGCTGTCAACCTCCCTCTGAAGAGGTCGGGGCAGCCTACCAACCCCAAGGGTGCAACACATCTTCCCAAGTGGCTGAGCCGGGTCAAAAGGCAGGGTGTTCCTCTACCCCTGTCACCCCACGTATAAAGGGCGGCCACGCATGCTCTCTCCTCTACTGCTGTCACGTCTGGAGCTCTGAGGACAGGCCTCAGGGGGACTCGCTGTCCAATGCCTGGTGCTGACACTGTGCTAAGAAGTCTCCGAGGCAGTTGTCACTGGCCTTCTCTGCCACCTGTAACAGCACTGCCATCGGAGGCTCTGTGAGGCCACAGAGCCTCTATGCTGTGTCCTCGTTTTACACAAACACTAAAGCCTTCGAGGTACTTCTCTCAACACGTATGTCACCTTCCCAACAGCCTAGCAAAATGCTTGCTCTCCCCCAGAACAAATGCTTCACAGAACCGTTGACAGTTAAAGTTCAGAGAACAGGGCTAAAGATGTCGACCCATTTAATCCTCTCCCAGAGCAAAGTCAGACAGACCACTTCCACGAGGTGCCCGTGAGTCAGCGCTGACGCAACGTCCGTGAACAGGAGCAGCGGCAATAAGGGAGCAGAGGCTATTTCAATGCCCGGTTTCTAGATCGGAAATGGAACGCCCAGGCGGTGAGGGGGAAAATGCCTGACCCGCCATCCTCAGTCAGTAGATATTCATGTGAAAATGACTGCCAAACAGTATTAGGTTGAATGAACAAGACACAGCGAAAACGGCATGAGTCAACTTTGTTTACAGAATCCGTACCTACCTACACACGAACAGAGACAAAGGGCTGCAGCCGAACAGACCAGGACACCAAGAGCACGCACTCCGGCACTGAAGTTATACGTGACAACTGTTCCTACTTTTGCGCATCTACATGTGAAGTGAGCAGGAGGGGAGGGTCTATACACACAGATGGACACACGTATCCACAGGTGAGGGTGTGATGACAGCGTGGATGTACAGGAGAGTGAGCACACACGGGTGAGGTGAGCACACACGGGAAAAGGAGTACACACGGGGGAAGGTACACGCGCAGGTGAGAGCACGCACACACAGGGGAGCTCGAGTATGCGCAGGGGAGAGGAAACACACACAGGTGAGGATGTGTACTCACAGGTGAGAGCACACACGTGCAGGTGAGGGCACCCACACACAGGCGAGGGCACACACATACAGTTGAGGTACACATGCCCAGGTGAGGGTGTGCATGCACAGGTCTGGTCCCAGAAGGCTCACAGCGCATTTTTCTGAGTTTGATGAGAGACCTGTTAAGTGCTGCTCAGAGTCAGCCTGGCTGAGGTACTGCTGAGAGTCCCACCCAGAAAGAAGCTCCCTCCCGAGTCCCCATCAGTCTTCCTGGACCCTGTGCCACTTCCTCTTTCCCAAACCACCCTGCCTTCAAGAGGGAACACCTCCTTCACCAGCTACTAAACTGACCAGAGCAGCCCCCTGGCGGCAGTAAGCTCTGAACACTTCACACGTTTTGTGCACTAAAACCCAAAAACCAAACCCACTGCCACTGAGTGGATTCTGACTCATAGCGACCCCCCACTGGGTTTCTGAGGCAGTAAATCTTGACCGAAGTAGACTGTCCCACCTTTCTTCTGCAGAGCAGCCAACTTTCTGGTTAGCAGTCAAATGCCTTAGGCACTGCGCCACCACAGCTCCTGTCCTTAGGTACTAGGCGGGTTCTGTCGCTACCCCCACTGTACATATGAGGGCAGGGAGGCTCAGAAAGCAACGGCCAAAGTCGAACCAGCAGCTCACTTACGAGCCGCTTCATCCTTTCCCTCTTGCAGCCTCCTCCTTTCCCGGCCTTTACCCTAAGCTCCTCCGTCCCTCTCTCCCTCCAGTCCTTCCCTCGCTGTCTTTTCACTTAAATGCCAGCCTCACTTCCTAAATCCCTTCTTCTCTTTCCTCTTCCTTCCCTCGCTTTGTCCCCACTTCCCTCTCTTCCAGCCAAGATCAGCAGAACCGCCCAGCTGAGCCCAGCCTAAAACACTAACACACAAAATTATGAGCTGAATAAATAAATTGCTGTTTGAAATCACTGGATTTGGAGATAGTCAGTAAACAGCCAACAGGTACATCAGGTCACTTGAAATATCCCCAAAAGTCTATACAAAGGCAGCGTCCCCTGATAGATGAGGCAATCATACCTCACAGAGCTCAGTAAAGTCACGCTTGCAGACACCAGGTCAAACAGCACTGCCCCAACATCATAAAAACTGAAGAACTGACCCCGAATGAAAGAGGCTACCCTAAAAGCAAATGAACCCTGGTGGTGCCATGATTAAGGACCTGGCTGTCAACCAAGGGGTCAGTGGTTTGGACCCACCACCTGCTCCAGGGGAGAAAGAGCTGGCTATTTACTCCCACAGAGATTACAGCCTGGAAAAAAGCCCTATGGAGCAGCTCCACTCTGGGTCCCTACGAGTCGGAATTGACTGGATGGCACACAACAACAACTCTAAGAGTAGGTCGTGTTTCCTCAGACAAGTCCCAAGTTCAACAGGTTTTTTCTCTTTCTCTTTACCTATTTGGCAGTGTTCCCTCCCCACCCCTCCCACTACAGGTAACCAACAAAGAAAACTGCCTTCCACATATAAACCTTTCCTTTATACGATAACAGACTAATAAAATATTTGTTCTTCTGTAATTGACTTATTTCACTCAGCATAATGTCCTCCAAGTTCATCCACGTTATGCAGCGTTTTGCAGATTCTACATTATTCTTTAGTGTTGCATAGTATTCCATTGTGTGTATGTACCATAGTTTGGTTATCCATTCCTCAGTTGAAGGACATCTAGGTTGTCTCCATTTCTCTGCTATTGTAAATAGTGCCGTGATGAACATGGGTGTGCATATATCTGTTCTTGTCCTGGCTCTCCCTTCTTTCGGATATATACCTAGGAACGGGATTGCAGAATCAAATGGTATTTCTAATTCCAACTTTTTAAGGAATCACCATACTGCTTTCCACAGTGGTTGTATCATTTTACAGTCCCACCAGCAGTGCATGAGAGTCCCAATCTCTCCACATCTTCACCAGCATTTGTTATTTTCTGTCTTGCTGAACTTTGCTACTAGTGCTACAACAGTATCTCATTGTTTTGATTTGCATCTCTAGTGCCTAAGGCATTTGACTGCTAACAAGAAGTCTGGTGGTTCAAACCCATCAGCCACTCCTTGGAAGGAAGACTGGGCAATCGACTTCCATAGAGATACTGCCTTGGAAACCCAAGGAGGGGTCGCTATGAATCAATTCAACTCAAAAGCGGTGAGTAATGGCTAATGATGGTCAACATTTCTTCATATGTTTGTTGGCCACCTGAATACCCTCTTTGGTGAAGTGTCTATTCATGTCTTCTGCCCATTCTTTAACTGGATTATTTTTCTTTTTGTTGTTGAGATGTTGGAGTTTTCTATAAATTCCAGAGATAAGTCTCTTGTCAGATACATCATTGCCAAATATTTTTTCTCAATCCGTAGGTTCTCTTTGGACTCATTTGGAGAAGTCTTTGGAAGCACATAAAAATTTAATTTTCAGAAGGTCCCATTCATCTAGTTTCTCTTCTGCTGTTTGTACATTTTGGGTTATGCGTGATAGTCTATTTATGCCATATATAAGGGCCCATATATGTGCCCCAATTTTTTCCTTGAGGAACTTTATAATTTTAGGTTTCACCTTTCAGTCTTTGACCCATCTGGAGTTAGTTTTTGGGTATGGGTGAGGTCTTGTTTCATTTTTCTGCAAATGGATATCCAGTTTTGCTAGCACCATTTGTTAAACAGACAATCTCTTCCCAACTTAATGGATTTCAGCCTTTTGTCAAGGACCATAGATCGATGGATCTATTTCTGGGTTCTCAATTCTGTTCCACTGGTCTATGTGTCTGTCATTGTACCAATACCAGGCTGTTTTGACTACTGTGGCTGTATAGTAGGTTTTCAGATTCGGGAGTGTGAGGCCTCCTGTTTTGTTTTTCTTCTTCAATAATGCTTTGCTTATCTGAGGTCTCTTTCCATATAAAGTTAGTGATTGGTTTTTCCATATCCTTAAAGAATGTTGATGGGATCTGGATTGGGATTGCATTGAAGGTATAGATTGCTTTCAGTAGTACTGACGTTTTCACAATGTTCAATCTTCCTATCTACAAGCATGGTATGTTCTTCCATTTATGTAGCTCTCTTTGGTCTTCTGAAGTAGTCTTTTGTAGTTTTCTTTTTACAGGTGTTTTGTATTCCTGGTAAGATTTATTCCCAAGTATTTTATTTTATTTTTTTTTTTAGTAGCTATTGTAAATTGTATTGATTTCCTTATTTCTTTTCCAGCTATCTTTTTCCTGGTGTAGAGGAATCCAACTGATTTTTGTATGTTGATCTTGTATCCTGCCATTATACTAAATCTCTCAATTAGTTTCAGCAGTTTTTTTTTTTACTGAGTCTCTTGAGTTTTCTAGGTATAGGATCATATCATCAGCAAATAGGGATAGTTTTACTTTCTCCTTACCAATTTGGATGCCTTTGATTTCCCTTTCTTGCCTTATTGCCCTAGCTAGGACTTCCAATATGATGTTGAATAGAAGTGGTGATAGAGGGCATCCTTGTCTGGTTCCTGTTCACAAGGGGAATGGTTTCAGTCTCTCCCCATTGAGGATAAGGTTGGATATTGGTTGCATAGATGCCCTTTATTATGTTGAGGAATGTTACTTCTATTCCTACCCTAAGTGCAATATGTGTTTTTAAAGCTTTCTCCACCTTTTTATTAAAAAAAAAAAAAAAAAAAGAGTAATAAGGAGACCAGAAGTCAAGCATGAATGTTCACCAAGCAACTGTAACTCAGAAGGGCCAGTGTCACTGTGCTAGGGTTCTAGAGGGTTCTGGATGCATACCCCATTTGATGCTCACAAAATCCTGAGAGACAGGTACCATGAGGATCCCCACTTCAGAGATGAGGGACCTGGGGGCTTGAAGAGTCTAGGATTTCCAGCCCAAGGTCATGTGGTAATAATCTTAATGACACGATCCCACTGAGTCCTCTCACCAAACCAGCCTAGAGAGAATCCAAGCTTCCCAAACACACAATGACACATCCTCATTTTATAACTGAGAAAACAAAAGCTTAGACACCAAGTAAGTTAATGAAATTCATGACTCCTTTTTCTCAAGCACTCACTCTGTGTTTGAAGGCCATGCTTTGAGTTTTGTGTGCATCTTCTCGTTTAATCCTCACACATTGTAAACTAAACAGCACTACCATTTAACAGGTGAAGACACAGATTCCAAGGTTAAAGAGTTGTTCATGGTCATAGGAGATGAAGGGAGATTTTAACCAAGTCTCATCAATTCCAATAACTCCTACCCGACAAACCCAGCCCAGAGAGAAGACACCACCCAGCAGACAAGCTACAAGCTCTGGACTGGACCCTCCTGCTGACTGCCCTCACCTCTCTGGGGCTCAGTTTCCTGGTCTGTAACATGGGAGTGAGAACAGTCCTGCCTCAGAGCAACATAGGAAGATAAATGGGTTAGTCCACGGAGAGTACTAGAATGCACGCAGAGTCCAAAAGGGTTAGCTGCTAATTTCAGCAGGAGTGGCATTCCTCCTCGCCCACCTCCCTCCTTGTCTAAGGTCACTGAGACATGAAAGAGACTCACAGCCAAGCTATCCATCCAGGCCTCTGGTAAAGGACAGCCAAAGTCATCACTGGGCAACTGGCCAGATGCTATTTATAAGTTGATGCTAACTCAGAGTGAGAACAAGCCAGGCCCCCGTAGGAGCTGGGCCATGTGTGACCTTCTGGACTCTCACCCTCTTCCACTCGTTCCTGTTCCAGTCCAATGGCTCCACTGGGCAAATGCTCGTCAGTGCTTTGCTCACTGGCCTCGATTCCACACAGCTCACTGCCTCATGAAAGCCATGCCCTGGGCACTTTGAAGACTGTACTCACAGGTTCAATGGAGCCAAGCATTGAAAAGAATTTCCTTCGGAAGCTGGTCATTGAAACAAAGATGTGGTGTTCACGTCACCACGGCTATTCTCAGAACACTGGCAGAGAAAGGGAAATGGAGGTGGGAGTTTCAGCTTCGTTCTCCATCCTAAATCCAGCACTGGCCTGGAGGGGTGCCTGGGTTCTGGGAGCCAGCCTGGGCCACAGGGAGTGACCAGGTCAGGCACAGATGAAGCACTCCACTTGCCTTGGTCCTCGGGAAGACAACGGGGTAAGAGCCAGAGCCTCTGGCTGGAGGGTGGGGTCACAGGGAGTGGGGAGCAGGGATGTGGGGGTCTCCTGGTTTATGGTCCACTAACTCACAGCATCCTTTTAACAAAGTCACCACCCTTTCTGAAAAATGAGAGTGGACAGAAGGCTCTCTGAGCAGCTTCCCCAGGTTAAAATTCAGTAAGTGTTCTATGACTAGAACCTGCGATAGTGGTCAGAGATTTCAAAGACACACAGGGGACAAGCTAAAATATATGTGGAAGAAGCTGAAGCAAGCACCACCCAGAAAAGGCGGCAAGGGGAGGACACTTAGCAGTTATGACAACACAGCCCCAGGGTGGTCATTTAAAGTTAAAGGAGTGCCTGGCTACACAACAACTAGGTACTGGGCTCCCAACCAACACAGTTCAAACCCATCCCGGGGCCATGGGAGAAAGGCCCAGTGATCTGCTCCCATAAAGATGACTGTCCGGGAAACCCTACGGGCAGCTCTGCTCCATCTCATGGGGTCACCATGAGTCACAATCCACCCAACAGTACAACATGGACTTACACAGGGATAGAACAGGAAGGACTAATAACAGATAAAACAACACAGAAGTGGGCAGAGTGAAATCGGCCCAGTTGACAATCAGATCAGGAGTCCAACAGGACACACACAAGGTCACCATAAACCAAAACCACACCCACTGCCGTGGAGTCCATTCCGACCCACAGCGCCCCTAGAGGACAGAGTGGAACTGCCCTACAGGGTCTCCAAGGCTGTCAATCTTTACAGAATCAAAGCCCAAACCACACCCACTGGCGTAGAGTCCATTCTAATGCACAGCGCCCCTAGAGGACAGAGTGGAACTGCCCCACAGGGTCTCCAAGGCTGTCAGTCTTCATGGAAGCAAAGCCCCATCCACACCCACTGCTGTGGAGTCCATTCTGACCCACAGCGCCCCCAGACGGTGGAACTGTCCCACAGGGTCTCCAAGGCTGTCAGTCTTTGCAGCAGCAGACTGCCTCATTTTTCTCCTGCAGAGCAGCTAGTGGGTTCAAACGGCTGACCTTTACATCAGCAGCTGAATGCTTTAACTGTACCACCAGAGCTCCTTACAGTCACCATGAAGCTGCAAAAATGGTGACCAGTCCCCACTGTGCTATTGCTGCTGTCTCACCAGGGACGCCTGCAGTCCCAGCATGCTTCTCCTTCCCCTGCAGGAGAGACTGAGACACCAGCTGAGGACAGGGCCCCGTCTCCTGACTGCACCTGGTCCACGGCTGGTCCTGGATCCTTGGTCCCATCTAGAAGGTGCCAGCCCCCGCCCCTGGCAGCCCACCTAACTGACCTGCTGCAGTCCCTTCTGGGTCCCCTCTTCTGCTGCATCAAGCAGACAGCCAGCCTTCTCTGATGACAGAAGGCTCTCCGCGGGTCTCCAACAGCTACGCTTCAACAACATGGACGGACAGTGGAGAATCTGTTTAAGGCCCTTTACCATGAGCATCGGCACCAAGACACCCCAGAAAAAGAGGCCAGGGTTCGGGGGTGGGGGCTGCAAGTGGTCTCTTTCCCTGGGACACGGCACCTGCAGTAACCCCACAACATGACGTTTCTATGGCCCAATGAGGATGATGGTGGGTTTATCGAGTTTTACAAGGAAGATGAGGAGAAAGGAGCTATTTCCTTCTGGGACCTTAAAATGTGAAACCACTCATGCAAGCTACACATACGATCCGACTGGCTGCTGTCCTCCAAACACACATTGAGTCCCCGACCCCCAGACCTGAACACACAATCCTGCTGAGAAACCAGGTTTCCTCATGTTCATGAGGTCACACCTGTGAAGGGGGAGTTCTAGCCAATCACTGGCAAGGCACAAAAGGAGCAGAATGCACAAAGGTCTGGAGATGCACACGGGGGCAGAGAGCCACCTTGGGAGGCTGCTACAGTGGGCACGCACATGCCTGACGATCCCCAGGCAAGGTCAAGAACCTCCAGACTCAGCCCTGCCCAGTTCCTGTTCTCTGTCCGGCTCTACTGGGTGGCAAGCCATCTCCTGGCCAGGTCACCACTCACCTGCCCTTCATGTGGCCGGGTGGTCCTACCAGTACCATAAACTAGAGCCACCCAGGGACCAGCTCTGCCCAGCTAGGGAAGTGGCCCATTCGACCACCCTATCAAGGGCTGCAAAAGTGGGGCTCCCACCTCGTGCTTGAATGCTGGCCCCTGACGCTGTTGCCCACTGCCATGCCAACCCACTTGGAACTCCCCTGGTACAGAGAGAAGCGGGCACGCTGCAGAAGGGCTGGCTCTCCAGACGTGCAATTTGAAATAGCCCCGAGCTGCCGTGGGTATATATAGAGCGAAGGATCCAGGCACCTCGGCCCACACAGAATGCAAATATGTGCCTTGGAGAAATCTATGTTGTGTCTTAAATAGAGGCCTGAGATACAAGCACCAGCAAATAACAGAAATCGGCGTTCAGATCAACACCGCCACCGGGCCGAGGCTCAGGGGACAAAGGCTGCCCTCCTGCGACACCCCCTGTTCCTCAGGCCCAGTCACTGGTAAAGCTCTCCCCCAGCAGAGCTGGCTGCCCCAGACACACAGCCATCATTCAGTCATCTCTTGCCACCACGTTCCAAAAATAACCGACGGGTACCTTACAAAATGCATACGGCAGCTAAAAAACTAAAACAATGACCACATCAAGGAAAGGACAGAGAGAAAACAAATTCTCCATGGTGTCAATACACAAAATACACTGTTCAGGGGTTGGCGAGCGGAACAAACTGGGTGCTGCAATTCCTACCAACCCAAGTGAAAAGAGAAACAGGACCATTTACAGCTTTCTCGGTATCCAAGAACAGCAGTGACAGTAACGCCAACCAGCCTTCTCCAGTAGGAAGATAGGGGCCATGGTTCTCATAAAGTCTTCAGTGCTGCCCCACCAGGAGGCCAGGAGGAGGCCCTAACGGAGCCCCGAACGACACTCAAACCTTTTTTCCGTCGACTCTCCAGCCCTGACTCTGGCTTCCACTAAGGTCCCCTCTGAGTTGACTTGAAGAGTCCTCCCTGCACTACTTCCAGGGCCATGTCCTGCAAGCATACCCGCTACACAGTCATTCACTGAACTGTCGGCCAACTCTTGTGCCTAAATGAATTTATTTATTAAAGACACTTTACAAACTTGACATCTCTGCCCTAGTAGGAAAATCAAAATCGATTTGCAGAAATGTTAAGTGGCCACAAAATAAATACAGTGGGAGCAAGTCGATGCAATTACACTCTGGCGGGACACTGAGCCCTTCAAGAGCTTCCTGCCTGAGGCTGTTCTCTGCTTGTTGTAAAGGGAAACCAGCCAGGCTTGGGACTCTCGTCACAGCAGCCACAACCGAAAACTTTCTCCTCGAGACACGGAACTGGAGGATTGAAGGGGGCTCAGGGAACAGCCATCTGACCACAGCACTCGGCAATACCCAAGGCCATGCCTGCATTAGGCCTAGCACAACTCAAGGGGGTTGCCACTCCAGTGCCCATCCTAGAAGTATCTGTTGCCATGGCAACAGGTAAGTATCTGTCCCAGCTTCCATTCCACATGCCCTTCCTTCCTTACGGGTGAAGTGTGCTATGTGTCTCTACATTGATGCAAGCAGATCAGAAAGTGCAGCACAGGCCTTTCCCGCAGAGGTGTGAAGCACTGCTCTCAGGTCATGTCCGGGGCTGCGGGGCTGCAGCCCACATTCAGAAACCAGAGTCCATCCTGCCATCAGCTTCAGGTCATTTGGGTTTCAGTAAGGTTCCGGGGTCTGCACTCTGACGGCACATGCCTGGCCAGTCCCTGGCAAGCATCCCTGTGTCCCAGCTCCTCTCATTAGCTCACTAGCCTCATTAGTTCTGCTCTATTTCCTATCTTAAAACCTATTTAAAAACATGGACACCACTACCATCAGCAACACTATCACCATCAGTGCCACCACCACCGTCACCACCACC
>NW_006921882.1:995383-1006762 GCF_000298275.1 Orycteropus afer afer
CACCACTACCATCAGCATCACTATCACCACCAGCACTGTCACCACCATTTCTACTGTCCTCACCATCACCACCAACATCACCAGCTTCACCACCACTGTCACCATCAGCATCACCATCACTATCACCACCACCACCACCACCAACACCTTCACCACTGTGGAAGCTAACACTTACATAGTGGCACTCCCAGTGCACTAGGTGGACACTGGAACAGAACTATTTTGTGACTTCTAAACACACTAACTCATTTCAACCTCCCAAACAACCTCCCAAGCACCCTGAGACAGCCCTCATCATTACCCCATCATACAGATTCAGAAATAAATTGAAACTGCAAAGAATTCCCAGTGAAGAGGGGAAGTCCTTCCAGACCCAAGCACAGCCCTGAGGCTGGACCAGTACCAAGCTGGGGGGCCCTGAGTTGAGAAGTGTGCCTTCCGTGGCAGGTGGTTTCATCAGTCCTTCTACCCACCCCACATTTCCAGAGCTCCCCAAATGCCAGCTCAGCTCAGGGTGTGGTGGTACAAAGGGCCACAGACCCTACCACCCAGGGGCTCCCACCCAGGAAGGTGGATTCCTGCAGGGGGTTACAAACGCCCAGCCAGAGGGCCTCAAAACTAGATATCCCCTCCGAGAGTGAGGACCTCCTGAGTCTGCTTACATCCATCCATCATGGCGAGCACCTGCCTTCGGCATCAGCCACGCCCCCTGGCATTAGCCACACCCTCCAGCCGCTCACAGAGAAGAGGTTCATCCAAGACCCCTCATCACAGAGGCCAGCTCCAGACCCAGTCACCCTGAAGCCAAACCCACAGATGGGAACACCCTGCCCACATGCACAAACAGCTCCTGCTGCTTCATCTGAAACAGAAACGGGCGACGGAGGACGGCCGGACATTTGAGGAAATCAGGCACGGCAACAGAGGCCGTGAGAAACACACAGGAGGGAGAAATGCCTCGGAAGAAAGAGATGGACCGGGAAGCAGGTTCCTTAAGTTAAAAATACAAACTCGAGTGAAAACTCCAGAGAGGATGTCTCTGTGCCAGAGGAATGGGGCCACCTGACTGGGAAGCACCCAGACGCCTGGTCAGGATAAGCATTCCACGTATGTTCCCTGTTACTGTGTCACCATGCGGTGATGGCTTGTGATGGCTGGGATGCCAGAAGCTACATCACTTATTTCAAATCCCAGCAGGGTCAGCCAGGAGGGACAAGTTTCCGCAGGGCTTCCAGAGTAAGACCAGGCAGAAAGGACTGGAGATCTGTGTTGGAAAATTTGCCAGTGACAATTCTGAACGTCATAACAGAACACCATTCAACTCACTTGCTTTGGACGTGTTATGAGGAGAGACCCATTGCTGGGGGAGGATGGCATGCCTGGGGAAGTAGAGGGTCTGTGGGGGCAGGGAGACCCTCTGTGAGATGGACTGACACAGTGGCTGCAACCATGTGCTCAGGACGAGGGGAGGAGACAGGAAGAGGGGTAGGAAGGAAGGGGCCTAAGAGAGAAAGTAGGGAAGACAAGGAACAGTGGGAGACAGGAAGTAGGGGTGACCAGAGGGGGAGACACAGGAAGGAAGAGAGGCAGGAAGGAAGAGGAGACAGGAAGAGGGAGAGACAGGAAAGGAAAGAGACAGGAAAGGAAAGAGACAGGAAAAGGGGAGACAGGAAAAGGGGAGACAGGAAGGTGGAGACAGGAAGGCGGGAAGGAGAAGGGAGGGGGAAGGAGAAGGAGGAAGGCCGCAAGGAGGAGAGAGGAGGAAAAAGGCAGAAAGGAGGGAGGGAGGGAGGAAATTAAACTTCCTAAGTGGCTTATGGCCCCCATCCCCAGGGCCCTCGTGGGCTGCCCAATCCCACACAAACCTTAAAATACACTTCCCCTAAATGTGAGCCCTGCAGCCTCTACCAGAGGCAATGCTCCCCTCTGAGCAGAACTCCCCCAGTTGCTACTAATTATACCCAAGGTTACGCTGGGTCCCCAAACAGGGAACAGGTCCTTGGAGCCTGCAGACTAGCACTCCCCTCCCAAATGCCTCAGCCTGAGGATCTGGAACTCTCCTACTGAGGATGGGGGATTCACTCACAGGAAAACCACCGCAACAGGGACCTTACACCTCAGGTAGGAGCTGACGCTTCCCAACGGAGCTCCAGGAAAGAGCTCTACCAGCAGGAGTGGCACAACCCAGTGAGGATGCCAAGTGGGCCTGGGACGGCAGCCCCAAGGACTAGGTACAGCAACTGCCAGTCGGGCTTCATGGGGGCCCATGTCTGTCTACCCAGGTCCACCTGGAGCACTCCTGCTCTGAACACACAGACCTTCCTGACGGGCCGACTGGTGTGCAGAGGAAAGCTACTCCTGCTATTAAAACGTTGATAGGACTTTCTAAGCAAGCAGAAAAGTAGAAAGAACTCAACACTGAACACCCACTGATTCAGCACTTGGTACTGTCCCATGGCATCTTCACAGGCTCACGCACAGGCTTGTCTTACAGAGCAGGGACTGTTGCAAACTCGGGCATCTAAGTCACGACCCTTCACGCCTTAAACACTTCAGCCTTCATCCCCCAACATAATATCACCACCTGTAACAAGCTGACCCCCTCCATCACCTCATACCCAGTCCCTGTTATAGTTCTGCTTGTTCTTTTCTTTAATTTTTAAAATCACCTTCCTCTTCAAGCACATGCAGAGGATATACAATGAACCGAAAGCCCCCACTCAGCATATGGCCCCTTCTTATCTTGGCTCCCTGGGCTGAGGCACCATCTACCCCAAACAGTTACTGCCTGAGTTCTCTCATGCTGCTGTAACAGAAATCCCACAGGTGGGTGGCTTTCCCAAACAGAAACTTAGGAGACTGGGAATCCAGACCCAGGCGCCAGCTCTAGAGGAAGGCTGTCTCGGACGGCTCTGCGGGAAGCTCCTTGTCCCCTCCAACACCTGTGGGCCCAGCGACCCTTGGGGAGCTCCCTGTGTCTTGGCATCAGTCTCGCCCTGGGTCTAGGAGGCTTCCAGCACAGGGACCCTGGGTCCAAAGGATGTGACTCACTCCCAGCTCCTCTCTCCCGGCGGTAGAAGGACGGTTCCTCTCTCTCTCCTTGCTTCTCGCCCCTTTAATCTCTGGTAAGGTGATGCAGGCCACGTCCCAGGGAAACTCCCCTTCCAGGGGATCAAGGCCATGACCTGAGCAAGGGTGCTACATCCCACCCTAATCCCCTCAGAACTGACTGGCTGATCCCATCACGGGGGGTGGTCACATCATTACCTAACTGCTGGACCACTAAGAACCATGACACACACTCTGGAGGGACGCCATTCAACCCATGACACTGTCCTCCAAGCCTGCAGTTCTCACGTGGCTGCCGGACCAGCATCACCTGGCCACAGCACAGAAGCACACGTCAGCCACCACTGAGGGGCAGGCGGGAACCTGGGGGCGGGGCTCAGCTGAAACAAGTCCTCCAGGGAGGCTGATGCGTCCTCCAATCTGAGAACTGGGGACACCACACCCCCCGCTTCTGGAGGAGCCACAGGCTGAATACCCCCTCTCCTCCAGGTGGTCACAGCCAGAGAAATGAGCCAACAGGAGTGGCAGAAATGAAAGGAAATGAACGCATGGCTGGACTTGGTAGGAATCTTCCCAAGTTAACTGATAAACTGCACAGCCCCTAGAACGGTAACAGCACCAGGCGCTCGGCCGGACAATTTCCCCCATGATGAAATACCAATGACAACACAGTCACCCTCTGCAGAGGATGGGCTTCGGCTGTGACATGTCACATCATGTCCAGACACAGTCAAGAACGGGAGCTAAAAATAGCAGCGGAGGGCTCAGCAGCCACAGCTCGGGAGAAGAACCTCCCCCGGCCACCGGGGAGGCCTGGGACGGAAGGGACCCGCTGCCGGCGGGGTCACACGCCCCACCTCCACGGCTCTGAGGGCACAAAGCCTGTGACTCCAGGGAGGCTGGCATGAGCAGGATGTCCCTGAGGTCACTATTTCATACTTTAGAAACAGAATGCTCGGAGCCTGCCCAGGAGGAGTAACCACCGCACCAGCCAGGTGGGTACATCACGTGACAGTGACATCGTGTGCTTAACCCCCAGGTGACAGCTTGTGCAGTGATCAGGGGTTGGAGCTCAACTGCTCAGCAACTGAGGAGTTAATACAAAAACAAAACCTCATGACAATAATACAGAAAAAGAGACCCACCTACAACACTCCACTTAAACACACAGTGAAGCCCAAACGCCAAGCCATCCACGGGCGTGGCTTGGGAAGGGAGATGGTTTATGGTTGAGAAATGGTGTGTGCTTAGAGGCTCCTTACTTTAGCTCCTGGTCAAAGCTGCGACCTTGGGCAGTGGAGCACCTGCAGCCCACCTTCCTGGGAGTGGAGACTGCAGAGGGGCACACCTAGGCATCGAGCAATCTGGTGGCTGGGGCCTACTTTCCTCCTCCTCCGCTCTGCCGTCAAAGGACACATCACTGATTCCTTGTGAATGGAAGCCACCATGATGTGACATTTCCCCCGATATGTTATTTTTAGATGTTGCAAGCCTTTAGCATCGTTAGCATAATTCCGTAATTCATCCCCGCAGAATAACATGCCAACACCACTCCACAAAGTGACAGCTAAATGGCCGTCTTTTTTTTTCCCTTAAGAAGAAAGGAAGCATTTTAAGGGAACAGGCTTAGCAAACAGACACCCTCTCCCTGAGTCCTTGGGCACAGAGGGGACTCACCATTTCCCCCAGGGTCAAAAAGCTCGCCACCTAGACACATGGCTGAGTTCCGTCTCAAAGTCCTGCTGCTCCCTAGAGCTTCAGCCAAGCCCAAACCATTAACCCTGGTCACGAGCTTCCACACCTCCCTCGCTCACCCCAACTCCCACCATCCAGCCTCACCTGCCACCCACTTTTCTGAACAGAAAACCCACATACGCTACTAAAGGCAAAAGCACACGAAGGCAGCAGCCACGCCGGCCCTGAGGCTGGGGTTCTCTGGTAGACCGAGGAATCCTGGCTCCCAGTGATGGAATGTTTATACATTACTCCCCACGCTAAAGGAAGGTTTCAGCCTTCCTGCAGAAACCTCCCTGACTTTGAATTTGTACAAAGCTTGGGCTAAGAATAGCCACTAAGCTGTCAGCAGGCACACCAACAGCCTTCTCCTGTGTCCTGGGAGTGATCCGACCACCTGCAGAAGAAAAGGTATCCAGGTGGGATTTGTATTTTTAGCCACAAGTAATGGATGCAAATGGCGTTTGCGTGGGAATGGAAGGCTGCATGCTGCTCTTGGGCTCCATGCGGACACACAGGAGGCTGGGTTCACCCTGGCCTCACCCCCTAGAGACCAGAAAGGACCCCTCTCTCGTTTGGACAACGGCAGCCCCTGTCCCTAACCCGAGTGCCCAAGCACAGCTCCTGGGTTCCACAAAGACAGAAACAGACCCAGTTGCCTTCAGCGCTGCTGCTGTTAGAATCCCGGAAGCCTCTTCCTGCAAGGGCTCCCTGCCCTCCTCCTCTGGGCCTGGCTGCACTCCCCTTACCTTAGGGATGCAGGGATCCTGACTGGAGGGCCTATCTCCCCTGCGGCTTCAGGGCAGCTCGCAAGCCGCCCTCAGAGCTAATGAGGAGGTAGTGATTGGCACAGAGCCTTATGCCCTCCTCAGGATGAGCTGAGCTCCCCAAAAAGAGCCGCCAGCCCAGCACAGCCCTGCAATTGCGAGGAGGCTGCTGCCTATCGCTTGGTGCAGAGGTGAAGACCATCATTATCTGCAAACATTTTAAATATAGTTGCTGCAGAAGTCAGGGCGGGAGTTATGAAGAGGGCAGCCCAGGGAGTCAGCTCAGAGGACCAAGGGCCTGCTGTGCCCAGGGCCGAGTGCCCAGCTCCACTCTGCCTGTGAAATGTCACCCTGGGCTAGAGGACACTGCCACACTTGGCAGAAATGGCTAGAACCGAAGCCCTCAAAGCCCACCTAGGAAACTCCCAGACATCAGCCACTTGTCCTGGCTTTGTGCAGACTCCATGAACTAGAGGGACTGTGGTGGTCTCAGGGGCCTCTCCTGCACCTGCCCGTGACCTGCTGACCTCAGGGAGGGACCCTGGGGTGCAGGCTTGTGAGGCAACTGCTGCAATCACTGATGAAGGGGGCACCTACAGCTGAGCCCTCAGACCCACAGTGGGGAGTGGATTCTGACACTCAATTGAGGACAAGGGACACTCCCTGCAGCTTTTACTCTAGCCGAAAGAGGGGACAGATGGGAAGGGCCGGGAGAGGGAACTAGCTCTGGGGGCCTCTGTTGGGAGCTTAGGGGTGGGAGTGTGTGATAGACCAGCTGGTGAATTCCAGGACGAGAGAGGGGCCCTGCAGGGATTCCCACCTCAGCACAGTGGGCATCTGGGGCTGGATTCTTCTTCACGGGGGGTTGAGGGGCCTGTCCTGGTCATCACAGGATGTTTAGCAGCACCTCTGGTCCCCATGCACCAGAAGCCCATAGAACCCCCTCCCAGCTGTAACCACCAAGTGTCCCCAGTGTGCCACATGGGCTGATGTCCCCAGGGGCAGATCTGCCTTCAGGTGAGAACCACTGGGCTAGAGAGAGGCAGCTGGGCATGAGAATGGCCATCCCACAGAGCAGCTGTGTGAACTTGGACAAGGACTTCCCCTCTGGGCCTCAGTGTTTTCACCAGGCAAGGGGGCCATGGGGCGGGGGCCATGAACAGTGGAGCCATGAACAGTGGCAAAGAGTCAGTTTCCCGGTGAGTCCCAGAGGGCAAACCAAGCCAGACTGTACAATGGGATGCTGCGTCTGGACTTTGCCAGTACCATGCTAGGGCTGGGGAAAGTCTCTGTTGGCCCTTCAGTTTACCCAATTGCACAACAGGGTGCCCATCCCAGGAGCTGATGGGAAATGAGCTAAGAAGAGGCAGGCAGAGTGCTTGGGTCAAGTTCAATGACTGTGAGTTGGGAGGGGTCATGAGGGGTTGCCATGACCACAGCCTGCAGAACATAATAGATGACCAATAAGAACTTGTTGGATAAATAATTAGATGAATTAATGACCTAATGAAAGCCTTATGAATAGCATTGAAACACTGTCTAATACATTACTGGAAAATTTTATGAATAGCCCTAAAACAATGTCCAATATAGTGCTGGAAGATGAGCTCCTCAGGTTGGAAGGCAGTCAAAATATGACTGGGAAAGAGCTGCCTCATCAGAGTAGAGCCTACCTTAATGATATGGGTAAAGTAGAGCTTTCAGAACCTCCATTTGCTGAAGTGGCATGACTCAATATGAGAAGAAACAGCTGCAAACATCCATTAATAATTGGAACATGGAATGTATGAAGTATGAATGTAGGAAAATTGGAAGTTGTCAAAAATGAAATGGGCCACGTAAAGATCGATATCCTATGCATTAGTGAGCTGAAATGGAAAAGTTTGGGCCATTTTGAATCAGATAAGCATATGATCGACTATGCCGGGAATGACAAATTGAAGAGGAATGGCATGGCATACTTCATCACAAAAAATGTTTCAAGATCCATCCTGAAGTACAATGCTGTCAGTGATAGAATAATATTCATTCACCTACAAGGAAGATCAGTTAATACAAATATTATACAAATTTATGCACCAACCACCAAAGCCAAAGATGAGGAAATTGAAGATTTTTACCAATTTCTGCAGTGTGAAATTGATCAAACATGCAGTCAAGATGTGCTGATTATCACTGGTGACTAGAAGGCAAAAGTTGAAAACAAAGAAGAATCACTGGGAGTCGGAAAATTTGGCCTTGGTGACAGAAATAATGCTGGAGATCAAATGATAGAATTTTGCAAGACCAACAACTTATTCATTGAAAATACATTTTTTTTCAACAACACAAACAGCAGCTATACAAGTGGACTTCACCAGATGGAATACACATGAATCAGACTGACTACATCTGTGGCAAAAGGCAATGGAAAAGCTCAGTATCTTCAGCCAAAACAAGCCAGGAGCTAATTGTGGAACAGACCATCAACTGCTCAAATGCAAGTTCAACTTGAAGTTAAACACAATTAAAACAAGTCCACAAGAGCTAAAATATGAGCTCGGTAATATCCCTTCTGAATTTAATGACCATTTAAAGAATAGATTTGATGCATTGAACACCAATGACCAAAAACCAGAGGAACTGTGGGATGACATCAAGAGCATCATTCATGAAGAAAGCAAGAAGTCATTAAAAAGATGAGAAAGGAAGAAAAGACCAAAATGGATGTCAAAAGAGACTGAAACTTGCCTTTGAGTGGAGAGTAGCCAAAGAAAATGGAAGAAATGATAAAATAAAAGACCTAAACAGAAGATTTCAAAAGCAGCTCAAGAAGACAAAGTCAGTTATTATAATGAAAATATGGAAAGACATGGAGTTGGAAAGCCAAAAGGGAAGAACATGCTTGGCATTTCTCAAGCTGAAAGAACTGAAGAAAAAATTTAAGCCTCAAGTTGCAATATTGAAAGAGTCTATGGGGAATATATTGAACGATGCAGGAAACATCAAAAGAAGATGGAAGGAATACACAGACTCACTGTACCAAAAAGAACTGGTAGATCGTCATCCAGTTCAGGAGGTGGCATATGTTCAAGAACCAATGGTACTAAAGGAAGAAGTCCAAGCTGCACTGAAGGAATTGGTGAAAAACAAGGCTCCAAGAATTGATGGAATACCCATTGAGATGTTTCAACAAACTCATGCCACACTAGAGGCACTCACTCGGCTATGTGGAGAGATTTGAAAGACAACTACCTGGCCAACTGACTGGAAGAGATCCATATTTGTACCCATTCCAAAGAAAGGTGATTCCACAGAACATGGAAATTATCAAACAATATCATTACTATCACACAGAGGTAAAATCTTACTGAAGATAATTCAAAAACAGTTACAGCAGTATATTGAAAGAGAACTTCCAGAAATGCAAGCTGGATTCAGAAGAGGACATGGAACAAGGGATATCACTGCTGATGTCAGATGGATCTTGGCTCAAAACAAAGAATACCAGAAAGATGTTTATGTGTGTTTTATTGACTATACAAAAGCATTTGATTGTGTGGATCATAAATTGCGGGTAACATTGAGAAGAATGGGAATTCCAGAACACTTAATTGTGCTCATGAGGAACTTGTACACAGACCAGGAGGCTGTCATTTGAAAGAACAAGAGGACACTGCATGATTTAAAATCAAGAAGGAGTATGTCAGGATTGTATCCTTTCACCATACTTATTCAATCTGTATGCTGAACAAATAATCTGAGAAGCTGGACTATATGAAGAAGAACATGGCATAAGGATTGGAGGAAGACTCATTAACAACCTGCATTATGCAGACGACACAACTTTGCTCACTGAAAATGAGGATGACTTGAAACACTTACTGATGAGACTGAAGACCACAGTCTGCAGTATGGATTACACCTCAATATAAAGAAAACAGAAATCCTCACAATGGGACCAATAAGCAGCATCACGATAAATGGAGAAAAGATTGAAGTTGTCAAAGACTTCATATTACTTGGTTCTACAATCAACACCAATGGAAGCAGCAGTCAAGATATCAGATGTCATATAGCACTGGGCAAATCTGCTGCAAAAGACCTCTTTCAAGTGCTGAAGAGCAAAGATATTTCCTTGAAGACTAAGGTGTGCCATGTGCAGGCCATAGTATTTTCAATCGCCTCATATGCATGTGAGAGCTGGACAATGAACAAGGAAGATCAAGGAAGAGTTCAAGCTTTTGAGTTGTGGTGTTGGCAAGGAATGGTGAAAGTACCATGGGACTGCTGAAAGAACTAATGAACCTGTCCTGGAAAAGGTGCAGCCAGAATGCTCCTTGAAAGCAAGAATGGCCAAGCTTCGTCTCACCTACTTTGGTCATGTCAGAAGGGATCCTTCCCTGGAGAAGGGTATCATGTTTAGTAAAGTGGAGGGACGACAAAAAAGGGGGAGGCCTTAACTGAGATGGACTGACACAGTGGCTGCAACGACGGGCTCAGGCATAGCAAAGATTGTGGGGCTCGCACAGGACCGGGCAGTGGTTTGTTCTGCTGTACCTGAGGTCACCATGAGTCGGAGAAAACTCAACAGCACCTAACAACAACAACAACAACAATGAACTCAAGGAGCCCTGGGGGCATGGTGGTTAAAGTGCTTGGCTGGTAACTGAAAGTTAATGGTTCAAATCCACTCTCATCGAGAGAAGGACCTGGCCATCTGCTTCTTTCAAGACTGTTGTTGTTGTTGTTGTTGTTAAGTGCCGTCAAGTCATTTCCGATTCATAGCGAACCCATGCACAGCAGAACAAAACACTGCCCAAGCCCGCACCAGCCCCACAATCCCTGCTATACTTGAGCCCATCATCGCAGCCACTGTGTCAATCCATCTCGTTGAAGGCCTCCCCTTCTTTCGTCGACCCTCCACCCTACCAAGCATGACATCCTTCTCCAGGGAATGGTCCCTTCTTACAACATGACCAAAATAGGTGAGATGAAGTCTGGCTATTCTTGCTTCCAAGGAGCATTCTGGCTGCACTTTCTCCAGGACAGATCTGTTAGTTCTTTTAGCAATCCATGGTACTTTCAGCATTCTCCACCAGCACCACAACTCAAAAGCATCAACTCTTCTTCGGTCTTCCTTATTCATTGTCCAGCTCTCACATGCATACCAGGTGATTGGAAATATCATGGCTTGTGTCAGGCACACCTTAGTCCTCAAGGAGATATCCTTGCTCCTCAGCACTTGAAACAGTTCCTTCGCAGTTGACTTTCCCAATGCTACATGTCGTCTGATGTCCTAATCTTTCAAGATTAGAAAAAAACAAACCAAAGCAAACTCACTGCCCTCAAGTTGGATCCGACTCAAAACAACCCCTCCTTGAGTTTCTGCAGCAGTATCACTATGGAAGCAGATTGCCCAATCTTCCTTCTGGGGAGTGGCTGGTGGGTTTGAACCGCCAACCTTCTGGTTAGCAGTGAAATTGGGCAGTTCCCCTCTGTCACATGGGGTCACTAGGAGTCTAATCAAGTCAACAACCTCTAACAACAACCATGAACCCTAAAATTAAGGCAGACAGAGATATCAAAACAAGAATGCTGTAAAAGGCAGCTCCGATTTGCAACACTAACAAGATGGATCCAAATGTCCAGCAATAGATGAATGGATGAGGAAAATGTAGTATGTGTGTCCAGTGGAACACTATTCAGCTACCAAAGGACAGAGCACTGGCACATTCACATGGTAACCCCTGAGAACATTGCACTGACCAAAAGGACCCAAAAGCAGAGGCAGAATCAGTCAACAGCAAATGGGTTGGCTTTGTGTTTT
>NW_006921882.1:1007912-1027354 GCF_000298275.1 Orycteropus afer afer
GGTAGGAGTGCATGGAGGGATGGTCACAGGGAAGCAGTACCTATCGGGAGGAAGTGAGAGAGGAGATGTTGCATTATGCTAAATTGTGGTCAATGTCATGAGACAAAGTGTATGTGATCTGCTCTATGGAAAGTGTATTTGGTCTGTAAATTTTCACCCAACTCACAATTAAAAAAAAAAAAAAAGGGGGTGCTGCCATTAATGTTTATTGAATTCCTGTTTGACACCAGGGGCCTTACTCCCCAACCCTGCAGCCCTGGAGGTAGAGAGTCTTCGTCTCCACTTTACAGATGGGGAAACTGGAACTCAGATAGAGCCACCAGCCCAAGTTCACACAGCTTGGGGTGACAGAGGCAGAATCTGAACCCACATCAGCCTAATACCCCGATTTATTTTTTCAAGTGTCCGCTTAAGTTGCCCCTCTCTCTACCACACATAACACCATTTCCTGAATTACATACCAGGAGGAAACTTACTTGGGAGCACCCGGGTTAATATGGGAGGCAGAGGAAGAGGGAGGGAGAGAGAGCTTGAGTGATTTAGAGAAGATGCAGATCTTTAATGGAGAAAGCTTTGTGTTCCAGGGAACAGTGAGAGTGGTCACTGACCCACGGAAAGAGCAAAGACCCTGACGAAGGGTATCTCAGCGTAGGTAGGAAATATGCAGCATGTCGTCCCTATCCATGAGCCCACCTCAACAAAGCTAACAAACACTGACTCGGCATTCCAGGGAGAAGCCTGATTCCCAGTGTCACCTCTGGGGGTGACTCAGGAGTCACTAATCATTTCCAGCCAGTAAAGAAGCAATCTTAAGTAAAGAGCAGCATGTGAGTGACAGTCATACAAACTAACTTTCCTTAGGACACATGCCAGTCACAAGAATTTTGAGACATGATGGAAATGAAACCAGATTAGAAGCTTCATACCATCTCCCTGACTTTGTATTTCCACCTCCTTTGGGTTACTGATCATGGCACTGCACTCCACAGATGGAGCCCACTTGGCTAACTGGAAAGAAAAAATGTGGTATGTAGGTGAATAGAGATGAAATCAAGCCTCTACCTGGATCTTTGGGAGCTCTGATGGAGTAGTGCCTAAGGCGTTTGACTGCTAACCAGAAGGTTCAAACCCACCAGCCACTCCTTGGAAGGAAGTTTGGGCAATCTATTTCTGTAGTGATACCGCCTCAGAAACCCAAGGAGGGGTCACTATGAGTCGGTCTGACTCAACGGCAGTGAGTTTGGTTTTTGGTTTTTTGTTGACCTAGATCTTCGGGATAGAGGAAGGTCAGGAAATCTCTCCTGGTTCCCCCTGCCCTTATAATCCAGAAGGCTGGCCATCACTGGTTCTCCTGGATTTAGGTGTCTGCTTAGACCAGGGGTTGCCAAGTCACATGGCAAGAAAAGGCAAGGAGGAAACGTAACTGAAAGAAGCAGGCTAGGTGTGGGGCAGTGAGGACTGGTGGGGAGTAGGGCAAATGGGAACAAAACACCTCATTGGAAGGCATTCCAAAGGTGGCAGTGGTTGCTTTCAACAGTACAAACACACATCCCTCAAGCCAGCTGTGTTCCTGGTCTTTAGGTGTCTGTTTGCTGATTGGTGGGTTTGGTTTTCATCTTCACTTCTGACTTAGGTCCACCATCTCACCCTCTCCTGCCTTGTGCTTTCTAGTTGGCCCATCTCACCATTAGCTCATCTCAGGGCACAAGGAAGAAGGGAACCAAGCTCAAGTGTCTCTGATCATCTGGAGCCTCACAGTGGAAAAGTGTCACTGAGTTACTGAGGCACCTCCTCAAAGCCAGGACCCCAAAGCAGCATGAGTCCCTCTGGACTCACTGGAGCTGGCAGCTCTGTTTATGCCTTTGCCGGGTGGTCTCAGTAACCACCACTCACATGTGGGCTTCTACACTGGCAAATACTCAGTAACCATCACCCACACGTGGGTTTCTACACTGGTCAGTATCAGCCAATGGCCTCGCAGTAATAACAGTAATAATGGAGTGCTGGGGGTGTGTGTGGTAATAACAAGAACCATTAGAGATCATACAGTGATCAGAGGCCCAATGTGACTAGTCAAGTGGACAAGGGTGATGGGAGGAGGGCAGCCAGGTCTCAGGGGAACTGGGAAGCCCCAAGCCCCACCCCTCCATCTCCCTCTTCAGGCTCACTTGCTCCTTGCCACTGCCTCTGTCCACACATGGGTTTCATTTTCCCTTTCCTCCTGGTTCTCCTCTTCCCTCACTTCTTCTCCCCCACCTCCTCTTCTGCCTCCTTCCCCCTCCTCTTCTTTCTCTCAATCCCCTTCCCTTCCTTCCCTCCCTACCCCCCCACCATGGCCACTGGTACCCAAAACTGGTTTCAGTCTCCTCTCAAAAAAGCATCCCTTCTTTTTCTCTTGCTTGTTCTCAACTGTCACCATTGGTAGTTCCAACACCCATGGAAGGACCAATCCAGGCTGCCTCCAGCATCATGATTCTTGACCTCCTCAACACCAACCCCACCTCCAATCACCATGCCCTTGGCCATGGCTTGGAGCTGTCTTACACTTGGAGCTTGAATCTGCCTCACCCTTGGAAATATGAAGCCCCAGTGCCTCGCCCTCCAATCACACTCCCACTGTTGTCTCTATAGAACCTCCTCTTTGTTCCACACCAGCTCACCCTTGTTTCCTCAGCCCCTCAGGCAGCTCCTCAAGGTATGATTTCCATCCAATCACCTTTCCTTTCGCAGTCACTGTTCCCACCTGATCCAAGACCCAACTGTCCCTGGAACCTCAACTATGCCCTCCACGTCTCTCCCATCTGCTTCTCATTTCTGGCCCCAAGCAGCTCTCTGAGAAAATGGCTGAGGAAAATCACAACACTGTGCTTGGCTAGAAATGTATGCTGTTCGACTTCAGCTAGACTGAGTCTGTCAGGCTCTTCCCACAACCAGCTGAGTTTCAATCCCATTTCCCAATCCTCAGGGGGCACCACAAAACCAACATCTCTACATATTGCCAGTGGCATCATGAAGCAGCACAACCATTTGGAATGGCAGGTCGACGTCATGTTTCAAGAGCACAGGATGCTGAGCTGCACAATTCCACATCTCAGAATCTTTCTGGAAGAAAGAGTCCTGGTGCAGAGAATGCCACACACATGAAGGGGTTACTGCTATATTAGGAACAACAGCGAAGAGTCTGAAGCACTGGAAATACCCAACCCACAGGGGGGATGGTTGAGTACATTTGACTAACATGGATATTCTATTAAAAGACTGGTTATGCCTGCAAATTTGGAGATGAAATTTCAACTGAGACTAGATGAAATGGAGCTTTTTTTTTTTTTTTTTGGATTACCAAATCAAACAAAGGAACCAGAGTGTAAGCATGTTACACTCTCAGGACAGAAGACAAGAAAAAGTCCCTTACATGGAAGGTCAACAACACAGAAATGGCCCAGATAAGTCTATACCCAGACAGTGATGAATGAAGGAAGGACATGCAGTCTGCTCTGAAATCAGGGATGCAGGCTTTACAAAGAAGGGCAGGCTGCAGGAGCTGGCTTGGGAAAGTGCCCTTTGATAGCTCAGTGGAAAGATAAAGTTGGTACTTCTGGTAAGTGGTGGCCATGGGACTTGGGCCAATATCTTAACAACTTTGCTATCTTGGCATGCACCAAAGAACTGGCAAGCAGCCCTCTGGCCATGGCTGAGGCTGGGAAAATATATGGAAATGTCGTTATGTGATGCCTGCCAGCACTGAGGAGCAAGTTCCCTGGGATTGGGAGGGGGATGTTTGGAGGCTGGGAATGGAAGCTGAGATAGAAAGGTGAGAGTGAAGCCAAGCTTGGTCCCTGGGATCCAGTCTGGGAGGCAAGGGAACCATGCCGGGCAGGGCTATGAGGTGAGGAGGAGGAGGAGGCTGGAGGACAAGGTCACACAGAGGCTGAAGAGCAGGCAGCCCAGATTGCTACTAGAGAGCAGGTTGTTCATGTTGACATTTGGAAGAACAGCCGTTGTGCACGATGCAAGGATCAAGGACATGGTCATGGTAGTGGGTTGGTGCAGGGAAGCTGTCATGGATTGAACTATGTCCCCCAAATACATGTGTCAACTTGGCTCAGCCATGATGCTCAGTGGCTTGGCATTTATGTAATGATGAACTTTGGCCATTAGGACATGACGTCATCATCCCCCATAATGTGAACTGATGTGACCAGCCAATCAGTTGTAAGGGGATTAGGGTGAGTTCCAACACCCTTAGGCCACAGCCCCAATTGGGAGTTTCCCTGCAGTGGAGTCTGTAAGAGACAAAAGGAGAGAGAAGTGACCAGAGAGAGAGGAAGAGACCTAGCACCACCAAGAAAGAAGAGCCAGGGTCCTTTGGACCCAGGGACCCTGTGCTGAGAACCTTTTAGAACCAGGGGAAGACTGATGCCAAGACATATGGAGATCTCCAAGGGACATTGGGCCCAAAGAGGTTCAAAGGACTCAGGACTTTTCCCCAGAACCAACAGAGAGAGAGCCTTCCTTAGAGATGGCACCCTGAATTTGGACTTCTAGCCTCCTGAACTGTGAGAGAATAAATTTCTGTTTGTTAAAGCCATCCACTTGTGGTATGTCTATTAAGGCAGCATGAGATGGCATCTAACAACAGAGACTCAGATGGAAATCGGAAGAAGTCATCTATCCCTGACCTCTCTCAGACTCACAATGCTTATCCATCGTGGCTTGTTTGGTGACCTGCTCATGTCTATGGAGAAGCTGACTGCTTTCCTCATCCATTTCCTGGTACGGACCCATGCACCTATGTTCCCAGCCTAGTAGATAAAACATACCCTCAGTAAGTAAGAGTCTGTGATTAAGTGAAAATTTTCTCTCCCAACTGCTTGTAATCCTCCAGAAGCATTATGTGATCTTTGGCACAATCCTGTCCTCATGTTTGGTCAACTACAATTCTTATACATAATGCCTCCTTTACAAATAAAATAAAATAAAATAAAAAAGGCTCATTGCTTGCCGAGCATGTTTAAGCTGGTTCTTACCACAATCCTGTGACTAAGTGTTAGGTCTCCATTTTACAAAGGAAGAAACTAAACGATCAGACAAGGAGTCCAGGGAAGGTGATGGTGGTCTCTTGAGGAACCAGGAGCCAGGAGAGATGTGGTATTCCCACCTTCTCTCTGCAGAAACCAGCCTTGCTACAGGCCAGGTTTCCATCTGGGTAGGCCCCCTGAAAACTCCCATTGAGATGCAAGCCCATCATGCTGTGGCCAGCCTGAAGTCCCAGAACCAAAGCCACACGGCACATTGGAAAGAGCCTGGACTGGCTTCTCTGGCCCCAGAAAGTGTGCCCGCTGGAAGCCCGGGCTGGACGTGTTTCAAACAGCCAGGTGCGTGTTTGAGGGAAGAGATTAGGCTGAGCGCATGCACGGCCACACCTTGTAGCAGCAGGGGCTAAGGAACCAAGTCCTACAATGGGGGACCCAAACGTTCAGGAAGCATAACAACAGAAACAGCCAATCAGATGTGTCCTCCCCACAGGGCTGCCCTGAGAGGACAGCCAGTCCAGGCAGAAGTGCCCCTTTCTCTGCTCCTTTAATTCAGAGCTGAGCCACGTGCCTGTGGATGGCCTGTCCCTTGGCTGATGCAGCCTCCAACCCCAAGAGCCCATTTTCATTTCACTGTGGGGTGAGTCATGGTGAGTTGGAAATGACGGAAACAGTGGGCTTGGTTTGGTTTGGTTTTATAAAACCAAACCCATTGCCATCAAGTTGATTCTGACCCAAAGTGACCCTATAGGACTGAGTAGAACTGCCCCATAGGGTTTCCAAAGCTGTAACCTTTAGGAAAGGAGATTGCCACATCTTTCTGCCACAGAGCCATGGTGGGTTTGAATGCCTGAGCTTTCAGTTAGCAGCCAAGTGCTTTAACCACTGTGCAACCAGGGCTCCTTCTGTTTTTTATTTTAGATAGATAACTGAATAGGCAGACAGACAGACTGATAGGAAGAGGAGGGTCTGAACCAAGAACAGTGGTTTTCCTCCAGACACTCAGTATTGACACATGACTAACATTTGTATGAAATCCAGAAAACTGTGTCAGAGTGACAGAAACAGTACAAAGAAGTTTACCAGTGGTCATCCGACAGAGAGCAGAGACAAGAGGAATCTGCCATAGACCAGAAGGAGGAGAAACGGTGGCTGGGTAGACAGATCAGAATTCAAAGCCCCAGCCACATAATGATCAGCAGATTAAGCCAATGGAGTTAGAAATGGTCAAACAATAAAGAAATCAACAAAGTGAGAATGCTGGTGGTTGGAGGAGCCTTATCCTTCCTGCGTCATCTTTCAGATGACCAGCGTGATCACATGAAACTCAGCCATGGCTCACCTTCACCCCCAACTAGCTCCTTCCCTCAGGCCTTCACTGAGACATTTGGAAGAAGGAGATAAAAGATGGGGTAAAGCAAGAAAACTGAGACCCTCAAGACATATGGTACCTCCCCCAAGTGAAAGCCTCTGTTCCCTGAAGTGGGGGCTGAGGAGGAAACTCAGGAGAAACTCACCCCAGGCTTCAGAGTATGAGAAGGTAGCCCCCTCCAAGTCTGTGGGCTACAGAGCAGAGAGAGTTCACCAAGGACATAGAAAGAAAGGAGGGGACTGGAGAGCAAAGATAACTCTCTGAACCCCAAAATTAGGTAGCCGAACTACTGAGTGGAGACGGATCACCCCTGGTTCAGAAAGCTGGCGCACCAGCCAGAAAGCACAGGGAGCGAAACCCAACCTGTCCCCAAAGCACAGGAAGCCTGAAGGGATCAAAGCAAAGGCTCAGTGAAGCCGACCCATCTCGATGGTGAGACCACCTGCCTCAACCTTCCAACTCGGTCACGTGAAGGGCGACGCCGGAGACAAAGCTCTTCAAACCACCAACTTTTCACTTTGTCCATTTGTTTATTATTTGTCCACGTCCAACTTCAGTGAACTGATTTACACAACCAACTTAATCCCAATAAAAACTTCAGGATATTTCTTTAAAGAAACTGGCAAGAAGATTCTAACACTTGCATGAAAATTAAGGGGAGCAAGAATAGCCAAAGCAATCTTAAACAAGACACCAAAGTCTGAGGACTTAACCGAGCAGACGTCACACTTCATCTGAAGCTACTGAAATCAGGATGGGGGGTGTAGTACCAAATAGATCAAGTCAGTTGGTTGTTGTTGTTGTTGTTATTTGCCGTGGAGTCAGCCCCGACTCATAGCGACCCCTCCTTGGGTTTCCGAGGCAGTATCACTACGGAAGTAGGACTGCCCAACCTTCCTTCCGAGGAGTGGCTGGTGGGTTTGAACCGTCAGCCTTCTGGTTAGCAGTCAAGTGCCTTAGGCACTATGCTACCAGAACTCCTAAGTCAGTCGGTAACACAGTCTAGAAACAGACTCACGCATACACATCAGAAGACAGCCAAACGAAAGCAGCAAGTTAACACAACAGGGGAAAGAAAATCTTTAAAACAAATGCTGCTAAAACCCACTGCTATGGAGTTGGTTCTGACATCCAGTGCCCCTAGAATGGAGCTGACCCACAGGATTTCCAAGGCTGTCACCTTTATTGAAGCATCTTTCTCCCATGGAGCGGCTGGTGGGTTTGAACTGCTGACCTTTTGGTTAGCAGCTGAATGCTTTAACCTCTGTGCCATCAGAGCTCTGAAGGTACTCATATATGCATGAAAAACAGAGCTCAAGCTGAAGTTGTATCTCGTCCCACCCACAAAAATCAGAGATGAATCATAACCCTAAATATAAAACTACAAACCACAATGCTTCTAAGAGCAAACATAGGAGGATATCTGTGTGACCCTGGGACACAAAAGCACTACCCATAGAAGAAAAAAAATCATAAATTAAACTTTATCAAAATTAAAATTTTCTATTCATCAAAAGCCATGGTTAAGAAAATGAACAGGAAAGCCACAGGCTGGGAGAAACATTCACAGTAGACATACTGACAAAAGTATTTGTATGCAGAGCCAATAAAGAACTTCTTCAAATCTACAATAAAAAGAGGAACAACTCAGTGAAATGTGAGCCAAAGGCATGAACACATACTTCACAAAAGATACACAGGTCATCAATAATCATAGGAAATAGCCATACGATCGTTAGTTATCAGTGACGTGACAGTTACAGCTGCAATGAGGCGATGACTCCAGACAGGCAGCCTGAGGGGATCTGTGGACCCTCAACCCAGCAAAACAACCAAAACAGAAAAAAAGCCATGTTTAAAAATCCAACATGTGAAAGTGTCTAGAAATGGTCCTATGGGAATACAGCACACAAAGAAATGTTTAGTCCAGAAAATCTACTGCCAGAAACAACAGTCAGAGTTCATAGCCACTGAGTCACGACCTGCTCCCTCCCTCCCCTACATCCAGGTCAGTGTGATGGAAGATCCATTTCAGGTGGTGTAGTCAAGAGTAGGGGGTGCTTCTCCCCAGCTCCCAGGCAACATTAACCTGGATGTACAGACACTCTACCAACTGCAAATGCAAAGGGCTCCACATCCAGGCACATCATGGTCAAAATGCTAAAAGAAGAGAAAACCTTGGAAGCAGCAAGAGGAAAACAAGCCGTTGACAAGAGACCACAGCAGGACTAACAGCTGACAGCTCACTCCAGAGATGGCGGCCAGAGGGCAATGGAGCCACATTTCAAAGGACTGAATGGAAATAAAACAACTGTTAACTCAGATTGTTACATCTGGCAAAACGCTCTTTAAAAAATTAAGGTAAAACGAAGATATGCCCAGGAAAGTGAAACAGAAAATTCATTGCTTGCAGCCCAGCCTCCTAAGAACAGGAGGTTAGAAGCAGTAGATACAAGACAGTAATTTAAATCTATCTACATAAAGATACGAAGAGCACTGGTGAAGGAGAGTAAGTGATTATAAAAGACAATATAAACTCACATTTCTTCTGCTTTGTTATGTTACCTAATTTAAAAAGTAGCTCACAAATTAAACACACACACACACACACACACACACATTTGTATGTTGCTGGGCCCTCAATATAGATATGTAACAACACAAAAAAGGTGGGTGGCAGCAAAGTTGAGGCAGAATAAGGAAAGGACTCCACAGGGCGGCAGGAACAAATGAAAAGAACTAGAAATAAGAAGTAAATAAGTTAACGGAATAAACCTATAAATGCACCTTTGCTCTCCTCTCTTATCTCAGCACCTTTAAAATACATAAAATTATATAAAGGGATAATTATAGCAATGGACAATGAATAAGGAAAAGCAAAGAAGAATTGACTTGATGCTGGTGAAGAATATTGTTCTTTGGACAGCCAAAAGAACAAACAAATCTGTCTTGGAAGAAATACAGCCAGAATGCTCTTTAGAAGTGAGGATGTGGACTTCATCCCATGTACTTTAGGCATGTTATCAGAAGGGAGTGATCCTGGAGAAGATGAAGTGAGGGTCAGCAAACAAGGCTCAGACCGTCAACAAGATAGACTCACACAGACAGATGTTGCAACAATGGGCTCAAACGCGGTGGCGACCGTTAGGTGGCAAAGGGCTGGGTAGTGTTTCGTTCGGGTGTACACAGGTTCACTATGAGTCAGAGCCAACTCAACAGCATCTAACAACAACAACAGCAGCATTGTTGGGGTTTTAACACTTAGAGGTGTCGCAATAACAGTACAAGAAAGGGGAGAGGGCCTGGAGCTGAGAATGGTAATGTCACTGTGTCCCTGGCCTTATGGAAGGCTGAAATATTCTGCCAAGTTAAAATGTGTATCATAAGCCTTAGAACCACCACTAGAAAACTGACTCAAAAACCATAAATTCAGTGCTACAGTAGAAAATATTCACTCAATGCAAAAGAAAGCCGCAAAGGAGGGGTAAAGAAAGATGTGCACGGAACAAACAAAAAGTAAGATGGCTGACAGAAATCCAACTATATCATTAAAAACACTCAATGTGACTGAACTAAACAACCCACCAAAAAGCAGAGGGTGCTGGAATGGATACTGAAAACAAGGGCCAGCCATATGCTGTCAAGAGAGATACACGTCAGATTCAAAGAAGCAGGCTGAAAGGAAAAGAGTACCATGCAAACAGCAATGGTAAGGAAGCTGGGGTGGCCATGACAATGTCACTGGAGATCAAGAAGGACATCTTACAATGATCAAAGGGGCAGTCTATCAGGAACTTGTAACAACTGCAAACACATATGCACCAAAAACAGAGGCCCCAAAGCACATGCAGAAAATGATAAAACTGCAATGGCACATGAGGAACAAACAACTCAACAACAGTTGGAGATTTCAACACCCCACTTTCAATCATGAATAGAAAAACAAGGCAGAAGACCACCAAAGAAAGAGAACTGAAAAACGTCATAAACCCACTAGACCTGACTGTCATGCACAGAACACAGTACAAATTCTTCTCAAACACACATGAAACATCCTCCAGTACAGATTATATGCTAAACCATAAAACAAGTCTCAATAAACATAAGGGATAGGTATTTTTAAGTGCACAGAATATAATGGATTCTTATTGATATTTCCAATTCAAACCAAACAAGGCGATACTGTGTGGTTTAAAATCAGAAAAATACGCGTCAGGATTGTTGTATCCTTTCCCCATACTTATTCAATCTGTACACTGAGCAAACAATCCAAGATGCTGGACTATATGAAGAAGAATGCAGCATCAGGATTGGAGGATGACTCATTAACAACCTGCAACACAATCTTGCTTGCTGAAAGCAAAGATGATTTGAAGCATTTACTGATGAAGATCAAAGACTCCAGCCGTCAGTACGGTATACATCTCAACATAAAGAAAATGAAAATCCTCACAACTGGACCAATAAACAACACCACAATAAGTGGAGAAAAGATTGAAGTTATCAAAGATTTCACTTCACTTGCTTCCACAATCAACAACCATGGAAGTAGCAGTTAAGAAATCAAACAATGTACCGTAACAGGCAAATCAGCTGCAAAAGAGGTCTTTAAATGCTAAAGAGCAAAGATGTCACTTCGAAGACTAAGGTACCCTTGACCCAAGTCCTTGTATTTTCAGTCAACTCATATGCATGTGAAAGTTGGGCAATGAAAATGGAAGACTGCAGAACTGATCCATTTGAATTGTGGTATTGACAAAGAATATCGAACACATCACGGACTGTCAGAAGAACGAACAAATCTGTCTTGGGAGAAGCTCAGTCAGGATATTCCTTAGAAGTGAGGTTGGCAAGACTTATCTCAACAATGGACATGTTATGAGGAGGGACCAGTCCCTGGAGAAGGACATCATGCTTGGTAAAGTAGAGGTCAGAAAAAAAAGGGGAAGACCCTCAATGAGATAGACTGACATAGTGGCTCCAACAAGGGGCTCAAATCCGGCAACAACGATTGTGAGGATGGTGCAGGACTGAAAGATGTTTCATTCTGTTGTACATAGTGTTGCTATGAATCAGAGCCAACTCAACAGCACCTAATGACAACTCAAAGGTAAGATCACAGGATTTCAGTTAACTTAAAAAAATAAGAATCTTGGCAAAGATTAGGGAACAACATTAACATATCATTCATTTGCCTTCTCCAAAATGATTTGTTGTTATGTGCCGTCGAGTCAGCCCCGACTCATAGCGACCCCTCCTTGGGTTTCCGAGGCAGTATCACTACGGAAGTAGGATTGCCCAACCTTCCTTCCGAGGAGTGGCTGGTGGGTTTGAACCGCCAGCCTTCTGGTTAGCAGTCAAGTGCTTTAGCCACTATGCTACCAGAGCTCCTTCCAAAATGATACCTGTAATAATTTCCAAGTAGCAGTATCAGTGCCACAGCTAGAAGGACTAATGGAAGTGGCATGTGCTTTCTTCACATTTGTAAATCGTGAGCTCTTACATGATACCCCTAGGAATGTGCAGGCCAAACACTGGGTTTGAAAGTCACTTGAAGAACTTATTGTCCCTGTGGTCAAGCCACCTACTTAATAGACTTAATTTAAAAAAAAAAAGTTTTCCTCAGTTGATTCTAACTCCTCATAGTGACCACAGAGTAGAACTGTTCCATAGGGTTCCCAAGGCTGTCAATCTTTATGGAAGCAAAGCCCAACCCAAACCCACTGCTATGGGGTGGATTCTAACTCACAGTATCCCTAGAGGACAGAGCAGAATTGCCCCACAGTTTCCAAGGCTGTCCATGTTTGTGCAAGCAGACTGTCTCATCTTTCTCCAGTTGAGCAGCTGGTGGGTTCTGCCGACCAGTCTTTCCCATTAGCAGTCACATGCTTAACCAGTGCAACACCACAGCTCTTCCACTTGACAGTTAGGTTCAATTTCTTCCATCTGTTTTCAGTTATTAAAACCAATCCAAACTCACTGCCCTTGAGTCCATTCCGACTCACAGCACCCCTAGAAGACAGATTAGAACTGCTCCATGGGGTTCCCAGTGATGTAATCTTTAGGGAAGCAGACTGCACACCCTTCTCCCACAGAGCAGCCGGTGGGTTCAAACTGCTGAGCTTTCAGTCAGTAGCCGAGTGCTTAACCACGGCACCACGAAGGCACCTCTACAGGTATCACATTGCTGGTTTCCCTAATTTTTGAACACATTAAAGATTTACATACTCTTGAAGACAATATTCTCTAACAAAGTTCAATCCGAGGAGCCTTACTTTCCGATCAGTCCTCTCAGCCCTGTTGCCACCATTTTTCTTCGCTTTTGTTTTATGTTAAACTTACAGTACTTCTGTTTGAAAATCTAAGTACACTTAGGCACACTTGTGCTCCCACATGCACAAGTGTCTTGTGCACACATGCACACACATCTTCTCCTCACTCTTACACAAGAGACCGTACACTACATACACTGCTCTGTGACTCAGGATTTTCACCCAGTGTCACATTGTGGAGACCACCCTCCAGTGGTGCAGAGACACCCTCACTCCCTTCCATACTGTGCATACACCACTGTGTGTGTATCATAGTTCATGCAACCAGCCCATCACTCAGAGCTGTCGCCAACACACTGCTGTAGCAAATAAGGACAAATGAATCGCCTTCCATGTGTGCTATTTTACATTTTGCTGGATATTTTGGGATACCCACTGCCAATGAGTCAATCCTGACTGATAGCCACCCTACAGAACAGAGCAGAACTGTCTCATAGGGTTTTCTAGGCTGTAATCTTTATGGAAGGCACTCTGATGGCACAATGGTTAAATTATTTGCCTGCTAACCAAACAGGTCAGCCACTCCATGGGAGAAAGATAAGGTAGCCTGCTTCTGTAAAGATTTTGCAGTGTAGTAAATTACCTGGTATGGCTTTTCTAGCCATAAGTCTTTGTAAACTCCATGGTGAATTGCTGTTAGCAACTGAGGAGCTCCTGGTTGTAACAAAGTTATCCATCTGGGGCATTTCTGTTGGGAGTGGCACAAAGCAATGTTCTGGGAAGTTCGCTCTCTCTCAGGTGCTTAGAATTCTGATGTTATGATTGGCTAGTTTGGCCACTCTGCCAGGCTTAAAAGGAGGCCTCCTAGACGCAGAGCTCTCTCTGACTGCTGGCTGAGAAGGACTTGCTGCAGAGAAAAACACGCTCCTGAGAGACACACGCTCCTGAGAGACACACGCTCCTGAGACACACACACTCTTGAGAGACATATGCTGCTGGGAAAGAGATGCAAGAGACATGCATTGCTGAGAGAGATACTGAGAGATACACTGCTGGGAGAGAGACTGTGAGAGACTGTTGGCTGAGAGATGGCAGACTGAGAGAGACTGTTTTTCCTACTTGAATTGTAGCCTGGTGCTTCCCTAATAAACCCCATAATCTGTGAGTTCTGTATGTCCACTGCAGTGAATTATCAAACCCAGTAGAAAGGTGATGAGTGCTGCGGGAGAAACCATTGGCGTCAGGGTTGGTGAAAGGGCTGGAGGGAGGCAGTATGTCTGGCCTCACAGGGATAGGACTTGGGCTACGATGGTGATTCTCTCTTCCTCCTGTGGGGTTGGAGGAGGTCAGAAGATGAGGCCTCCTTGCCCCTTTGGCAGATTTACAGACTTGGAAACCCTATAGGGCATTTCTACTCTGTCCTCCAAGGTTGCTGTGAGTTGGAATAAACATGATGCTGGTGGGTCTGGTTTGGTTTATTCTTTATGGAAGCAGATTGCCACATGTCTCTCCCATGGAGAGGCTGATGGATTTGAGACACTGACCTTTGGGTTTCCAGCTGAATGCTCCTCATAGAGGTTCCCTGCTTACTACACCCCTCAGTGACTTCACTTGTTATGGTCTGTGATATTAAAACATCCACCACTTTAGAAGATGTCATCTGAATGGGTTCATTTCTTTGGAGGAATTTTTAAAAACCACAGAAATTAAATATTCATGTACCCAGTAGCCAGAGCGAACGAAGATTCCCATCTTGATACAGTTGTGAACACGTGGTCCCTGTTTAACAGAGGAGGCGAGTTATCACAGATCGAGTTCCAGCCCCTTCAGGGTACTCTGATGTCCCATCCCATTCCACCCTGCCACCCCCGCAGACACGTGACTTCAGTGCACTGCCCCTGCTGCCGCCCACCTACCTCGCTAGCAAGGTCCCTCCGCATTGTTTCTGCCATTCAGACAATGCCAGGGTGCATTCCCAAGGGTGCTACATGGGACAAGCCAGACTGTGGTCATACCAATCATTAATACTAGCACAGAGAGGCCCCTCCTCCCTGCACTGCCGCTGACACTTGCCTTCATTACACGGTGACGTCTGCCAGTGTGACAAGGGGCAAACAGCACCTCATGTTCTAACCTGCATTGAATTGCAAACACTTTTCACAGTCATGTCTTTCGCTAATGGAAACAATTTGCCTTTTTAAAAATTGATTCCCAGCCCCACCCCCCCCAAAGGTACAAACCACATAACAGTGTGGAAGACACAAGGCACATTACATGTTCAACATGGTAAGAACTTAAGAGTCTTTGTAGCGTCAGCTCTTCATGGAAATCATAGACCTACGTAAATCTATTAGGCACATACTTTGTTAATTTTAGGAAAAATACCAGAAGCATCAGTGCATGGACTGTGTGGAATTTCCCAATGAGTTTTGAAATGACAAATGGATAAAGATGTCTGTTTGCTGTAAATATGAAACCCCCCATCTCATAACATGTTATGAAAACGACTCTGTAACCAGGGCCTAGTGGCTTCCTCTTTATAGGTTGAATCTTTTATACACACTTGCCAAACCCTTCCCAGGCCCCTTTCTTTCCATTTCCATAGCCATAAACGTAAAATATGGGCATGTCTATGAGTTAGTCCACTCTATTTGGACAGGTGTCCTGAATTTACCTTTTGACCTTCAGGGAGAAAAAAATCAATAAAAGCATACAGAAAAATACCACTTGAGATTCACCACTGAACAAACACAAAACCTCCCAATTAGCAAGCGTACAATGCTAACTCACTAAAAAGCCCACCTGCAACAGCACAGGCTCTCTGCAGACAGAGTCAGAAAAGCACATGATGTAGTGTTTGTTTCCTATTTTAAACATGGAAGCCACACTCTGAGCAGGGGCTTCGGGACAACTGGTACCTTATGTAAAGGACACAGCCTCCGTGCATCATTGGTACTTTTAAAACTGTGTAGGAAAGCGCCACTCACAGTTGCTGAGTCATAAGAAGGTAAAAAGTCCTTAAATATTCAGTCTGCCTGGGCACTGAGTTCTGAGCTGAACAAGCATTTCTATATGTGACTAACAGGATGCTACCACCAGGCTGAGGGACAGAGAGATTCTTAAGACCTGACTGAAAACAAAAAGGCCCCGTTAGGATGGTTACTATCCAAACAACAGAAAACAACAAGTGTTGGCGAGGAAGTGGAGAAGCAGGGTCCGCCCGCACTGTGCGCGGCAGTGCCAAGTGCTGCAGCTGCTGCGAGGCAGTTTGGCAACATCGAAGGCAGCTAACTAGAGTCGCCGTGGCTGCTGCGCGCTGCCGGGTGCACTCCGACGCACAGTGACCACGTGGAACGGGGCAACTGCCCCATAGGGTTTCCCGTCCATCACTTTCATGGGAGTCGATCAGCGGGGCCACTGGTGGGTTGGAAGGACTCACACCTGCACCACCAGGGCTCCTCAGCTTTACCATACGGCCCGGCAATTCCACTCCTCAGTGTATTCTCAACAGACTTGGAAGCAGGGGCTCACACGGCTGCATGCCCATCAGTGGTGCCTGCAGCTCTTTTCACAACAGCCAAAAGGCAGGGACAACTCAAGTCTCCAGCAGATAAATGGATAAACTGAAGGGGGCACACACGCACACACACACACACACAATGGTATATTCCGGAGTCATAAAATGAAGTTCTAACACCTGCTATAACCTGGATACACCCTGAAAACATGAACTCAAAGAAGCCAGATACAAAAGGACAAATCCAAGTCAATGCCACTGATAGGAGCATCTACAATAAAACCCCACTGCTGTGGAGTCAATTCCAACTCAGAGTGCCCCTAGAGGACAGAGCAGAAGTGTCCCATAGGGTTCCCAGGGCTGTCATGTTCAGAGAAGCAGACTGCCTCATCTTCCCCCACCCCCACCCCACTGACCTTCTGATTAGCAGCTGAGCACCTAACCACTCTGAAGTGTTCCTATATTGAGAACAGGCACATGCACAGAGACAGACCATAGAACAGAGTCACTAGGGCCTAGGGGACACGGAGTTACTGTTACGAGCTTCTCTTTGGGGCGATAACAAAGTTTTGGAAACAGATTATGACAATGGCTGCACATTATGAGTAAAATCGACACCACTTACAAATGGCTAAGATGGAAAATTTTTACATTATGTATATTCAGGAGTTCTGGTAGCACAGTGCCTAAGGCATGGGACTGCTAACCAGAAGGTCAGTGGTTCAAGCCCACCAGCCACTCTGCGGAAGCAAGACTAGGCAATCTACTTCCATAAAGATGTACTGCCTCAGAAACCCAATGAGGGTCACTGTGAGTTGGAATTGACTCAATGGCAGTGGGTTTGGTTTTGGTTTTATTTTATACATAAACAATGGAAACACAATAAAAATCCAGAACCCATCATGTTAACACAATACCCACCCACCTTGTATGGTTTAGCTGTAGTTTAAAGCATGAAGTGTGTATTAAAGGAAAGCAAACACAGGGCTTCCATGTGGAGTTATTCCTTTGCTGAATTTACTTCATTAACAAACATCAGTGGCTATGACAGTACATGTTAAAATGTGTATTTTGAAAAATCTTTTAAGAAAATTACATTTCTATATCTTGGCTGGAATCTCAATAACCATGAAACGTTAAATAGAGTTATTATTCCATAACTAGGGACCTTGACGGCACAGTGGGTAAGCACTCGGCCGCTAATGGAAAGGTCAACGCATCAAACCCACCAGCCCCTACATTGGAGAAAGACATGGGAGTCTGCTTCCTTAAAGATCACAGCCTTGAAAACCCTGTGGGGCAGGTTTCAACTCCATCTTTAGGGTCGTTGTGTCGGAACTGACTCAGTGGCAGAAGTTTTGCTTTGGGATTTTATTCCCTAAGCATTGCCATCAAAAACTTCCCTTATAACAATTTCACAGACGGGTTGTTTGCTATTCCTATAGCATTTTCTATATACTTACATAAAAATATCACTCTCCTTAGCTTTTAATGTTAATTCAGTAATAAACTCAAGTCAACAAACAATTACCCAGCACATAAACTTTGGGGACAATCACTCAACTCTTTACCATACTGAGATACCACCAACAGAGAACTGGCTGACCCAGGGAAGCTGAAGTCCCAGTGTCAACATGTCATTCCTCCTCGTTCAAACACAGGTATCTCCAAACGGGAACATGAGGTCACTCTCATAACACTGAGTCTTTATCTTTGAATTTTTAATATGGTGAAATATATCTCACAAAGCATTTCAACCATGTTTATGTGTACGATTCAATCACATTAACTGCACTAACCATGCTGTGCAAACCTCACCAGTATCCATTTCCAAATTTCTCACCACCCTTAACAATTAACTCTGTATTCCCTAAGCAATGCCTCCCCATTTTCCCTCCCACTTGCCCCAGGTAACTGCCAATGAACTTTGGTCTCTATGCATTAGCCTATTCCATTTCATATAATTGTTGTTGTTGTTGTTGTTTGCTGTCGAGTTGGCCCCGACTCATAGTGACCCCTCCTTGGGTTTCCAAGGCAGTATCATTACGGAAGTAGGATTGCCCAACCTTCCTTCCGAGGAGTGGCTGGTGGGTTTGAACCGTCAGCCTTCTGGTGAGCAGTCAAATGCCTTAGGCACTACGCTACCAGAGCTCCCTTCATATAATTGGAATCATATAATATTTGTCCCTTGTGTTTGACTGATTTCATTCAACATGATGTTTTCAAGGTTCATCCATGACGTAGCATGTATCAGGACTTCACTGCTTTTTATGGCTCTTCAACAAACAATGCTGGCCAACTGAATCTCCACATGCAGAAAAATCAGGTTAGATCCATACCTCACACCATACACAAAAGTTCACTGAAAATGGATCTGAGATCTAAACGTAAGAACCAAAATCATAAAACCATCAAGACCTAGTTTATGACAATGAAGTCAGGGATATGACTTGGATGGCGAGTCTCATGGGAAGGTAGTTATTGAGGCCCCCAAACCCTGTACCACTACGTTATGGAGGTTTCTCTAAGAGAGACCCGCTCTCTCTCCCCCTCACTCCTAGGTCGAGTCACATCAAGCCAGTTCATCCCATTACTAATCTAAGCATGTACTTCTGCATTAGTGCCAGGAGGACATGACAGTGATGGATGTTGGCAAGCCAAAGAAACAAGCTTGAGTCAAGCTCCACAATCTGTACAAACTTGTTCTGGGAAGGAAAACCAAAGGAGTCATCTGCACCAAAAGGTCATCTTTCCACTACTTCTCTCTACCATCCCCTCCTCCCAGCTGCTGGATCACAGCCTTGCGGCCCTATGTCATTATCCCCATTTCTGGTGGTAGAACCTGGGTTTTCCTTTGGGGACCCATCCCTTGCCCATTTAATCTACGTGATTTGGAAGACACTGGCCAACCCTGGACCAACAAGACACAATTCCTGGCGGTTTTTTGGAACTACTAAGAAAGAGAGGCACTCTTCTTTCCCAGAGATGACTAACAATAGTTAGGAACTTCTGGGGCCCACAACCAGAGAAGAGAGGGCCTAAGAAGGAGGCCAACACAGAGGGGCCACGGGGTGGAGAGGGAACAATGATGATGATATCTCTGACCCTCTAGGTCTAAGGGCCCTGAAGACAAACTTGCCCGGGACTAATCAAATCTGTCAGCCAATAAACATACCTTTCATGTTTAAGTCACGTTGGCTGACTTTCTTAACGGTACCTAAAGCCACATACGACTGAAAGAATCTTGA
>NW_006921882.1:1027719-1029715 GCF_000298275.1 Orycteropus afer afer
ATATACATATATACATACACACACATATATATACATATACACACATACATACATACATACACACATATCTATCCCCCCCCCCAGTTTTGCTCCTCTAGAGAACCCAGCCTAAGACAGGGCTAGGAGGTGCTCATACAACTAAAGCACATCCCCTCATTCAGCAGCTACACTCAGTCACGTTGCCTGATTTAACTCATTGATTACAGCCAAGCTCACTTCATGTTAAGGAATTAGCTTCAAGAGGGAAAAACAACTGCCCCCCCACACACAAAAAAAAGCAGCAATTGAAATTCAGGGGCCATCTAGGTCAATTGACATGACAATCTATAAAGACAAAGGTCTACATTCTATTTTGGTGAGTAGCATCTGAGGTCTTAAAAGCTTGTGAGTGGCCATCTAAGGTACTACTCTTGGTCTCTCTGATTCTGGACCAAAGAAGAGTAAAGAAAACCAAAGACTCAAGGAAAGAGGTCAAAGGACTAATGGGACACACAAACCACAGCCTCTGCTAGGCTGAGACCAGAGGAACTAGATGGTGCCCAGCTACCCCCACTGACTGCTTTGACCAGGATCACAACAGAAGGTACCAAATAGGTGGGAGAAAAAGGTAGAACAAAATTCAAATCCATAAAAAAGACCAGACTTACTGGTCTGCTAGAGGCTGGCTGTGGTGCGGTGAGTCACGTATTGCAGCTCTTCCAGCCACGGTCTTGGTGACTCTCAGCAGATGAGTAGGTGGGACTATGCAAATGTGGGGTGCTGGTGGCCCATCAAGGTGACTGGACAGCTTGCAAATAATGTAAATGAGTTATATGGCACCCTTGGTGGAAGGGACTGTGCAAATAAGTTGATGGAATCCTAAATGGTGACTGGTCAGTTCTGCCGTCCTGCTGGGCTCTAACTGAGCCATCTCAAAGACTAGAAAAGGGGATCTCACTGCCATCAGGAGAGAAGAGCTGGGAACGGAGCATGTGCTCAGACCTGAGATCCTTGTGCTAACACAGAAGAACCAAGAGAATGGCACAAGACAGAGCAGCGGGCTTCCCAGCCCAGTGAGCAAGGAGGCTGAGTGCCTTCAGCCAGAAAGCTTGCTGGGGAGAGTGGTGCCTCTTTGGACGCCTACGGACAAAGCTAAAAGAACTGTGTAACATGGCCCAAGCAGGGCAGAGGCTAGGGCCAGAGAGAAGCGGGCCTGCACGGCTGAGGCCGAGAAGAAGCTGTCCTGACTGAAGAACTGTACCTTGAGTTGTTTCTGAGCCTGAATTGTAAGCTGTCACTTCCCTGATAAACCTCGTGGTGTGAGTACTGTCTGAGTTCTGTGTGGTCATTTCAAGGAACTGTCAAACCCAACAGAGAAGCAGAGAGTGCTGCGGGAGCCACGGCTGGTATCACAACTGGTAAGAAAGTGGGAGGGTGGCGACGAGTCTGCCCTCCGCCTCACAGGAATCAGCCTTGGGCTGCTGCCACCGACAGTGATTCTGTCCCCCCTCGAGAACTCGGAGGAGGTCCAACGACGCCTCCCCATGCCCTTCCTTCACGGGAGGAAGCCCCGACAGTATGATCCATGGGCACCCTTCAAGCCTGGGACTGAAGCCTCTCCTGAGACCGCCTTTCTGTCACATAAAAGCCAGGCCTCTGAAGTGAACAGCAACACCTGGCAGGGACACGCGCCTCCCAACAATCAACTGTTGGAGACCAAAAGGGCAGCATTTGCCCGAAAGCAGAGTTAAGGAGGCAGGAAGAGGCAGACAACTGGACGAACAGAAGCAGGAACCAAGGCGGGAACGGGGAGAGCGCTAATGCACTGTGGGGACCGTGACCAACGTCCCGGAACAATCTGTGCAAAACGGCCAGGGAGGAAACTCGTTGGCTTATAAACTTTCATCTAAACCACAAAGCTAAATGTTATTAAAAAAATCTTTCAGGGAGGGACTCCTGAATTTTACTCAGTGCGATTTTAAGTTTCCCCAAGTCATCATAAGGAAATGCAATTTCA
>NW_006921882.1:1030438-1031997 GCF_000298275.1 Orycteropus afer afer
ACACATACACAGTAACATTCATTAACCCTCATGACGCGCCAGCTGGGAGAGACAATCGGTATGAAAACTACACTCTCAGGGGACACTCAGGGACATGGACACACACAGGGACACAAACAGACACACACCCAGACACAGACACATAGATAGTAATATTCATTAACCCTCACCACACGCCAGCTTGGAGAGACTGTCGGTACAAAAGTTACACTCTCGTGGGGCAGACAGGGACACGGACACACACAGAGATGCATACAGACACACGGAGACACATACTGACACTCATACAGATACACACTTACATCTGAACACATAATGTTAGATAAAGTTATATTCTGTGTATAATTAACACAAGCAGGATTTAATGATGCATGAGATATTTCTATGGTGATTAGTCCAGTCAGAAAGAAATTGAGCAGGATGAAGAAAGGCAATGACTGAGGAGGGACAGCCACATACCCAGGGGAGGTCATCTGGGCCACGAACGACAAGGAGGTCTAACCGTGCTCGGTGCAGGGGAGGCTGCTGCAGGGAGACAGAGCTGGGCAACAGTCTTCCCTCCTCTTCTCTTCCAGCCGCCCCCTCCAGGGTCCACAACAGGCTCTACACACTAAAACGACCACCCTTCTGCACCCTGGGCACACCCAGGTTAGCATGCCCTGCCCTGGTGACTCCCACGATGGACAATTAGAGATAGAAAGACCGCCAGTGCACCTGCCACGGCACGTGGGCCAGGGCGCATGAGGGCATAAAGGGACAGGGTGTGGCAGCTGTCTCGGGACAGCGGGGCTGGGACAAGGAGCCTGGGGGGTGCTGCCTGGCTGAGGCAGCTCCGGGCATGAGGACAAGGATGCCCCGGCCAGGCCCCATCCACATTGGCCGACCGGGACATGTACTCTCACCCTGCAAGGGCAGATTTGTACATCTGGTGTCTCATCACACTTAGTGTCAACAAGTGCCAGGCCCCAGGCTGAGCCTGGATTCACCGCTGTGCACACGTGTGCCCTCTGAGGTCACTATTTAGTGGGGGTGGCTAGGAAAAGAGAAGGTTGCATTGGAGCTGTCATCCTCCACTTCATAGCACAACAGAAAGAAATTAACACAAAAGTTTCCACCTCAAAATGCGGTATATCTACACATGCTTACATGCCCACAGATACATAAACACATGTGCACACTCTCACATTGTCACACATGTATGTACATTCATACACACCATCCGGTGAGTCTCATACACCCATATGCAAACACACACTCACATAAACATATATGCACATATGCAAACACACACAGAGATACATACACACAAGCGTTCACAAACACACAGATACGCACACTCACATGCGGGCATTCACACATATAATAGAGCTAGTCTCATACACACTCATATGCACTCATATATACATACACACACATGATCACATATGCACTATATGCACATACACATGCATTCACATACACCCCACATAGCAAGTCTCACACACACTCATATACATACACATACACATGTGCATTCCTGCACTCACACAGTGACACACTCATACTTGCATATATACACT
>NW_006921882.1:1034302-1047539 GCF_000298275.1 Orycteropus afer afer
TTTTTAAAGGGAAGGTAAAAATGAAATTCTTTCAGGCTCTCTGATTCAGCCAGACAACTTCTCACCACAGATAGTCCAGCTTCAGTGCCAGGTGAAGGTGCCCAGCCGCAGAGTAACCCCTACACAGGCTGCTGTTGGCAGGACCTCACAGGGGGCCCAGTGGGGCCACCCACGTTCATTCCCTTTGACCCATTTAGCCTAAAGAAATGACCAGAGACATGCAAAAGGGTACATAGCTTGAGTCCATCACTGAATTATTTCTTCATAGCAAAAATAAATGACCAAGCAAAGCCTCAAGCTGGCCTAAGTTTCCACCAAAGGGCGACAGGCAAATAAAATGTGGCAAATTCCTGTTCAGAACCCTGATGAGCCCATCCTAGACCACGGTCTCCAGAGCACTTAGAGATGTGGGGAGAAACTCCCATTCATTCAAAAAAGGATGGATGCTGAATGATTCCAGCAGAGGGGCCCAGAAGCCCCCCAGACAAAGGCTCAAGGAGCACACAGAGCCAGCCAGAGTCACGTCCAGGTGGGGAGGGGACAGGCCTGGTTTCCTTGCCTTCTCAGGGCTTTTCTGTGATTTGTACATTTTCAAAATTGAACACAATCTTCTAAGCAGGAAAATGTCTTTCAAAAGACATGACATTAGATGAGGAAGTAACAAAATGTCCACATAACCCAGTAGCTACAAAGAGCCTGGAGGCTAGGGAAAAGGGTCTGGGTGGGGGCCCACTCGCATTTACATCCCTGATGCCACTGAATCCAGACCGCATCCTTCCAGATGCAAGTTCTTCCAACCCAGGGACCTGTCACAGCAGAGCCACTGGCCACTCCTCCAGGGCCAGGACAGGCAGCATCAGCCACCACACGGCTTCCAGACGACAGAGCCTGGCTCTCAGCAAGGTGCTGAGGCTCTGTGAGGTCTAATTGATTTTAAACAGACTAACAGAAGAGTAATTAATGAAACAGGACCTGGGCACCATTGCGGCATCATTTATTTGTACATAAAGGGACACTGGGAACCACCAGGTGAGAATTAACCTCTGCCCAAGGCTGTGAGTCACCTCTGATAAGCTAATTAATTACACAACCCACAATCACACACACTGCAGCACACACACACTGCAGCACACAAACACATACCACAATACACACTAAAGCACATCCACACAAACCACAGCACACACACTTACACACAACACACACATACACACTCCACAACACACTGCAGCACACACAGACATACATATACCATAACACACACACACACCACTACAAACACATGATGTGCCATAACACATACACACACATCATATTACACAGAGACCACAGCACAGAGATACCCATACTGCAGCACACACACACATACACACCATAATGTACACATTGCATCACACACATTCACACATAGAGACCACAGCACACAGATATACAAACCATAACACATACATCACATCACACATTCATACATATATACACACACCACAGCAAACATACATATAACATGAATACACACCCAATGAACATACACTTCAGCACACCTAGACATACCATAACACACACACACCGTATCACACACATACACAGACCACAGCATGCATACACACACACACAACACATATATTGCAGCAGACAGACATATACAGACCACAACACACAGATGACAGCACACACACAACAGACACGTACACTGCACCAGACACAGACCCACACACACCACAGCACACACATCCAACATGAACACACATCCAACATACATACACTTCAGCACACAAATACAAAATACATACCATAGGAGCTCTGGTAGCATAGTGCCTAAGGCAGTTGACTGCTAACCAGAAGGCTGGCGGTTCAAACCCACCAGCCACTCCTCGGAAGGAAGATAGGGCAATCTACTTCTGTAGTGATACTGCCTCGGAAACCCAGGAAGGGGTTGCTATGAGTCGGGTCTGACTTGATGGCACATAACAACAATAACAACACATACCGTAACATGCACACACACACACATCACACACATTCACACATACACAGACCACAGCACGCACACACACACAACAGACACACATATTGCAGCAGAGACACACACAGACCACAACACACAGACCGCAGCACACACAGTCACACACATGCTCCCACTATACACACTTAGATACATGCTCATAGGTACATGCTAACACATGCATACCACACATATATACACACACAGTCACACACAACATGCACACACACAGAGAGGAAGCGTGCAGGAGTACCAGGAACTTGGCTGTGTGTTTACATGGCAGGCCCATTTCTATGACTCAGGACCAGAGCTTGACCTCCAGAGATACTTAGGACTCTGCTGCCAGGGCAGGCGTAATTGGCAGTCCTCCTCACAGGTCCTCACCTTCACACTCTTCCTGTCCTACCATCACAATGCATTTCCCCAAAATGCTGCTCTGGTCAGCTGCCATCACATCTGTTCATGGCACCCCGTGTTGCCGTGCACAGGAGGCCTGTGACCTTCTGGGAGAAGACTCTAGACCCTGTCTCCTGAGGTGTCTCTGGGTGCATTAAAGCCACCAGCCTATCAGGCAGGAGTCATGTGTTTAATTTACAACCACAAGTCACTCACCCTGTGATTTCTCTCTGATGGCAACACCTGGGTCCTGCCACTGGCTGGGCGTGACAGTCTGAAGCAAGCCAGCTACAGTTTGGATCCTGCCTCTCCAACTCCCCTGCTGTAAAGCCCAGGTCTGTAGCCACCTCCCCAGCCTCAAGTCCCTCAAGTTCAAAATGGGACACAGAGCAGGGTATGAAGCTTTGGGAGGGGTAGTGTGTTGAGAGCTCAGCCTGGCAGGAAAGCACATGCCTCGATCAAGACGGTAGTTGTCAACACAGAGCCCTCCCGGTCCACCTTATCAGAAAGGGAGAAAGGTGCATGCCCTCAGCCCCAACACACAGGTCTGCAAAGACAACTGCTGTTGTTTAGACCAAACACCGTGCTCGGGACACAGGTTGGGATGAGGACAGGGATAGATCAGTGAAGTGACCGTCATCCTAATGGGTCACCTCGGTTCACAAGAGTGAAGGCCATCTGTCCCGGACCTGAATTTCCACAGGGAGTTTAATCCATGCCGGCAGTGACCTTGGAACAAATGAGAAGAGACAGTATGGCCAGGTGAGGGGGACACACAGCTGGAGTGGAAGTGGAGGCCACTCTAGGAAGTGACCCCAGACAGGCCCCTGTCCACACCGGGGTGCCTGTAGCCTGCAGCAAAAAGTTCAGACAGGGCCGCAGGGAGAAGTCATTCAGCAGACATGTCACTGGGTAGAGCCGGTCAGTGACACGGGAACGGGGCCTCAGGGTCCAGCACCCCATGTCCTAACTCTCACATGGAGAGGTGGGCTGTGTCCCCACAGCCCACACATGCTAAAATCACCCCTAACCTGCAAGGGCGGGCCAGCCAGGGGAGGGGGTCCAAGCCCCTCGAGACAGGGATTGGACGTGTGCCATCCTCGCCTGGATCCACAGCAAATTCTCCTGCTCGCCTTGGATCTAAGGTCTGTACTCCTGCAAAGACTGTCTGCAGCCCATTAGGGGGCTTTCGACAGCTCCCAGGCCTGGCGAAGTTTTCATTGTTTATTAAGACGCAGAATTTGCAAATCGATGTTGTTGTTGGGAGCCGTCCAGTGGCTTCCGACTCCTAGAGACCCCGTGTGACAGAGCCGAACTCCCCCATAGGGTTTTCCAGGCTGTAAGTTTCACAGGAGCAGATGGCAGTGTCTTCTCTGCCACGGAGCCGCTGGGTGGGCTCAAACCACCAACCTTTTGGTTAGCAGCTGAACACGTAACCACTACACCTCAGGGCTCCCTGTGAAAATATGTGCATGTAACATACTAACTAAATAAGAAATAGCTGTCGCTCACTTATCATGTCATGCTCCAGACACTTGCTACTCATCCTCTGCACGCGTGTCTCTCACCGTTATACTCACCATGACAGTGCCGCTAACAACCACCGTGAATCATGCACCCATGGGGTACAAGGAAGGAACCGTACTGGGGCCTGCGCACATCTAAGGGTTAAGACAATCCAGCAAAAGCGTCCATCTATGGATGACAAGCAGACAAACGTAGTGCGTACACACAACAGAGCACGTTCAGCCACAAAGAGAAATGAAGTCCTGCTATGCGTTATGACGTGGAAGAACCTGAACATCGTGCTGAGCGACAGAAGCCAGACACAAACGGACAGATATTGTACCATCCCACGTACGTGAAACATCTAAAACACAGCAATGCAGGCAGACACAGCACAGATTAGCGGTCAGCAGGGAGAACCGGCAGCTATTGCATAAGGAGTACACAGCTTCTGTCTGAGGTGATGGAAAAGCTTGGGCACAAATAGTGGGGATGGTGGTGCACCCAGAAGAGCAGAACTACAAATCAGCCAAGAGAATAAAATTAAAGTTATCACCCTCAAAAAAAAAAAAAAAAAAAAAAAAATCTGCAAGGTGGTGATCACCATCTGTGAGCTAGGGACGCTGACGTCCCGAGAGTCCAGTGAGGGGACCCCAGTGAGGGGACCCCAACCGCAAGCTCAGTCTGCCTACCCACTCCCTGACCTCCACTGAGCATTCCACCGAGTGCTGGCTAGAGGCTGGGCTCAGCTGTCAAGCATGCCAAATGCAAATCCAGACTGTGTGCCTCACTCGGCAAAGACTCCAGGGATGCCTCAGTTTCCTCATCCGGAAAATGGGGTCATGGCACCTGCTTCATCAAACAGCTATGGGGCTTGAACAAGCTAAAGCCGCCCCAACACACAGTAGGCCTTCATTAAAGGTAAGTGCTGCTAGCCTCTGCTCTCCTGAGAACCACACTGCTAAACTTTATGAAGATTCAGGGACTGCATCATAACCACAGGCCCCACCCAGAAATCAAAGGAACATGAGAAATGACCAGAGATCCTCCTGAGCAGTGACCTCTGGGGACATGTCTCCTTCAAAATCAAAGTGGTACAAGTGTGGTGGTGCTGGTGTTGTTAGGTGCCATGAGTCAGTTTGAACTCACAGTGACCCACGCACATGCTTGAGCTGACTGTTGTCATTGTGTCAATCCCTCTTGTTGAGGGTCTCCTCTTCACTGACCCTCTATCAACCGTGCTGTCCTTCTCCAGGGACTGGTCCCTCCTGATAACACGTTCAAAGAACATGAGTGGAGGTCTCACCATCCTCACTCCTGAGCAGCAGTCTGGCTGTACTTCTTCCACCACAGATGTGTTCATGATTCTGCCAGCCCATGGTATAGTCGACACTTCCAAACACTATAACTCAAAGTCTTCCTTATTCATTGTCCAGCTTTCAAATGCATATGAGGCAATTAAAAAGACTATGGCTTGGGTCAGGCTCACCTTAGTCCTCAAAGTGACATCTTTGCTTTTTAACACTTAAAGAGGTCTTTTGCAGTAGGCCTCCCCGGTATAATATGCCATCTGATTCCCTGACTGCTGTTTCCATGAGCACTGATTGTGAATCCAAGTAAAGTGAAATCCTTGACAACTTCATTATTTTCTCTGTTTATCATGATCGTGTTTATTGGTCCAATTGTTAGGATTTTTGTTTTCTTATGTTGAATTTTAATCCATACTGAAGGTTGTAGTCTCTGATATTCATCAGTAAGGGCTTCAAGTCATCTTCACTTTCAGCAACCAAGGTTGTGTCATCTGCATATTGCAGGTTGCTAATGAGTCTTTCTCCAATCCTGATGCCACATTCTTCTTCATATAGTCCAGCTTCTCAGATGATTTGCTCAGCATACAGATTGAATAAGTATGGTGAAAGGTTACAACCTTGACTCATGACTTTCCTGATTTTAAACCACGTAGTCTCCCCCGCCTTGGGAGCTCTGGTGGTGTAACGTCTAAGGCATTTGACTGCTAACCAGAAGGCTAGTAGTTCAAATCCATTAGCCACTCCTCGGAAGGCAGATTGCGCAGTCTACTTCCATAGTGATACTGCCTCGGAAACCCGAGGAAGGTTTGCTTTGAGTCAGATCCAACTTGAGGGCAGTGAGTTTGGTTGTAGTTTCATATCCCCTAGTTCTGTTTGAATGACAGGCTCCTAGTCTATGTACAGTTCCTCATGAGCAAAATTATGTGTTCTGAAATTCCCATTCTTTGTAATGTTATCCATAATTTTTTATGATCCACACAGCTGAATGACTTTGCTTAGTAAATAAAATACACGTAAATATATTTGTATTATTCTCTTCTTTCAGCCAAGATCCTTTTGACATCAGCAATGATGTCCTCATTCCATGTCCTCTTCTGAATCTAGCTTGAGTTTCTGGCAGATCCTTGTCAATGTACAGCTGCAACCACTTTTAAATTATCTTCAGCAAAATTTTACTTGTGTGTGATAGTAATGATAATTTCCACATCCGTTGGATCACTTTCCTTTGGAATGGGCACAAACATGGATCTCCTCTAGTTGGTTGGTCAAGTAGCCATCTAAAAGCAAAAGGCCATTAAAAAGGAAGGAAAGAAAAGACCAAAATGGATGTCAGAAGAAACGCAAACTTGCTCTTAAGTGTTTAGTAGCTAAAGCGAATGGAGGAAATGATGACGACTTGAACAAAAGATTTCCAAGGGCAGCTTGAGAAGACAAAGTAAAGTATTATAATGAAATGCACAAAGACAGGGAGTTAGAAAACCAGAAGAGAAGAAAACACTCAGTGTTCCTCAAGCTGAAAGAACTGAAGGAATAAAAAAATCAAGCTTTAAGTTGCTATACTAAAGTATTCTACGGGCAAAATATTGAATGATGCAGGAAACGTCAAACAAAGATGCAAGAAATACAGTCACTGTACCAAAAAGAACTGGTCAACAGCCAACCATTTCAGGAGGCAGCACATTATCAAGAACTGGTGGTAGTGGGAGTTCTGGTAAGATGGCAGAATAGACAGGCAGACTGCATGGACCCTCTTCAACAAAGAAAAGGGGAACCAATTCACACAGATACAGAAGATAATCCTGAAGCCCTGAGCTTTGAAGGGAAGGATATGGAAGTGGACTTAACTCCAACTACTAGAAGAACTTCCATGAAAACACCAAAAGAGAAGACATAGCGAGCTGTGGTCTGTCAGTGATCCTGACAGCACATCAGACAGCTTGGATATTGCCGCATGCTGTTAGGACCTAAGAACTAACCTAAAAATCGCCCTGCTAGCCAGGGACTACATGGAGGAATACACTGGTGGCTGGTGAATAAAAGGGGAAGCAGCAAAGAAGAAGATGGGCTGAGCTGTGGACTTTTGCCTGTGCAGAGGGTACAGCCATTCTAAATATTTACAACCAGATCAACCATTTTGGATATTTAAAGCAACAGCATTCTCCCAGATTCCAGGGACTTAAGAATAAGCTCAATTTGCCAGGAACCACAAGGACATTCTGGATGCCAACAACAAAAGTTAACAGAGATCTAAATACAACAACGTCACAATGTCTCAGAGACAATAGACCATAGCAGTCCACACAAAGAAGCAAGATAAAGTAGTAGAAAGAAGAGAGCAGGATACAGACCCAGAATATATGCCTGAGGAAGAAGCAGTATAGGAACTCCATGATGAGGAACTCAAAAGAATTGTATTTCAGTATCTTCAAAGGATTGAGAGCAGATGAAAGAAAATACTAACAAAAAAAAAAAAAAAGAGGAAAACACAGGCAAAACCCTAGAAGAATTTTGGAAGAAAATACAAGAACAAAATGACAAAATAAATGAAAAATTAGAAATGATTCAAAATCTACAGACAGAAATCCAGAAGATCAATACTAAATTGTCAGAAATAGATAACACATTGAAAGGACAAAGGAGTAGAATTGATGCAATGGAAGGCAGAATTAATGAGATTGAAGACAAATACCTGAATACTTCTTTGGAAAGGGATCAATCAGAGAAAAGATCAAAACAAAATAAAGAAAGCCTAAGGTTCATGTGGGATACATTCAAAAGGAATAACCTACATGTCATTGGAATTCCAGAACAGGAAGAAAAAAATAAAACCACTAAGAAAATTGTCCAAAATTTTGGAAGAGAACTTCCCTGATATGATGAAAGATGAGACTATATCCACACAGGAAGTCAAACGAACCCCAAACAGGGTAGACCCCAAAAAATCACCAAGACATATCATCATCAAACTCATCAAAACCAAAGATAAAGAAAGAATCCTGAAAGCAGCATAGGAAAAATGAAAAGTTACTCACAAAGGACAACCAATAAGAATAAGCTCTGATTTTGCAGCAGAAACCACACAAGTGAGAAGGCAATATGATGGTATATATAAAACCCCGAAAGAGAGAATTTTCCAACCAAGAATTACTTACCCAGAAAACTGTCCCTCAAATACGATGGTGAAATTAAGAGATTTCCTGATAAGCAGAAATTAAGGGAATTTGTTAAAACCAGACCAGTCTTACAAATGATACTAAAGGGAGTCCTATGAACAGAGAACCAATAGCAAAAAACAACCAACCATTAATACATAAGATGACATACCCAGAAACCAACAGTTATGGAAGTATCCAAAGTAAAATAAGCTTACAAGATTGTAAACAGGGAACCAGAGACATCAACTGGCAAATGAGGACAACAAAAAAATGGGGAAAATACTGAGTAGTTACACAACTTCTAAATGGTAAGGAGGTCAAGAATGCTGCAAGACAGAATGGACTGTTCTAAACTCAGGGAGAAAATTATAAATCACAGGGTAACCTCAAAGAAAAAGTATAAACTTTCACATCACAATAAAAAAGAGGACAAGCACAAATACTTAGCAAATACTAAAACAACAGCCACAAAGGAAATGATAACACGATTCATAAACATAATGAGCTAAGCACAGAAAATTATATGGAACAAAGAAACCAGGAACACCATGAAAATACACATAACAAAATGATAGCAATCAATTCATACTTGTTGATAATTACACTGAATGTTAATGGATTAAATGCACCACTCAAGAGACAGAGAGCTGCAGATTGGATAAGAAAAAAATAACCCATCAACACGCTGTCTACAAGAAACACACCTTAGAGACAAAGACAAAAATAGACTACAAATCAAAGGTTGGAAAAAGATGTATCAAGCAAATGGCAACTAAAAAACATCAGGAGTGGCAATTTTTGATCAAATTGATTTTAAGACAAAAACTACCATATGAGACAAGGAAGGACATTATATAATGATTAAAGGATCAATTGAACAAGAAGATATAAACCATAGTAAATACCTATGGACCCAATGAAAGAGCCCCAAAATACATAAATCAGATTTTAAAAGAGTTGAAAGGTAAATAGATAACTCCATACTCATAGTGGGAGACTTTAATACACTGCTTTCAATGAAAGATGGAACAACTGGAAAGAAACTCAACAAAGATGCAGAAGAGCTAAACAATACAATCCACCAATTTGACCTTATAGACATCTATAGTGTACTTCACCCAACAAAAGCACAATATACATTCTTTTCCAGTGCACATGGAACATTTTCCATGACAGACCATATGTTAGGCCATAAAGCAAGCCTTAATAAATTTAGACACTGAAATACTGCAAATCAGCTTCTCAGATCACAATTTTATAAAATTAGAAATAACAACAGGAAGCTCAACAGAAAAAGAACAAACACAAACACATGGAAACTGAACAACACCCTTCTTAAGAAAGACTAGATAAGAGAAGAAATAAAAATGAAATTTAAAAACTTCCTTGAATCAAATGAGACTGAAAACACAACATACCAAAATCTTTCGGAGACAGCAAAAGTAGTGACCAGAGGCCAATTTATAGCAATAAATGCACACATCAAAAAAGAAGAAAGAGCCAAAATCAACACTTTAAACCAACATCTCCAACAATTAGAAAAGGAACAGCAAGAAAAGCCTACCGTCACCAGAAGAAATGAAATAATAAAGATTCGAGCAGAAATTAATGAAACAGAAAATAAAAAGACAATAGAAAAATCAACAAGACTAAAAGTTTGTTTTTTTGAAAAGATTAATAAAATTGACAAACCATTGGCAAATTTAACAAAGGAAAAGAGGGAGAGAGTACAAATAACACGAATAAGAAATGAGATGGTGACATCACAACAGAACCATCTAAAATAAAAAGGATAATATCAGGATACTATGAAGAACTGTACTCCAACAAATTAAAAAATCTGGAAGAAATGGACAGATTTCGAGAAACACACCACTTACCTCAACTAACACAGACTGATATGGAAAAGTTGAACAGGCCCATCACAAAAGAAGAAACTGAACAGGTTATCAAAAAATTACCAACAAAAAGAAACCCTGGCCCACACAGTTTCACCGGAGAATTCTACCAAACTTTCAGAGAAGAACTGACACCAATCCTACTCAAACTATTGCAAAACATAGAAAAGGACGGAATCCTTTTGAATTCCTTATGAAGCAAGCATAACGTTGATACCAAAATCAGGGAAAGACAACTCTCAAAAGGAAAACTACAGACCAATATCCCTCATGAATATAGATGCAAAAGTCTTCAACAAAATCCAAGCCAATAGACTCCAACAACATATCAAGAAAATAATTAATTTTGACCAAGTGGGGTTCATATCAGGTATGCAAGGATGGTTCAACATTAGAAAAACAATCAACGTCATCAACGACATAAATAAAACAAAGGAAGAGAACCACATGATCATATAAATCAATACACAAAAGGCATTTGATAAAATCCAACACCCATTCCTGATCAAAACTCTCAACAAAATTGGAATAGAAGGGACATTTCTCAATATAATAAAGGGCATACATGCAAAACCAGGGAGCTCTGGTAGCATAGTGCCTAAGACACTTGACTGCTAACCAGAAAGCTGGCAGTTCAAACCCACCAGCCACTCCTCGGAAGGAAGGTTGGGCAATCTACTTCCATAGTGATACTGCCTCGGCAACCCAAGGAGGGGTCGCTATGAGTCAGGTCTGACTCAACAGCATGTAACAACATGCAAAACCAACAGCCAACATTGCTCTTGGTGGAGAGGGATTGGGGCCATTCCCCTTAAGAACAGAAGCCAGACAGGGATGCTTTCTATCACCACCACTTCTACTCAGATTGATGAGGAAGAAGTTGAGATGTCCCTATTTGCTGATGGCATGGTCCTGTGCCTGGAGAATACAAGAGACTCAGTGAGGGATGTACTGGAGGCAGCTGAGAGGGTTGGCATGGTGGCAGGATGCAGCATCAGCATCCAGGGATCGGCTGGATTCCTGCACACCAGCAAGGAGATTGCTGAGGAGGAAGTGGGGAGGTCAATGCCATTTACAGTACCTGCCAGGAAAGTGAAATACTTGGGAGTGAATCTTGCCGGGGACACAGAAGATCTGTACAGAGAAGACTATAGAGGATTGCTTTGGGAAACCATAAGAGATCTACATGGATGGAGGAACATACCATGCTCATGGACAGGAAGATTGAACATGGTAAAAATGTCAATTCTACCCAAAGCAATCTATGCATTCAATGCAATCCCAATCCAGATCCCATCAACATCTTTGGAGATGTAGAGAAACCAATCACTAACTTTATATGGAAAGGAAAGAAACCTTGGACAAGCAAAGCACTATTGAAGAAGAAGAACAAAGTAGGAAGACTCATATTACTGGATCTCAAAACCTACCATAAGGCCACAGTACTCAAAACTGCCTGGTATTGGTACAATGACAGACACATAGACAAATGGAATAGAATTGAGAACCCAGAAAAAGATCCATCAACCTATAGTCAGCTATCTTTGATAAAGGGCTGACATCCATTAAATGGGGAAGAGAATGTCTGTTTAGTAAATGGTGCTGGCAAAACTGGATATCCATTAGCAGAAAAATGAAACAAGATCTGTACCTCACACCACACATAAAAAATAAATCCAGATGGATGAAAGACTTAAATGTGAACCTAAAACTAGAGAGTTCCTCAAGGAAAAACTGGGGGCAAATTTAGGGGTCTTCATATATGGCATAAATAGACAACAAGCGTAACCAAAATGCGCAAACAGTGGAAGAGAAGCTAGATGAATGGAACCTTCCAAAAATTAAATTTTTATGTGCTTCCAAAGACTTCTCCAAAAGAGTCAAAAGGGAACTTACAGATTAGGAAAAAATATTTGGCAATGACATATCTCACAAGAGACTTATCTGTAGAATTTATAGAAAACTCCAATACCTCAACAACAAAAAGAAAAATAATCCAATTAAAAAATGGACAGAAGACATGAATAGACACTTCACCAAAGAGGATATTCAGGTGGCCGACAAACATATGAAGAAATGCTCATGATCACCAGCCATTAGAGAGATGCAAATCAAAACAAGATACCAGCTTGGCCCAGCAAAGTTCAACAAGACAGAAAATAACAAATGCTGGCGAGGATGTAGAGAGATTGGGACAGTCATGTACTGCTGGTAGGACTATAAAATGATACAACTACTGTGTAAAGCAGCATGGTGATTCCTTAAAAAGTTGCAATCAGAAATACCATTTGATCCAGCCATTCCATTACTAGGTATATATCCTAAAGAAGTGAGAGCCAGGACGAGAAGAGATACATGAAAACCCATGTTCATCACAGCACTATTTACAATAGCCAAAAGATGGAAACAACCTAGGTGTCCATCAACTGAGGAATGGATAATCAAACTATGGTACATACACACAATGGAATACTATGCAACCCTAAACAATAACGTATAATCTGCAAAATACCACATGACGTGGATGAACTTGAAGGACATATGCTGAGTGAAATAAGTCAATCACAGAAGGACACATATTGTGTTAGTCTGTTATTGTAAAAAGTCAAGGAAAGGTTTATATGTGGAAGAAAATTTTCTTTGTTGGTTACCAGGGATGGGAAGGAAGGGGAGGGCACACTCCTAGATAGACAAGTATTGATTTGGGTGAAGAGAAGGGCAATGTACCAAATGTGAGTGATCAACATGGTGGCATTGAGGAAAAGGAAGACATAGAGAGGTACATGGGAGGTGCAGACAACAAAGAGGAACCTTTTTCCACATACAGTACTTCACTGTCAGTGAAGGCAAACATGAGTATATGGGTGGATAGATGGGTGCACAGGCTGAATTATTAGGTATGTCTATACAGGGGGGTTAGGGTTAGGGTTAGGGTTAGGAGCTCTGGTAGCATAGTGGCTAAGACACTTG
>NW_006921882.1:1048562-1055467 GCF_000298275.1 Orycteropus afer afer
TGTATTTCACTGTACATAAATTATATTTCAATAAAATGAATTAAAAAAAAAAAAAAAAAAAAAAAAGATGCCATCGTGTCAGCACTGACTCATGGCAACGCCATGTGTGTCAAGGAGAACATGCTCCATGGTGTCTTCAAAGGCTGGTTTGGGGGAAGTACCATGTTTTCACACAAATAACATATGCTTTATACGAGTGTTCTCCCCCAAACCATGCAATCTCCTCGTGCATTAGCTTCCTGTGCACACTGTTACTCACATGGGGACATGAAACATGAAAACACAGCGGACTGCCAGGCCTTCCTTCTGAGGCACCACTGGGTAGACTCAAACCGCCAACCACTGTCTTAGCAGCCAAGTAACTGCTCACAGCAGCCAGGGTGAGACCAGGTCTGTTGCCAGCCAGTCCATTCTGACTCACAGCAACCTTATGGGGCAGAGTAGAGAGGGCTTTCTTCACTGTCATCTTTACTTACGTGGACCACCACACCATCCTGTGAGCGGCTGGGGAGTTTGAACCACTGACCTCTGGATTAGTAGCTGAGCACTTAACCACTGCACCAGCAGTTAGCCTTTAAAATTAAATTAATGGAAGTTAATAAAACTAATGATTCAACTCCTCAGTTGCTCTGGCCACATCTCACGTCTTGGATGCTACCTGTGGCCAGTTGGTTAGTGCAGAGGCAGACTAGTACACTGTTCCACTGGACACACAGGTCTATCAAAGTGCCACCAGAGAACATAGAAGCATGAGAGGGGTGTCTAGCTCAGGGACAGCAAACATACTGTAAAGGGCCAGTCAGTCAATATTTTAGGCTTTGGGGCCAGAAGTCTCCTGCAACCACTCAGCTGGTGCTGCTACAGAAAAGCACGCAAACAACAGGCCATGAATGAGCTGCCTGTGTTCCCATAAAACTTCGTGTACAAACACAGGAGGTGAGCCAGCTCTGGGCCCAGGCAGCAGTCTGCTGACCCTGCTCTAGTGAGCGCTAGGCTTAATAGCGTTAGTAAGCTGAGTACCACCTTTGGTGCTTTCTGTCTGTCTTCTCAGGTGGTCCTCACTCTGACCTAGCCAGGAGCCTGGGTGCTTAAACTGTTAAGGTTGGCAGCTCAAACTCACCCAGAAGCTCTACAGGACAAAGGTCTGGCTATCTGCCCCCATGAAAACCCTATGGGGCAGTTCGACTTAGTCACATGGGGTCTTTATGAGGTAGAATCAACTCAGCTGGGTCAACACGACACCATGACCCAACCAAGTTAACACTACTATTACTCCTGTTCTGCATAAGAAAACTGACTTGGTGATGAGTTAACCAACCCAAGTGGAGGAGCTGAGATTTAAGGCCTGGCTGGCCTGCCCTCAGAGGCCTCGTGAGGATGACAGACAACATCGCCAACACGTCGCTGGCCTCTCCAGCATCAAAACATCACCTTTGGCCAACCCTTCCCGGGGCACCGTAAAGTCAGAACCCATTTTGCACGCATTTTGCAGGCTACAAAATGAAGGCCACAAGCTTGGGGTGGAATGGCCGTGCAACAGGAAGAGCATTCACATTTAAATTTGCACAGAAACATTGCAGAGTCAGACACTCCCTCCTTCCTCTGTGCAGCCCAGTGGCTTTGGAGAGAATATTCTTGGGGAATTCAGAACGGTAATTCGGTTAGGAAGCCATCAGTCCAGCAAAGAAACAAAGTCCTGGGTTTTATAAGAACTTCCCGCCTCAATGTTCTAAATAATGAATTGTGTTGTCCTATTACACCACCGAGGGACCTGAGTCCAAAGCCACAAGACATAATAAATTGTGGGCGTGAGGGCCTCATTATTGAACTTACATGTGCTGTCAGCAGCTCAGAGAATGCCCTTCCAGTGATGACCAGAGGCATCTGCCACACGCAAACCCAGGCGATGTAACAGCGGTTGATCGAGTCCAACTGCCCCCATAGGATTTTCTTGGCTATAATATTCATGGGAGCAGACAGCCAGATGTAACAGCGTGGCCGCCAATGACTCTGTTTTGCCAAATCCTGTTGTTGTTGTTGTTATTAGGCGCCGTCGAGTCGGCTCCGACTCATAGTGACCCAGCGTCCAACAGAGCGAGGCAGCGCCCCGTCCTGCGCCAGCCGAATCCTAGGTTCATGGAGAAAGCCTCACCTGATTAGCCTTCTAGGCGAGAAGCCCGCCTTCGGTTTCCGGCCACTGCACCTCACAGGCCACCCCCAGGCGTCCGTCAATTGAGGCTTCCATGTTGCCATGATGCCGCAGTTTGAGCGTTGCTCCCAGACTCGGACGGACTCGGGAGAATGAGGAGCCAGTGATAAGCCCATGGACCCCAGCGGTCCGGGGAGGCGAAGGCCGGGGCAGCGTTTTGTTCCCTGGTACTCGGGGTCACCATGACGGAGCCAGCAACACCACCGTCAGAGTCAGCCTTTCTGACTCTTCAGATTGGAAGTTCCATTTCTTTCGGGAAATGATGGTGGGAACACATGGAGATGCTTGCTTTCCTGCTCTGTTGTCCTTTAAACATCCCTACGGCTGGTGACCCTGCCCACCTTCCTGGCTTTGTGCAGCCACCTCTAACTTCTGGGTCAACACCGCACGCAACATGTTCGCCCCTTCTCCCCTCACAGCCCACCAAGGACTCTGGCACTGCTCAGCAACCCTCTTGCCCGGCCTATAGGAGAGGGGGCGGTAGCAAATGGCCATTGTCACTGGGGGTTGGGGTCAGAAAAGGAGGGAACATTCAAGCAGCTGAGTGCCCAGGGACCTTAAGGGAACTGCAGACTCTCAGGCCCCATCAGCCCTAAGGAGTCTGAGTCCCCATTTTAATAACCTTCCCAGGGAACCCAGCCGCAGGACCAGGGGCACCAGACCACACTTAACCCAAGGACCTCTTCTCACTCCCTGTGCCACTAGAGGGCCCCCGAGCATGGGGATCTGGCCTGGGACTAGGAGACCAAAGCCACACTGTCCCAGAAGTGGCTTCTGTCCCAGCACAGGGTCCACATGACTCTTAGCTCTTCCTAACCCAGACTGTGGCTTCAATAGCCTACAATCATGAAGGCTGGGCCCTGTGCCAGGCCCACACTGGTTGCTGGTGGTTACTTTGCCTCTGGAATCGCAGAGACCCATCTCTTCTCCTCAGGAGTCCCTCTGCCCACCCCCAACTACACAGGATACTGAACCTTCCCCTTGGGTCCCCTCCCCACCCCAGCACCACAGAGCATCCCGGACACACTGAGTGATCCTCTGCCTCTAAGTGGTGTCCCTTCCTGCTATGGAAATTCAAGTTGAGGGCATACTATACTAGACAGTGCCCCTAACCTGTGCAGGCCCCTCAACCTCAAGTGGCACCTCCTCCAGGCAGGCTTCCTAGCTACACATGACATCATGTTTCCCAAATTCCACCGCTCTCAGGGATTTTGCCATAAAAGAACACTCAGACTATAATTTATATATTTCTAAATGTTTAAGTAAGTTACAGAAAGTTGGCATCTATCATAAATGGAAGCCTAATATATTTCTAATTAAAAAAATTAAACATAAACCAGTTGAGGTGGGATTCTTGCCCTCTGTTCAATTTCTAGACAACACACCCCATGCGGTCACCACCCACCCGACTGCAAGTGGAAGTTCACGAGTTGCGGCGACACTGAGCAAGTGTCAGAGGGGAGTGTCCAAACTAGGAGACCAGGAAGAAGGGCCTGACAGTGAGCCCCGAGGTCAGCGGGTGAAAACCCCGTGGATCACGAGGGTCCAGTCGGCAACCAATCGCAACAAGAAAATTCAACTCTACCACAGGCGACAGTGAGAACTCTGCCAGTAATGTCTATGGCTGCCATTGTCGCTCCATGGGAGAAAGATGTGGTCGTCTGCTTCCGTAAAGATTACAGCCTAGAAAACCTTATGGGGCAGTTCTACTCTGTCGTGAGTCAGAATTGACTCAACAATAAACCAAGACCAAACCAAACTCACTGCCATTGAGTCGATTCTGACTCATAGCGACCCTCTTTGGGTTTTTGAGGCAGCAAATCTTTACAAAAGTAGACTGCCCGATGTTCCTTCCACAGAGTGGGTGGTGGGTTTGAACCTTGACATTAGCAGTCAAATGCCTTAGTCACTATGCCACCAGAGCTCCTTACTCAATGAAGGTGGGTTAATTTTTACTGACACAGACCACCACATCCTTTCTCCATGGAGAGGCCGATAGGTTCAAACTGCCGACCTTTCCATTAGCGGCCGAGCACTTAACCTATTCGGATAGGGTGGTCCTATTGCTACCCTGACTTCATGGATTAGGAAACTAGGGCAGAGAGGGCTACACGAACTTGCCCAAGGTCACCCAGTAGTAAGTAGTAAAGTCAGCTTTCAGGCCAGGCGGTCTGCCCCTGGCTCACAGCAGAGCTGGCTGCCACAGCCAGAGCACTTAGGATAATTAGACCCGTTTATTCAGCTCTCCCTAAGTGCCAAGCCCTAAGTGCTTTTCCACAGACTGTCTCACTTAATTAGCACAACAAAACTGTAAGGTGAGAACAGGAAGCAACAGGTAGTAACAAAAGAAACCGAGGCCAGAGGGGTGAAGTAGCTTGCAGAAGCCAACACAGCTGGTTGGGAATACACCAGTCGCTGTCCCAGGTGCTGGCAGATGCAGTGGGTACAAGCCAGAACTTACCACTGGAGGTTATAACTGGGGTAAGGAGCTGGTGATGCAAGGGTTAAAGGGCTCGGCTGATAACGGAAAGGCTGGAGGTTCGAACCTGACGGAGTTAGACTGGCGATCTGCTCCCATAAAGATCACAGCCAAGAAAAGAAAAGAAAAGATGGTTTTCTTCTGTCACATGGGGCAGCTGAGTCAGAACTGACGTGATGGCACCTACCACAGGACTGGGTGGGAGAGGAGGGAGATGCTCTGAACCACCCTTCCGAGGAGGCACGTCCCTGAGCGGCTCAGGCAGTCTGCAGTGAGCCCCTAACCTAAAGGCTGGTGGTCCAGAGCTTACCCAGTGGCATAGCATAAGGAAGCCTGGTGACCCGCTTCTGTACTAAACAACCCAAACCCACCGCCACCAAGTCAGTTCTCACCCCTAACAATCCAACAGGACTGAGCGGAACTGCCCCAGGGGGTTCCCAGGCCGTAACCTTTAGGAAGCAGACTGCTTCATCTTTCTCCCATGGAGTGGCTCGTGGGTTCGAGCCAGCGACCTTTCAGTGAGCAGCCCAGTGCTCAAGCACTGCGCCACCAGGGCTCCTCCATAAAGACTACAAGCAAGGAAACTGTGGACCAGCTCCTACCGTGTAACCCCCAGGGTCACCATGGGTCAAACTCAACTCCACGCACCGAGTTGCTTTGTTCTGGTTTTGTTTCAATGATGGATGGATTGCCAGTACAAGAAGACCAAGTCCACTGGAAGAAGACACGGATGCTGGATGCTGCCCGGAAACAGGTGCTGAAGTCCTGGCCCTATCCCTGTGCATGGAGCCGCTGGGGGGTGCAAGCGCTACTGCGATTGGCTGCTCACGGGAAGGGTGGAAGTTCAAGTCACCCACAGGGGCCTCTGATCTCCTCCTATCATCTATCAGCCACCTGCATCTGACAGGTCCGCCATCCAAAGCCTGGCGGAGCACAGCTCTACACTGACCCACAGGCAACCAGTTTTACACCTGCCAACAGGGTCCTGTTTGGAACAGGGTTGTGTTATGTTAACGAGGCCACACTTGAGAGGGGTGTCCTAAATCCAAATCTAATGACGTCTGAGTCATAAGAAGAGCGGAGTGGACAGAGACGCAACCTGAGTAAGGACACACCATGGGTGGTTCATTTACAAGGTGCCCCCAGGGTACCGACAAGGAAGGATGGGACCTGGCTGAGAGCCCAACCTGGACATCTCAACTCCAGAGCTGTGACAGGATAACTCCTATTCCCCAAAGTGGCCACTTTTGGCATTTGAGTTACAGACACACTAGGAAGCCAAGACACTGGGACAGAACTCAAAGCTGTGAGAACGGCAGGGAGGGAAAGTAGAAGAGGAAGGTCCAAGAGGGGGAGGGCTGCACCCCAGAACTCAAGGGGGAGATGCTCTATGAATTAGAGGTAGCTGGTGGCCTCTACACGGCCGTGCACATGGCCAGAGGCCCACCAGGAACAAAGGCCATGAGCATCTGCCCTGGAAGTCTGCCCACCATGAGGCCACATGACCCTCTCTTGTATGTGCCTGCCCTGTCCCTACTCACCATCCAGCAGCTGCCCTGTGGAGACCACTCCTCCCCCATGCTCAGAACCCGAGTTGGAATGGAATTGACCTACTCTGTGTGGGTGTGGGTGTGGGTGTGTAGTCCAGCTAACCAATCAGAACCCTACATGCTCACTGTCTGTTCAGCGATTAGTCAGGGCTGGAGCCAGGCAAGGAGACTCAGCATTCATGCCAGGCCATTCCTTGGCATTGCTGGGAACTGGCTTTGGGCAGAGACTGCTAAGCTACTAGGAGGTTAACAGTGTGGGGTGGCTAGGAGCCATCCTCCAGAGCCAGTCAGCCAGAGAAGGGACCTGATGCAGAGAAAAGCACAGAGAAAAAGAGACGGAGGGTCTCAATGGCAGGGTTGGAACACAGGGATGTCACTGTGCATGAAGCCCAGGGAGCACTGTGTTAGGATTCACTTGTAACTGGCACCTACAAACCCCTTTCCAGAACAAGCCATTGTGCCCGGAGCTGTCTGTTACCTGCACCCATAGCCAGGCAGGTTGGGTTTGGGGGATGCCCCTGGATGCTGGCCAAGCACACAGGTCACTCTTGCAAAGGTGAGGGACCCAAGGGGATCTGCATCCACAGGGGAGGAGGGGAGGAAGGTGGAAGTGCAAGTGTGACACCAGGTGGAGGTGGGGTGCAGGGGGTGGTGATGCAAGGGCCAC
>NW_006921882.1:1056302-1058758 GCF_000298275.1 Orycteropus afer afer
ACTTGATGGCACTCACAACAGCAACAAGACACACCAAAAGAGTGCGTGTGGAAACTGCTGAGCTGCGGTGACGTCTCCAGGTCGGGCAGCAGCACTGCACGGAGGGCAGGGTCCCAGGGGTGTATTATCTGTTATCACCGGGAGAGCTGGGGGCTCTCTGCACTCCTCTCACAACTTTCACATGAGTCGAAAATTATTTCAAAGGAGAAAAGATTAAACCGTGTTTGGAAAATTTAAAAAGCCATGTCTCACATCCTTCCAGCATCTCTCCCCAGGCCCACGGCTCACAGTTCCCCACCGCCGTCCTCATATCCAGCCTCTTTCCGGCCCCTCTGACCATGAGCTGGGAGTCCCAGGGTGGCACGCACAGTGAGCACCCTCAGCAATGGAATGGAAGGTTGGAGGTGCCTCGGAGGAGAGGCCTGGTGATCCGCTTCTGAAAAGCCAGCCACTGGAAACCCCGTGGAGCCGTTGTACTCTGATGCACACGGGTTGGCAGGAGTCTCGACTCCTCAGCAACTGGTTGCTGGCCCGGCCTCCGAGCCGTGGAGAATCTCCCTGCCCATTCCAGCAGGCAGGTCTGGAGGCCTCTGAGATGCCAGGGAAGAGGAACCGAGCCTCCCCCCGACTCTGGTCCTGTGAATTGTGTCAAAGGCTCCAGGAGAACAGACTCCTGTTTCCCCTGGGCACTGGAGCCCGTGCCTGCACATGCACTCGACACCATGGCTCAGAGCAAAGGCCCATTCATACAAGTCCTCAGAGCTCTTCTGTGCAGACTCGGGCTTGGGGCTTGCATTCTGTGAGATGCCCGATTTTCATTTCTAGCCACCGTTTGCTCTTCCAACGTCCCTGGCCTGCCTCAATGGCAGGCCTTGTCCCCAGGAGCACAAAGCTGCCTTTGCTGGGAGCCCAGGAAGGGAAGTCGCAGCTGAGCTAGAGCATCTCCGCCACCATGACTGGCCCCATTCTTCTCGCTCCAGGGTGGCCCTGCCAGCTCTCAGCTCCTAAGCGCCCCTGGCCTGCAAGTGGAGAGTGCAAATAAATCCTTGGGAGGAGACAGAGGGACACATAGTCCCCCAGGAGATGGCAGGGTTCTGACGCGGTCAGGGGAGGTGTGAGGCTCTAAGGAGGAGACCCTTCAGAGGTGGACATTCAAGCAGAGATAAGACTCTAACTTGTCAGGGAAGCTAGAGAAGGCATGGTGGAAAGCCAGCCCTGATTAGATTAGATTGACAGATGATGGGGGTGGGTGGCAGGATGGACGGGAGAGCTGGGTGGAGGAGTAGCTGGAGAAATGGGTGGGTAGGTAAATAAGTGGGTAGGTAGGTGAGTGGAGGAGTGGATGGAAGGACAGATGAAGAGATAGCTGGGTGGGAGGGTGGGGGAGCTAGGAGGAGTGGGTGTCCAGAAGGAGGGAGGTATGGATGATGGATGGGTGCATGGGTGAACAGATGGACAGCTGAACGATGGACGGATTATGGGGGACCGAGTGGGCAGATGGACAGACCAATGAGTGGATGGCCAGGGTCCTCCAATGTAGCACTAGACAGAGAAGAGCCTAGGGGACATTCAAACTAACTCCAGAGTCCCAAGTCCAAGAGAAAAAGCACGGACCTTCCCACCTGTTTGTCCATGTGACTCATTTCTCCTCTGGTCCACGCTCCCAGCTCATGCAGTGCCTCACCCAGAGCCAACTCCGCATCTCCCTGTGACTGTCTCCAAGACCAAACACCATCTTCCCCAGCCCCCAGTCCTGGCTGTCTCCCAATCTCCCCCATCTGGTTAGTCAGATCATACCAGTTCCCCCTCCCAGCCCCACATCCAATGCAGATCCTATGCCTCTTGAACACAGGTGGCCCCTCGTCCACTTCTCTCCATTGCTTCTTCCACCCTCTGCTCCACCTTCTTTCATGGGAAGGACCTCCCTTCCCACCCAGCCATCCCAAAACAGCAGCACAGTGGCCTGCCCCAGAGCCCTCCAACGACTCCCGTCACTTGTAGAATAAAGACCAAAAGCCAGCACATGGTCTTGAAACCTCACACCCACCCCAGAAGGCAGGACCCCTCATTGTTCCATTTCACAGAGGAGGAAACCGAGACACCTGCGCAAGGAACTTGTTGAGGTTCCCCAGCTGCAGGGTAGGGGCTCAAGCTGCCAGCCTGACCAGTGGCCAACCCCATGCACCCCTGACCCCAGCTCTCTGTGGAGGGCGGCCTGAGTCTGGCTCCCTGCACCAGTGGAACCGGGACAGCGGGCCACACAGACAGGGACCCGCCCCTCCATGATTTCCAACAAAAAGAAGCACGATAACTTGTCATTATTGCTTGAAAGGCAGAATGCAAAGGTGACCTTAGAAGACCTGCTGAGTCTCAGATGCTATGCCTGCCCCAGGAGCCAGCTCTGCTTCCTAGGGGCAGAGAGATGGAAGGACAAGGCAGGAGGAAGTGCGGAGGAG
>NW_006921882.1:1058884-1061226 GCF_000298275.1 Orycteropus afer afer
CCCACCCCCAGGGCCTCCCAACATCTCCAGCCTCCAGCATGCTGTTGTTGGGTACGTGTAGCTGGTTCCGTCTCATAGTGGCCCAGTGTGACAGAGCAAAGCTGCCCCATAAAGTTACATCCCGTGGGGCCACGGGTGGGTTCCAATCGCCAAGCTTGCAGCAAGTGCACAGCCATTTGGCCACTGGGGCTTGGGGCACAGTTCAGTGGGGAGCATCTCCCTGGGCCCCAACCTCCCCAAGCTCGGGGGCCGGTGCTCAGCATCCACCCACATCTCCCGCAGCTGCAGGCCCCAGGCCAGCGGCTGGTCCACCACTATGAGCAGGCCCCAGGAAAGACTGTTGAGTTATTTTCCATTTCTGGTCATCCTTTGTTTCTGGGCCTTCCTGCCCCTGGGCTTCATCCCTGGGCAAACGCTGCCCGTCTGGTCTCAGGTGGTTGACTGTTCTCCGGTGTTCTACTTGCTGGTGTTACTGTTCACCTTGCAGGCCTGTCTATCGTCTGGCAGGAAGTAGAGACACAGGGCGGTGGGGTGTGAGTTCAGTTCCCGGCCTGAAGTGTCCAAGGGCCATAGTCTAGGGGTAAAGGGGTCTGGACACTGAGAAGAGTGAGAGGGGAGGAGGGTGCCAAAGACTCCCAGGGGGAGGACAGGACACTCAGCAAGGACCAGAGGGACACTTGACTCTGAGCCAGGAGAGATGTGGCTGGTGCAAGGCATGTTCCCCAGCACCCTGCCAGTCCTCACAGGGACAGTCTCCAGCCACCCAAGGGGAGGGCTGTAGGACCGTCATGCCTTCTGTGCCTGAAGGGCACTTGGCAAGGAGTCAGGAGCCCAGACCTGGTCCCAGCTCTGCCTCCCACTCCCTGGGAAACCCAGGCAGGTGACATCACTGTCTGTGTGTGCCTGGGGTCCCTCACCTGTGAGCACCCCACAAGGCCTGTAAGGAGGGGAACAGCCATGGAAACAAAGCACTGCACGCTCTGAGAGGGCCCCAGACACCCCACACGAGCCAAAGCATAGCAGCAGGAGCAGGCCTGGCTCCACTCTGCTCCATTCACATCACACTCCTCACTCTCTCGACTCCAGCCACCGGCCACTTCAGCTCCACGGACACCTCCAGCTCCTCCCATCATCTGGCCAGTGCACCTGCCCTTCCCTCTGCCCAACAGACCTTTCTCTTCCCCCTTTGGCTGTTTGCTTTCCAAAATTGGCCAATGAAAACCTTACAGATCTTGATAAAACACTGTCCACCTCATTTGCTTTGGACTGGTCATCAAAAGGGACCAGCTGCTGGAAGACAACACGTTTGGAGCAGCACAGGCTGGCGAGGATGAGCCTCGGTGAAATGGACTCCACCCTGCTGGCCCTCGGGAGTATGACGGCCCGGGCAGCACTGTGTTCTGCCACACACGAGGTCGGCCTGACTCGGACTCAACAATGGCAGCCACCTCTCTCCCTACTGTGAGCTGACCCCTGGGATGTCACCCCCATGAAATGTCACTGACTCCCAGGTGCTCACAGGAACCACCTCCAGGACCCCTGGGCCACAGAGATCCCCAAGAGAGACACAAGCCTCAGCTCATCTCAGCGTCAGAAAAACAAGAAAACAGCACAAAGCAAAGACAAAGGATTGGCATCTCCATCTTGCCCTCAGAGAACAGCCGCTCTGTGCTCATCTCCTCTATAATGAATGGTGACTAGTTCATTCAAAGCCCCCAGAGACCGACGAGGAGCCAGTCTGCAGGCTTCCTTCAGCATCCTCTCCTACTGATGAGGCCCTCCAAGCCGCTGCCCTTTCCGCCCGTTTGTCTGCTCCAGGGATTTCCAGCGGCACCATTGCTGAACCTGAAGGCATCATGATTATTCTATTTTATTTTTTGTGTTGGATTTTGCCCCTGGATTGGACTTTTCCTTTTGGGTGTGAGGAGGTCAGAAATGGCTGCTGGGTGCAAGTGCTGTCTATTCAGCATCCAACCAACATTTACTGAGCATCTACTGTGAACAAGGGAGAAAGGCCTGGCAATCTACGTCTGAAAAACCAGTACCGCAAACCCCACGGAGCACAGTTCTACCGTGACATGCACAGCGTCACCATGGGTCGGGGTCAACTCGACAGCAGCTGGGGTTTATTATGAGTGAGGCTGTGTTCTACAGCTGAGGACAAAACGCAAACGAGACACATTCTTAAAGAAAAAGGATGCACATACGTTGTCCCGAAAGTGGGGAGAGTGGGGAAAATATTAGAAGATAATCACATTATAATGTCAACACTCCTCTCTGTCTGGAGCAAGGAAGAGCAAACAACATCAGAAGCATGGAAGCAATGAGCCCAAGGGACTAAC
>NW_006921882.1:1094368-1102881 GCF_000298275.1 Orycteropus afer afer
AAAAAAAAAAAAAAAAATTATAGCCTTGCAACCTATGGGACAGTTCTGCTGTGTCACACAGAGTCACCGTGAGTCCAAGCTGACTTGACAGCAACTGACGACAACATGCAGTGAACCCATGGGATCCAGGATGCACCTGCCTTGTTTTCCAAGTGTCACAGATTTTCCGCCTGGAACAGGGGGCATCTCACCCCTTTTCTATCACTCATTTTAACAGAAAATATTTGTGTTTTCCTTCCCTGACAGGATTCCACTTTTCACAAGTTTGTCACCGGGATGGGGGCTGCTGCTGACATCTAGTGAGTAGAGACCAGGGATGGGGCCAAACCCCCTGCAGTGACAGGACAGTCCCCTGAAACCAACCCAACCAAGATGTCACCCTCAGGAGCTGGGGAACCAGCTCCACATGAAAGGCCTCAGCTGGCCTTGCATCAGACCCCTTCCTGAGCAGAGCTGCTTAGAATGCAAGGTGCATAGCCCTGTGCTTCTATTTTAAACAGCTGTCACAAGTGGCACTTGGCCCAGGCTAGGGGACCAGGCCCTGGGAACCAGTGAGACGTCCCAAGAGCAGAGCTGAGAGTGGAGGTAAAGGCAGCAGAGAATGGCATGCCAGGGAAGCCCCAGGCTGAGGAGGGTGAGGAAGTGGCTGAGCAGGGAGCCTAGGGCAGCGCAGCAAAAACCAAGGCAGTGTCAGAAAAGGAGGGATCAGCAGGGATAAGAGCTGGGGCCAGGCAGAAATGGAGACGGCTCAGGAGGCGTGAGGTTGGACAAGCAGGGGGCAAGGCTGCCTTCTCCAGGCCAAGGGCCAGGCAGGTGCCCACAGCCAGGAAGGGCCCAGCAGCATGGCCTGCGAGCCACGGAACGAGCAGTCACACAGCACACACCTGTAGGAGCTCTGCTAGCATGGTGCCGAAGGCGCTTGACTGCTAACCAGAAGGCTGGCGGTTCTGTGGTCTCACAGGAGGAAGGCCATGGAAAGCCATCCTTGCCTTTCTTAAAATATTATTTTCAAGAAGAGCTCACATGCTCAGGGGCACAGAGGAAGGGCTATGAGGAGGACCGCTGTGAGAGGACAGGATGGAGGAGCAGTGGTGGAGCACCATGGCAGGGGCCTCGAAGGGACAAGCCTCCACCCATCAGCAGTACAGACCACAGTCCCGGCCACGGGGGCTTTGCACACTAATAAGGCCTCTGGTCTTCGCTCACTGGACATACTGAGCACCAGGTCACTAAAAAGACAGAAATAGAAGACAGACAAAAATGGATGTCAGAAGAGACTCTGAAACTTGCTCTCTGACAGAGAGTAGCTAAAGTGAATGGAAGAAATGATGAGATAAAAGAGCTGAACAGAAGATTCCAAATGGTGGCTCAAGAGGACAAAGTAAAGTATTACAATGAAAGGTGCAAAGACCTGGAGTTAGAAAACCAAAAGGGAAGAACATGCTCAGCATTTCTCAAGCTGAAAGGACGGAAGAAAGAATTCAAGCCTCCAGTTGCAATACTGAAGGATTCCATGGGAAAAATATTGAGTGATGCAGGAAGCTTCAAAAGAAGATGGAAGGAATCCACAGAGTCACGGTACCAAGAAGAACAGGTCAATGTCCAACCACTTTAGGAGGCAGCATATGATTAAGAACCAATGATCCTGAAGGAACAAGTCCAAGCTGCACTGAAGGAACTGATGAAGAACAAGGCTCCAGGAGCTGAGCCATGAGATGTTTCAACAAACGGATGCAACACTGGAGGCACTCACACATTTGTGCCAAGAATTCTGGAAGACAGCTACCTGGCCAACCAACTGGAAGAGTCCTGTATTTGTGCCCATTCCAAAGAAAAGTGATCCCACAGAATGTGAAAATTATTGAATATCATTAATATGACAATCAAATAAAATTTTGCTAAAGATAATTTTAAAATGTTTGCAGCAGTACATTGACAGGGAACTGCCAGAAATTCCAGCCAGATTCAGAAAAGAGCATGAAATGAGGGATATCATTGCTGATGTCAGATGGATCTTGGCTGAAAGCAAAGAATACCATGAAAATGTTTACTTGTGTTTTGGTAACTATGCAAATGAATTTGAGTGTATAAATCATAATAAATTGTGGGAAACACTGAGAACAATGGGAATTCCAGAACACTTAATTGTGCTCAGGAGGAACCTGTACATAGACCAGGAGGCTGTTGTTAGAACAGAACAAGGGAAAACTGCATGGTTTAAAGTTAGGAAGGTGTGTATAAGGCTTGTGTCCTTTCACCATACTGATTCAATCTGTATGCTGAGCAAATGATCCAAAAAGCAGGATGATATGAAGAACAGGGCAGCAGGATTGAAGGAAGACTCATTAACAACCTGCAACATGCAGATGGTACAACCTTGGTTGCTGAAAGTGAAGAGGACTTGAAACACTTACTGATGAAGAATAAAGATTACAGCCTTCAGTATGGATTACACCTCAACAGAAAGAAAACAAAAATCCTATATAGGCAACATCATGATCAATGAAGACTCAAGTTGTTCAGGATTTCATTTTACTTGGATCCACAATCAATGCCCATGGTAGCAGCAGTCAGGACATCAAATGATCTACTGCTTATGAACAGCAGTGAAACACACTGTCTGATACCGTTACTGGAAAACTTTATAAATAGCCCTGAAACAACACCTGCCCCTCAGGTCAGAAGGCACTCAAAATACAACTGGGAAGAGCTGTCTCCTGAAAGCAGAGTTGACCTTAACGACATGATGGAGTAAAGCTTTCGGCACCTCCGTTTGCTGATGGGGTACAACTCAACATGAGAAGAAACAGCTGCCAACATCCTTTACTAATCAGAATGTGGAACGTACAAAGAATGAATGTAGGAAAATTGGAAGTTGTCAAAAAATAAATTAGAACATATAAAGATCAATATCCTAGATAGATATTAATATTCTATCCTCATTACTGGAGCTCTGGTAGCATAGTGCCTAAGGCACTTGACTGCTAACCAGAAGGTTAGCAGTTCAAACCCACCAGCCACTCTTCGGAAGGAAGGTTGGGCAATCTACTTCTGTTGTGATACCACCTCAGAAACCCAAGGAGGGGTTGTTATGAGTCGGGTCTGACTCGATGGCACATAACAACAACAACAATCCTCATGACTGAGCTGAAGTGGACTGGTATTGGTCATTTTGAACCAGACAATCATATGGTCTACTATGCTCTAAGAATGACAAACTGAAGAGGAATGACATAACAGTCATTTCAAAAAGAACACTTCAAGATCTGTCCTGAAATACAATGCTGTCAGTGTTAGGATAATATCCATACACCTATAAGGAAGACTAGTTAATACCTCTATTATTCAAATTTATGCAACAACCACTGCCACCAAAGATAAGAAATTAAAGCTTTTTACCAACTTCTGCAGTCTGAAATGGACCAAACATGCAGTCAAGACATAGTGGTGATTGGAATGCAAAAGACAGAAACAAAAAAGAATCAACAGTAGCTGGAAAATACAGTCTTGATGATAGAAATGACACTGGAGATCACACGACAGAATTCTGCAAGACCAATGACTTATTCGTTACAAATACCTTTTTCAACAACATAAATGGTGGCTATACACATGGACCCCACCAGACGGAATACAGAGGAGTCAGACTGACTACAACTGTGGAAAGAGGCAATGGAGAGGCTCAATAACAACTGTCAAAACAAGGCCAGGGGTCAACTGTGGAACAGACCATCAACTGCTCGTACACAAGTTCAAGCTGAAGCTGAAGACAATTAAACAAGTCCATGAGAGCCAAAATGCAACCTTGATTACATCCCACCTGAATTTAGAGACCATCTGAAGAACAGATTCGATCGATGCACTGAACACCAATGACCTAAGACCGGACAAGGTGTGGGATGACATCAGGAATATCATATATGAAGAAAGTAAATGGTCATTTAAAAGACAGGAAAGGAAGAAAAGACCAAAATGGATGTCAGAACAGACCCTGCATCTTGCTATTGAATGCAGAGTAGCTAAAGTGGATGGAAGAAATGATGAGATTAAAGAGCTGAACAGAAGATTTCAAAGGGCAGCTCGAGAAGACAAAGTAAAGTATCATAATGAAATATGCAAAGACCTGGAGTTAGAAAACCAAAAGGGAAGAACACACTCAGTATTTCTCAACCTGAAAAGACTAAAGAAAAAATTCAAGCCTTGAGTTGCAATATTGAGAGATTATACAGGCAAAATATTGAACAATGCAGGAAGCTTCAAAAGAAGACAGAAGGAAAAAAAAATGGAAGGAATATACAGGTTCACTGTACCAAAAAGAATAGGTCAATGTTCAATCATTTCAAGGGGTAGCATATTATCAAGAATCAATGGTGTTGAAGGAAGAAGACCAAGCTGCACTGCAGCAACTGCCGAAGAACAAAGCTCCAGGAATTGATGAAATCCCCACTGAGATGTTTCAACAAACAGATGCCCCACTGGAGGTACTCACTCAGCTATGCCAAGAGATTTGGAGGACAGCTACCTGGCCAACTGACTGGAAAAGATCCATATTTGTGCCCATTCCAAAGAAAGGTGATCCACAGAATATGGAAATTATCAAACAGAATCATTAATATCACATGCAAGTAAAATCTTGCTGAAGATAATTCAAAAATGGTTGCAGCAGTATATTGACTGGGAACTTCCAGAAATGCAAGCTGGATTCAGAAGAGGACGTGGAATGAGAAATATCTAGCTGATGTCAGATGGATCTTGGCTGAAAGCAAAGAAAACCAGAAAGATGTTTATTTGTGTTTTATCAACTAGGCAAAAAAGCATTTGAGTGTGTGGATCATAACAAATTATGGATAACTTTGAGAAGACTAGGAATTCCAGAATGCTTAATTGTGCTCATGAGGAAACTGTACATAGACCAGGAGGCCACTGTTCAAAAGAACAAGGGAATATGGATGGTTTAAAATCAGGAAGGGAGTGTGTCAGGGTTGTATCCTTTCACTATACTTACTCAATCTGTATGCTGAGCAAATAATCTGAGAAGCTGGACTATATGAAGAACATGGCATCAGGATTAGAGAAAAACTCATTAACAACCTGCAATAAGCAGACGACACAACCTTGCTTGATGTATATGAACAAGACTTGAAACATTTACTAGTGAAGATCAAAGACTACAGTCTGCAGTATGGATTATACCTCAACATAAAAAAATAAACAAAAATCCTCATAACTGAACCAATAAGCAGCATCACAATAAATGGAGAAAAGATTGAAGTTGTCAGGGATTTCATGTTACTTGGACCTACAATCAACACCCATGGAAACAGCAGTCAGGAAATCAGACATCATATCGCACTGGGCACATCCACTGCAGAAGACCTCCTTAAAGTGCCGAAGAGCAAAGATGTCACTCTGAAGACGCAGGCATGCCTAACCCAAGCCATGGTGTTTTCAATCGCCTCATATACACATGAAAGCTGGACAACTGACAAGAAAGGCCAAAGAAGCGTTGACACCTTTGAAGTGTGAAGTTAGGGAAGAATACTGAAAACACCATGGACTGCCAGAAGAACTAACAGATCTGTCCAGGATGAAGTACAGCCGGAATGTTCCTTGGAATGGAGAATGGCCAGACTTTGTCTCTCATATTTGGGTCATGTTGTCAAGAGGGATCAGTCCCTGGAGAAAGACGTCATGCTTGGGAAAGTAAGTGGTCAGTGGAATGAGGAAGACTCTTAATGAGACGGCCTGACACAGTGGCTGTGACAATGGGTTCAGGCATAGCAAGGATTGTGAGGACAGCACAGGACTGGGCAGTGTTTCGTTGTTATATGTACATGTAGTGTAGCTATGAGTTGAAGCCTACTTGATTGATGTATATGTAGTGTAGCTATGAGTTGAAGCCTACTTGATGGATGTATATGTAGTGTAGCTATGAGTTGAAGCCTACTTGATGGATGTATATGTAGTGTAGCTATGAGTTGAAGCCTACCTGATGGGTGTATATGTAGCGTAGCTATGAGTTGAAGCCTACTTGACAGCACCTAACAACAATAAGGCTTCAGGAGAACTGGTGGTACACCGGTCAAGCACTCATCTTAAGGTCATCAGTTCAAACTCAGCAGCCACTCTGCAGAAGAAAGATGTGGTGGTCTACTTCAGAAAAGATGAGAGCCTTAGAAACCCTATGGGGCAGTTCTTGTCTGTGCCATCAGTCACTACGGGGCAGAATCAACTTGATGGCAATGCAGAATGGGCAGCAAGCCTCAAGAAGATGTACAGCTCACCGGCACTCAAGGGACCAAGGATAGGCCAACAAGGTCCCATCCGTCCCAGACTGCTGGTGAGCTCAGGCGTGAGCAAGGGCTTGGGGAGAGGACATTGGAATACAGTCTGGAAGGAGGGTCAACTGGTACATTTGCAGGAGGGCACAGGTTGGCGATAGCCAGTAAAATGAAAAAGATGGGTCCTCGGTGACCCAAACACCCACTAGCTGTGCTGTGCCCTGGAGGGACATGCACACATGAGCATAAAGGGGCTAGTGCCCAGGAACCACTGCAGTGTCCCTTGAAATGGGAGAAAACTGCAAACTATAGTGTGGTAGTTAAGGTTGTGTCAACTGGGCCGTGCCTGGTTTTGAGCGGCTGGGCAGCTGGTGGGAGCTATTCCCCATGATGAGACTGGCAATCAGTTCCATGGTGGGATCTGCCAGGAACAGCTGAGTAGCTGCTTTAGGGATGTGGTTTGCTTCCATATACAAGGAGAGGCTTTGGGAATGGTCTATTCTTGGCTTTGGGCACACTCGAATTCTGCATGTAGCCTGCCATGTTGTCTGCCGATCTTGGGCCTCTTAATGGACTTGAATTAGTGACCTGCTGTGTGGTTTGGTAACATCAGGACTGTGCCTTTTTACCTGTCAACCTTGGGCTTGTCAGCCTCAGCAACCAGCAGCTGCCTGAGTGAAGAGACGCCTCTCAGTGGGCCAGGAGCAAGAGGCAGAGCTGAAGCCCCAGGTCGAGGGGCTTTCACCCAGCCCCTAGGGCCTGGCACTCTGAACTTGGACTACTAGACTCCAAAACTGTAAGAGAATAAACTCCTGTTTGTTCAAGCCATCCCCTTTGTGGTAATACTCCTGTCAGAGTGACACTAGGTAACTAGAACATATAGGCTGTCCAATGACCACACTGTGAGCTCCTGGGTGACACCAATGGTTAACCTGCTGGGCTGGTAAGGTGGGAGGTTCTAGCCTGTTTTCATAGGGCCACCTTGGAAGAAAGGCCTGATGATCTAGTTCTGAACAAAGAGCCGTTGAAAACCCTTTGAAGCACAGTCCTGCCCTGACACAGAAGGGGTCGCCATGAGTCAAGTTGACTTGACAGCAACTGGGTTTGGGGTGTTAAAAGGAAGAGTGAGAAGGAGATGCGCCAAGGTGACTAGACCTTCAAGGCCCCGTGCTGAGTAAAAGCACCAAGGGAAGAACACGCCATCTAGTGTGTTACCACCTGTATTTTCATACACAGCATCTTCCAAGGACATGGAAACACGGACACAGAAACACGCAGGGAGAGGTCTACAAGATCTGCACTAGGCTCATAACAGAAAACCTGGAGAATGAAAGGAAGGGTCAAAGGTCTTTCCAATCACATTTTGAGTTTTACTGAGAAAACAGTGATGCACTAAAATGCATTTAGATTTTGTTCATGATTGCCCAGAGCTGGAAATGACCATGATTCACCAATAGGTGAATGGGTAAACAAGCCATGTCCATCCATACCACGGACTGTCATTCAGCATGAAAGTGAGCTATCAAGCTATGAACAGTCAGAGAGACAACTCCAACACATCTTGCTAAGCCAAAGGAGTCAGTCCGAAAAAAAAAAAAAAAACACAAAACTGTGTGATTCCAACTGTGACGCTGTGGAAAAGGTGACGCCATAGAGACTGTGCAAAAGATCAGTGGGTGCTAGGGGCTCAGGGGCAGGGAGGAACGAAGGGCGGGACTGGTCGAGCACGGGGCAATGACACGATCTGTATGACACTGTCCTGGCTGACCCATGACAGTATGCATTTGTCCAAATCCACAGAGCTGAAGGCCAGGAGGCATGACCCCTAAATAGGAGACTTTGGTTAACAACAATGTATCAACATTGACTCACCCATTGTAACAAACCCACCACAGGAATGCAAGGTGTTAAGCAGGGAGAAGCTGCTAGCAAAGGGGCAGGGAGCCGACGGGAAGTCTCCGAACTTTCTGCAGTTTCTCTGTAAACTTGGAATTGCTGTTTTAAAAGAGTCCATTAAATTAATTGAAATGCATTTGAGGACAAGTAAATGCAGGCCACAGACTCCTGACAGAACGGGGGGACGGGGTTGACTTTGTCCTGGGCTATTCCACAGCTGGAGTGCTGGGCCGGCCTTTCAGGAGACTCAGTTAAGAACCCTGGTGGTGCAGTGCTTAAGCGCTCTCCTGCTAACCAAAAGGTTGGTGGGTCAAACCCACCCGACACCCCACGGGA
>NW_006921882.1:1103233-1104677 GCF_000298275.1 Orycteropus afer afer
GCATGAGGAAGAGTGGAGAGAAAGAGAACTCCGGGAAGAGCAGTAACTGCCAGGAAACATCAGCCTCTCAGAAAGCCCCGAGCAATGCGCAGCCCGAGAAGATCTTGTCCAGACTGACGGGCAACAGACCTTTCAAAGTGTCTGCAAAGGGATTTTCAACACATCTGCCCAAAGCCAGGCTTGCCTTGGCTCAGTAGGAAGTGAGTCGCCCATCAAGAGAGGCAATCAAGCCAATCCAACTTGACAAGGCGGTTGTCGAAAATGCTCACCTTGTCCGCCCTCCCAGCTTCAAGCTTCCAACTTGAAGGCTCTGATCCTTCCTTCTCCACCCAGTCCAGGAACACCTCACTGCTTGGGGCTTTGTGTACGGCTCTGCCACACACAGCATCATACACAGCTCCGTCTTTGCACACCCTACATCTGCTCGCTGGGGCCCATTCTGACCACCAGGACCAGAGACCTCAAGTGAACGTCCTCCCGCGGCAAATCATAAGCCCCAGCCCTCCCCCTGCAGGACCAGCACCAGCCACCTGCCAGCTCCCTATCCCACCCACAGAGGCATCAAGCCACAGACAGCCAAAAGGCTAAATCTTAATTTCCATTTCAAGTTTGCTTCCTTTTACTGCCAGGGAGACAAAAGGAGCTGGAAAGGGGGCTCTCTGAGGAGCCATTCAACTTCCATAATTGGAACAAGCATGGATTCCTATCTTCCACCCAGAGAAAGGCAATCCACCGCACGGTGCCCACGGCTTAACTGGTTCCGAGGAAAGGATCACTTAAAGGCTTAAGGGCTGGCTCCAGGCAGCCCCTCCTTGAAACTCCAAGGAAATTAACTTGCCCTCCCAGATACAGCAAAGCCAGAGACCTCCTCCTGCTGGCACCACCACGGATTTGACCAAATGACAGACAGTCAACAGTGCTAACAAAGAAATCGCACAAGACTAGGATGGTTTATTGTTTCAAATTTCAAATAGGGCCCTGGTGACTACAGAGCTGCCTTTAATGGGGCTTTCTTTTCATTCCACAGCCAAGCTCCTATGTTTCCAGTGAAGGGAGCCCTCCCCCAAAGCCAGCCTGCTCCCTGCACCCCACCCCCCAACTTGGAAGCGCCCATCTGCCTGCCCAGTCTTCCTTGGGAGCTGGTTCATTTGAGAGGACCGCTGCAAAGAGGCATAAAGGCAAGCCAGCATCTACACCACCCAGCTTCTCCAAAAACACACAACCGGGGCTGCTAGCCCGGCCCCAAAACACCAGCTTTGCTTCTTTTCCGAACCGCATCCCACCTCAGACTTCTCCCTGGGAAGCAAAAACGGCCTTCTGCCTGAGCAGGTTTTAATCATCAGCACACTGCTTCCTGCATCTCCATGGCGACAGGCGCACAGCCCACCCCGTCAGGCTTTATTAGGCCTCGCTTCCCCTCTGGAGTGGAGAGTAATCAATCAAG
>NW_006921882.1:1105077-1105740 GCF_000298275.1 Orycteropus afer afer
GCTCCTCTGCGGCCAGGCCCCGCGATCGGAGGCGACTGCGGCCGAGCGCAGGTCCCCCACGGCTCCCCGACGCACCCAGGGAGCGGCTCCCGGGCCCCCAGCCTCGGTCCCCACCCGCCACCGGTTACCTGGGTTGTCGCTGGCGTCTGCGGAGGAGGTGGCCGAGGAGTCAGTGAGGACGTTGGGGTCACTCTGCGAGCGGCCCCGCGACACGAGGCAGCTGCTGCCGTCCTCGGACGCAGCCATGGCCCGGCGCGGGGCCACTCCGCGGAGCCGCGGGCCGTCAGAACATCGGCGGCGGCCAAGGTCACTGGTGAGGGGCTCGCGGGGGCCCGGAGGGGCGTCTTGTTAAAAAGGCGAATAAAAAAGGCCCGGGAAGGAGCGCGAGGCGGCCTCGGGGGCTGCTGGGGGGCGGGAGACAATAGCTTCGCGGGCCACAGCCGGGCGCATCCCCGCGCGCCTGGCCCTGCTTTGTTATTTATTCCTGTTTATTTCCATTCTGCGGTCCACAGTCCAGAAAAAAAGTTGAACCAGGAAATAAAAAGTTTTTCTGGTCAGTGTGCACTGCGCGCCTGGGGCAGGGGGTGATGCCCAGGAAAGTCTGGGGGTGCTCCCTCCCCCCACCCCACCCCCCACCCCCCCGGAAAAAAAAGGAAAAACGAA
>NW_006921882.1:1106614-1107948 GCF_000298275.1 Orycteropus afer afer
TTGCACAGGTCACAGCAACACCTGCGAACAACTGGGGGCAAGAGCTCCCCCAGGAGGGCACAACAGGAGCCAAGCAGGGCCACCCTGGAGACAGGCAACCCTCAAACAGCTCCCTGGGGTGTGACGCCCCTCAGTCCCCTTTTACACATGATTGCCAGGGGTCCCTCAGCTGGTGACAGCAGGGACTGCAACCCTCCTTCTCATGCCACCAGCACCTGGAACCCTGCCTGAGGGTACAGGGGCACCCTATGGGCAGTGCTGGGGGAAACAAACCTCAATTAAGTGCAAGGACAAACAGAAATCATTGGTGCCCTCCAGGAAAAGCATTCATTCATTCATTCCACAGGGAGCCTGGTCCGTGCCGGGCACCGCATTGAATGTCAGGACTCAGCACAAACACAGTGCCTGGTGAGTGTCCCCGGATGAGGCAGGATGGTCATAAGCAGTCAACAGAGTCCCCAATAGACAGACAGTCACAGCTGCTTAACCCCATGCAGCGAAGAGGAGGCTGAGGAGCGACCGACTAGCCCTGCAGAAGCAACGTAAGAGCGTGCTGGTTGCAAGGTGACCAGCTCTGAGCTGAGCACTCTCTGCGGTAGCACTATTTCTCCCTCAACCACAACTGCCCCAGGGGGCGAGAGTAGCTGCAGACTTAGGGGTGAGGCCACAACTCAGCCCTCAGGACCCTGTGCAAGAGCCCTGGCAGTCCCAGGGCTTAACCTCGATGACCACTCTTGAAATGCAGTCAAGAGCCAACAAGACTTCATCACGGCCAAGAGCAGAAGCGGCCCAGAAGCCATCAGCCTCTGAGTGAATCCACAAACTGGGTCTATTCACCCAATGGAATTGCAGGCACCGGAGCTCCAAGTCAGGAAGCAGCTGAGGGGTCCCCCTTCTCTTCCAGGTCAGAAAGCTCAAAGCCATTTCCTGACCCACGGGAGGAGCTCTGATAAGCCCTTGCTTTAAGGAACTGCCAAGAGCCGGACAAAGTTTATAAAATCTCCCAAAGAGACCCTTTACAAACACGAAGAGGTGAAAACAAAGGAGGGGCAGTCAGGGTGGGTACCCAGAGGGGACCTCGAGGCTGATAGAGTCTCCCCTATACACACAGTGCATGTAGGAAGTGTCCCTCCCCATGGGGGAGGGTGTAAAAGGGCTGCACAGGGGACTGGTCCCACGCATGGCCCCATAACTGGTTTCAACTGTAAAGCAAAGTGCACATCGGTGGGCGTGCCCAGCCAACCAGTCGGCATTTCCCGGGCGCACGCAATGTGCCATGAGCATGCAGTGTGCTGGAAATTCCACAATGAACAGGAGCTGAAGGGGCCTCGACT
>NW_006921882.1:1136529-1138357 GCF_000298275.1 Orycteropus afer afer
TTGTGTTACCCTTGGGAGGGACCGAGTTTCCGTGGACGGTGGTGGATTTGGAAAAGGACAGTGAGATGGTGGCACCACATGAAGAATGTAACCAGTGTCATTAACTGTACGTGTAGAGACTGTTGACTTGGCCGAGGGTTTCTGTATATCTTCACATGAAGGACTTTCACAAAAAATATACCTGAAAGTGCGAATCTGTACCTTTTCTATAATTACCCTGGGTATCCAAACAGCCAGGTCATTTCCGTTTCATTTTCTTTCTACTTTCTAAAGAAGATAATTCACGTTCAAACAACAGTCCTTGTCATACAAGCTTTCTCCCTCCCCCGTTCACTAGCACGTCTCCAGGTCTCCACGGGCTGGGTTCCCACTGACGCTGGCGGCAATGGCCCACAGGGCGGGGCTCACATCCGTGCTGGGATTTATGACGCCTACACCCCCCCCACAGACACAGGAGACTCAGTGCCCTGGCACCCCCCCTGTGGAATTACAACCCGTAGCCCAGGTTTACAGGCCATCCTTTCGGAACACATCCCAGGTTCTGCAGCCGGACCTTGAGGGTGGCAGGCATCGGTGTGGACTTGCTCGTAAACAGGGAGGTGGCGCCATGTCTTCCTAACACTGGGCTCCCCCCAGAGCCCACCCGCTCATTAAAACATCCAGGCGTTGTGACACTGGCAGGCCCAGCGGGGCTCTGCATCTGCGGAGAACAATTATTCAGGCAATTAGTTCCGGCGCCTCCAGCTCCTACTTCTGCTATAGTAACAACAATGCACAGGAGCCCTGGTGGCACAATGGTTAAGCACTCAGCTGCCAGCTGAAAGGTGGGTGGTTCAAACCCATCCAGTGCCTCCTCACCAGAAAGACCCAGTGACCTGCTCAGGAAAGATATCAGCCAAGAAAACCCGAAGGGGCGGGCGGTCCTACCTGGACGCATGGGGTCGCTAGGAGTGAGCACGTACTAGAAGGGCCCCGACAACCATGACAATGAACAGTGTGTGGTCTTCCATGCTGTGGGGAGAGGACACTGGTACCCACTCCCAGATTCACCAGGGGCTAGTAGTCCAGAGACTCGGGGAGCAAGGTGTGTCTCTCTGTGGTTTTTGGAGCCCTTGTCCCCTGGTTCCTTTTTAAGGCCAGCTGTGGCCCCACGTGTCCTACACCGCGGTGCGAAAGCAGCCTGCAGGATTCTCGGGGAGTGGGCCCTGCTGGCAGGCGGGAGTGAGGGCCAGGCCCCTGAGCAGGTGGTAGCTGCTCTCCTGAGAACCTGCAACCCTGCCAAGGGCAGCCCAGGAGACACTGCACCCTGAAGGCAGCCACTGAGGCCACACGGGCTGCCGGGCTCAGTCCCAGACACCAGCCCCTGAGGACATAAGGGGTCCGTTTGGGGTTTGAACGGACTGGGCCACTGTTTCACGGATTTAATGAGTTTCCACCAAGCTCTCACCAGCAGCCAGGCATAGACGGTGTGGAGGTGGGTGAGGGGTGAGGGGACAGCAGGCCTACAAAGGTCCCAGGTGACAGAGCGTCAGGCAGCTTGAGGCACACAGACCAGGCTTGGGGTGGACCAAGTACTGGGGGCCAGGAGTAGATCCCAGACCCTGACCCGTGTGGCAGAGCATGCGTTTTATCCCTGGAGCAGTGGGGACACCTCAGGAGCGCTGGATCTACAAGACTGAAAAGGTGTGACATTCCTCTTGTTACTCTTATACCCCACACCTGCTTGGTGAATGGAGGTGCGGCCATCCCCCACTCCCACCCGCCTTCTGGGCCCACAGGAACTCCATCACAGTCTGTGTGCTCAGACGGAGCCTGGGTGCCCTGCCCT
>NW_006921882.1:1139682-1141034 GCF_000298275.1 Orycteropus afer afer
TGACAGCCTTGGAGACCCTGTGGGCAGCTCCACTCTGTCCTCTAGGGGCGCTGTGAGTCCTAACTGACTCAATGACAGTGAGTTGTTTTTTTTCTGTTTTCTGGAAGGATGGAGTAGAACTGCCCCCTCGGGTTCCTGGAAGATTTCTTTATGAGAGCAGATTGCCAGGCCTTTTGTCTCACAGAGCAAACAGTGAGTTGAACCACAGACCGTTCCGTTAAGAGCTGAGTGCTTACTCACTGCAGCACCAGGGCTCCTTAGAATTAGAGGTGATGGTGGTGATGGCTGTGTGCCGTCAAGCCAATCCCAACTCACAGCACCCCTACAGGACAGACTGGAACTGCCCCACAGGGTTTCCAAGGCTGTCAGTCTTTATGAGCGCAGACTGGTTAGCAGCCAAGCACTTTAACCACTGTGCCACCAAACCTCCTTAGAGCAAAAGGTAGAGAGCACAAATTAACCCTTAAGGAGGTGGGATAGCAAAATGTTAAGAGCCAAGCTCATCCCAATTAAACGGCTAAGGTTCAAACCCAGCTCCACTAGCGGCGTGACCTCAGGCAAGCTCCTCCACCTGTCGAAGCCTCAGTTTTCCTCATCAGTAAAACGAGGCGATGCCCTGGCCAAACCCAGCTCCACGGTTACGCAGATGAGGGAGGAGGTCTGAGTCACGCCTGGAGCTGGCCAGCCAGACTTGCTCCTCCCCAGGGAACCACAGGCACCCCCCCCCCAGTCCGCACCATGCTAGCACCAAGCAAACCCGGTGCAAATACTAAGTGTCACGGACACTGGCCTTTCTTCACCTGTGACCCTAATTCTTCAAACTGGAAATCACTTTAATGTGCAAGCACAAGGAGACACATCTGATGTTTAGCCAAGCCATTAAAAAAGCAGCTAACTGATCATGGGGGGTTTTTTTGGCGATTCTACAAAGAAACAGAAGCTCTGGTAGCACAGTGCCTAAGGCACTTGACTGCTAACCAGCCACTCCTTAGAAGAACGGTTGGGCAATCTACTTCCGTAGAGATACCACCTTGGAAACCCAAGGAGGGGTCGCTGTGAGTCGGGTCCGACTGGATGGCACATACCAACAACAACAGAAAGAAACAGACAGCAAAGCCATCAAAATAAAAATAGACATCGCAGTCCGCACCCGGCCTCCGACGCACCGACCCGCTCATTACCTGCGTTAGCGCGAACTAGCATATTAAGGAGATTTTGTCAGAAAGGTGGATAACGCACAGACTGCCCCACTGTACAAGCAAAAGAACTGCTGGTGGGGAGCCGGTTCTGACTTACAGCGCCCCTGCAGGACAGAGGAGGACTGCCACATAGGGGTCGCCTAGGTTGTAATC
>NW_006921882.1:1143643-1147009 GCF_000298275.1 Orycteropus afer afer
CCCCCGACAGAGGACAACTGCCCTATAAGGTTTTCCAGGATGTAACCTTCACAGCAGATAGGCCTTTCTCCCCAGAGCCACTGGGGGTTCAAACTGCTGACCTTTTGGTTAGCAGCCAAGGGCTTAACCTTTGTGCCACCAAACCCAACTCATTGCCATCGGATAGATTACAACCCATGGTAACTCCCACTGGGCTTCCGAGGTTGCAAATCTTTACGGAAGCGGATGGCCTCATTTTTCTTCTGTGGAGCAGCTGGGGGTTTCAAACCACTGACCTTTGGATCAGCAGCCGAATGCCTTGGCCACTGCACCACCAGGGCTCCCTTCTTGTCCCACCAGGGCTTCCTAAACCACCTCCATCTGTCAGGAGATGGTGGGAACCCCCAGAAACCCATCGTGGCAGCCACTGGTCCAGGCCAGGAAAGACCTGTGGCAAGGTGTAAAAGCTGCACCTGAAATTGGGTAGGACCACCCCGCCCACCCTGCACAGGCAAGCACTGGCTGCGTGACTCTCAGACAGAGCAGGGGCCAGGGAAAGCCCACTGTCCTTGGCTTGTTGAGACTTTAACATCCCCAATGACATGAAGTCATTAGGGTGACACGCCTAAGCGGGCGGGAGATGAGAGTGAATGCTCTGGAAGCCGACCAGTGGCAGCAGCTAAACAGCCTGATCCTGCCCATTGTTTCTGCTCGGGAAGAAGGGCCTACGCACAGCCAAGTTTTAACCACATCAAGAAAGCCACACCCCTCACCAGTCAGAAAACTCTCTCGCTCAAAACCTCTCAGTCTGGGGCTTGCAAGGGCTGGCCCGCCTCCGTGGGCATGCGGGGAAATGGGCGCTGCCCTCAGCCTGCCTCGCTACAATCCTCCCTCCCGACACTAATGGGGCGCCGGGAGCGTCCCCCAGTTCCCTGGGCCTCTAGTCTGTGTATCCTTCCGAGAAGCCCTGGTACCATGAGGGTTTAGTGCTAGGCTGCTAACCAGCCTAAACCCAGCCAGTGCCTCTGCGGGAAAAAGACCTGGTGATTGGCTCCCACAAAGACTGCACCCCAGGAAACCGTGCAGGGCAGTTCTGGCACACACAGGGCCGCCACGAGTTGGATCGACTCCACGGCACCCAACAAGAACAAGAACGGACCGGGCAGCTAGGGCACCACTGTCGTGAGCGACACAGCCACAGTGGGAAGCAGCCAGTGATGTCAAATCAAACGGAATGTCCTTCTCCTACCAGCTGCCATCCAGCCCCTTCTGAATCATGGCAACCCCGTAAAAGGCAGCATCAGCTGTGGTATTTCAGCACCAGATCACCAGGCCTTTCTTCCGGGGACTTGTGGGCGGACTCTTCCTCGAACTTCGGGTTAGCAGCCGAGCATATTAACAGTTCGCACCACAGTGGGATGCCCGCAATCCCCCCATCTAAAGCGTGCCTCATAAACACTCGTCCATCTGGACCAGGTGTGCACGAGACAGCTGTGCGCACAGGTGTGGAGCTCGGGGGCTGGGGAGGGGCAGGTGGGAACGCGCAGGTGTCCACCACGCCACGTCTCACATCACCGCCCTTCCCTCCAGGAGCCAGGCTCCCCAGGAGGGTGCTGCGGGGATGTGGGCTCCATCCCAGGCTGGGGGAACAATGTGAGCTGGCCCTTGGCCACCCAGCTCTCCCTGCTCCCTGGACACAGAGCCTGGCTCAATGGCAGACGCTGTGACCCAACGCTGAGGGAGACAAGGAGACATTAGCTGGCATGCAGAGGCCAGCCAGGCATTGACGTTTCCAGAACCCACCAATACCCCTTCGGCTCAAGCAAGCCGCGTGGGTTTCAGTAACTCGCCGCCAGAGAAGCCTGTTCAATGCAGCTGGCTGTCGGTAAGATGCTGGAGGAACTGAGCCGCTCCAGCCGGGATCCGGATCTTCAGAGTGGCTGCCTTTGGAGGCCTGGCCCTAATGCTGGGCTGGGAAACCAGGCATTCAATTTCCATCTGCCTGGGGCACTCCCATGAGCCATGACTTTTAATGAGCACTAGCTTGGGAGCTCTGGTAGCATAGTGGCTAAGGCACTTGACTGCTCACCAGATGGCTGGAGGTTCAAACCCATCAGCCACTCCTCGGAAGGAAGGTTGGGCAATTCTACTTCCGTAGTGATACTGCCTCGGAAACCCAAGGAGGGGTCGCTATGAGTCAGGGCTGACTCGACGGCACATAACAACAACAACAGCCAGGAGCTCACTGATCACCCAGTTGCCTCCCCAAAACAACCACCCGGACCAGTCAGCACTTGGGATCTGACTCAGGAGTCTGATAAGTGGCTAATCTGTTCCTCTGTTACGGCAGCTCCAGCCACAGAAATAGCACCACAAACCGAGGAACGGAGCTTCCGGCGGCGTCCGGGCCAGACCACGGAAAGGCCGACCCTTCCCCAGGTCCAGAGTGCCCCAGAGCTACGGGCCCCTGGTCTCTTGCTCCAGACCACATTGCTGTGTGGTACTGAAACCCAGAAACTCAGCCCCACTCTCAGCATAAGCGCCTCTCAGGTGAGTGCACCCGGCCCCAGTCCTTAAGGACCAGCTGCAGAGACCCAGCTCCTGACACAATCACCCACAGGCACACCATGCCTCCTGTGGGCTAACAGGCCACCCCAACAAGGTGGGGACATGGGCATGCTTGCTTCCTCCCCAACCTTGTCCCCCATGAACCCGCTCCAGCCTTCGACTGCGCCATGAATGCCATCCACAGGGAGAGCTGGGACAGGAACTCTGGGGCACCCCGGATTGCAGGCCCTCGCTGCTTTCTCTCTGAGCGGCTGTGGCCCCTCTCCCCAGAGTCTGACGCCATATAGCAGCCAGAAAGTGCTTTCTCAGGACAAAGCAGGCCACGGGGGCCCAGCCTAAACCTGCTAAAGGCCCAGATGGCATGTGTAAACCACCAACAGCTTACCCCGGGGCGCAGGGCCCTGCCCCTCAACTCGGCACTCTTCTTCTCCCCTTGCTCTCTGGGCTTCAGACCCCCTCCTGTCATCCAGTCCCACCAAGCTACTTCCCACCCAGAGTCTCAGGGGGTCTGCCCTCTGGCAGGGATGCTGTCACTCCACCGCCTTCCTCAGGCTCCCTCCTCCTCATCCAGATCTAAAGTCCAGGGCTGCACTGCAAAGAGCCAGAGGCCAAAGCAGCTGCACTCTCGGTCACTGCGGGAACCCTAATCTCCCCCTGCAGGGTCCCCCGGAGTTAGCCATTGCTTCTGTCCCTTGCTTACAAGCTCAGTCTCTCTCCGCCACTAGAGTAAAAGCCCCCTGAAGGCAGGGCGCTAATCTGTCCTCTGCTGCCTCCCCAGCACCTAGCTCACAGTGGGAACACTCTCCAGCACTGAGAAAT
>NW_006921882.1:1148214-1149261 GCF_000298275.1 Orycteropus afer afer
TGTCTCAGGACACTGTCCAACATCCCCTGGGGGGGAATCATCCTGCTGAGATCACTAGTTAAAACCACAGCTTCCAACCGGCTCATTCCAGAACTCACTTTTCCACCCCAGGGACACTGAACCAGAATGGACACTTGGACACAATCACCTTTTGCTTGCTCCAGATCCCGCCTCTGGCTGACCATCACCTCACCTCTAGTTCTTGGGACTCCAGTCCATCTGGGGCTTCGTCAACCTTCACAGCCCGTCAGCAGGCCGCCTGCCGTCAGAGCTGCAGGCCTCGGTTTTCTCAGCCCCTGCACCTTGAGGCAGGAGAAGCCTCCAGCCTGACATCTGACCCACGGCCCTGGGACTTGCCAGCCTCTCCAGTCACATGAGCCTTTGCCTTCAGATAAACCTCTCTGTGCACCTGTATAAACTTCACTGGAGAACCCAGCCTGACACCCTGTTAAACACAGGCTCAGTATCCTGAACACAGATGCCCACTCCCAGCAGGAGGTCCAAGTGGATGGTGCCAGTCAGAAGGCCTGGTTCAAGCACAGATTCTGGGAGATCCTCGTGGGTGCCCCTGCAGGGAAGGTGATTTAACACGCTCCCCCAGCCCCCGGGGGATTCCTATGAAGGGCCGGGCCAGTCAAGGAAACGCTGCCTAAGTCTACCTCCTCTGGGACAGGGCAGGGGCTCTACCAGGAGCCCCCAGCTTGAAGCGCTGCTAAACTCCAAAGGCAGGTGTCCACCCTCAGGGGCTCGGCCTGGCCCTGGGCAGGTAGAAGCCAGGCTGCCAAGGGCTAGGGGAGGGGCAGCAGGGGAGGTAGCTAACAACCTTGTGAGCAGCCTGGGTGGGGGAACGTGCTCCTCACAGGATCCCAACGAATTGGGGGTTCGTTCTCATTTTACAGCCACGGAAACTGAGGCACAGCGAGATCAATCAGCATGCACCGGGTCATGCTGCTGGCGGAGGGCGCGTTCCAAAACGCCGATGCCGACCCAGGCGCGCTCCGACCAGTGCGCAACACTGCTCTGGCTTGGAGACCGAGCCGCCGACTT
>NW_006921882.1:1149899-1160491 GCF_000298275.1 Orycteropus afer afer
GGGCCTGGGGATGGTGCGGAGCTTAAAGCTGAGGGAGGCCTGAGGCTCCCAACGCGGAGCTTCCTGTCTGCCGTCCGCAGGACTGCGGTCAAGTCCAGGCAGCCTTGCTGCACTTCTGAGGAAGCAGTGGGGGTGTTTTTCAAATCATGTTGTCATAAAATCAAACGTAAATTTTTAGCTTAAGGAAGGCGCGTCTGCAATGTGAATACCCTGTAATCACCAGCTGGCACTGGGACTAGAACCGGGCCACACGCCCCAGTCCCTCCGTGAGGCTCCCCATCACAGCCCTCCTCCACCACAAGCACTCCGTGGACCTTGGGGGCCCCTGCACCACACTGTGTCTATGGACTTTGGGGTGCTCACAGCTGCAGACCTGCCTTTGAAGCAGGATTTCCTGCTCTGGGGTGGGTCCGGGGACCCTCAGTACCCAGGCAGTCAGAGGTTGGGGAGAGCCTAGGACTGGCTGGCTCAGGGTAACAGACACAGCCCACCTCCAGCTCATCCGGCCTCTGCAGCAGGGGATGGTGGCTACTACTGTCCCTCTCACGGATTCTGAAGCTTAGGCGGAGGGAGCTGAGAACGCCATACTGGGATTTGGATAGAGGGGATGAAGGTACTGATAGCCAGGGTTGGGGTGAGAGGGGAGGGGAGGAGGGATGGGGTAGCCTGGCTCAGCTGACCCTGGTCACCGGAGATGGGGGGCTGGGTCCTCCCTAAAACCATCGTGATACAGCTGCCTGGAGAACGGGGCACGGTGAGCCACACAGGACAGCACCTCAATGCTAGCTTGTCCCAATTTTTAAAAATATGCCCTGGACATGCCATTCCAAGCCAAGTCAGAAACAGGGCAGAGCGGCTGGGAGTGGGGCCAGCTTCGTAGGCATGGGACCCTGGCTTGGCACAGGCCACAGCTCTGAAGGGCCTATGGTCTGCTGTGGTCCTCATTTTGAATAAGGGGCCTGCATTTTCATTTCCTCTGCACCCCACAAATTATGACACAGGCCCAGCTGTGAACAACCTCCCCACCAACACACATACGTGAACACCTCCCCCAAAGCATTCATTTGCCAAGTTCATTGTCTGTGCCTGAGCCAGCAATTCCTTTAGCATCCAAGGCTCTGCTAGGAACAGAAGAGACATCACCGGGGGCTCTGAAGAGCCACAGGGTGGGGTGGGGGGGCAGTTAGATACAGCAATAAAGTCCACGGCCCTGCACCTTATAGACAAATAAAGTGTGGACTCATGGGACCCAGGGCAGCAGGATGGTCCCACTGCAGCCCAAAACCCACCTCATTCTCTCTGATGGTGAGCCCCGTGTTGGCAGTGCCCCCTGCATGAGGATCCCGGGCTGCTCAGGACCCACAGAGTGTGCTGAGAACCACTGGTGATGGGTGATGCCTGATGGCCATCTGCCATCCACAAGGTGCTGGGGTTGCTGCTCGTGGCGGCCAGGACCCGCAAGGATGGGGTCAGGGTGAGGACCTGAGTGAGGGCAGGGGCTGGCAGGTCGGGAGCATCCCGGGCACTGCCCAGATGCCAGCTGCGGGAGAATACTAGGTGAAGTCCCTGCTAAGCAGAGACCAGAAGGTAACCCAGGGAAGGGGCTTACTTTGGGATGAGTGTGCTGTGACCGGGGCGAGGTGGCGGCGGCACAGCTGTGAATGTGTTCTGCATGTCACTCAAGGGCCCACCTTAAAATGGCTCACGGTGTGTTCGGTGAATGTCACTGAATGAGTCAGGAAAAGGAAAACAAGAAAACCAACCCACTAAAAAAAATCCCACAACAAGTTACTCGGTGTCTGGGATGGTGACAGGTCTGAAATAGTTCTGAGCAATTGTGTGTGTGCCAATCTGTATGAGAGTGTACATGTATGTGTAGTGTGTCTATGTATATGGATGTGTGTCTTTGTGTGCATGTATGTATATGTCTGTGTCCTGGTGTGAGTGTGTATATCTATGTGTACATCTGTGTGTGTGGGAGTATGGATATGTGGTATGCCTCTGTCTGCGTGTCTCTGTATGTGTATGTCTGTATATGTCCTTGTAGTGTGTGAGTGTATATTTATGTATGTGTACATCTGTGTGTGGGAGTGTGCATGTGTGGTGTGTCTGTGTGTGGGGGAGTGTGCATGTGTGGTGTGTCTGTGTGTGCATGTATGTATATGTCTGTGTATGTGTGTCAGTATGTATAGGTACAGGCATGCATGTGTGGTGTATGTGTTGGAGTGTGTGTGTGTCTCTTTGACACTAGGACCCTGTTTCCCCACCAATAGTGTATCTCTGAGATTCCCGGCACGCGCCCTTGACAGAAGCGAATCCCATCCACCTGCAGTGGTCTGGGACCCACGGTTCCCTTCTCTTCTTTTTTTGCTTTATTATTAAAATCCGGGAGACTTTCCCCAAAACCTGCCAGTGGAAAGATGCCCTGGGCCCTGGCCCCTCGCATCCCTGTCAAACTCGCCCCCCGCCCCCCGCCCCAGGAGGGGCACTTGGCCTTAAGAGGCCTCTCCCTGCCAGCATGGTAGGGGGCATGTGGGACCGCAGGCTTGTTTCAGTCCCGCCTGCACCACCTCGTCTTTCCGCCTCACCACGGGCCCCAGCCGCCCCCACTGCACAGCGGCCAGCACCCCTGTTGCCCTGTGGTGGCTGGAGTCCGCTCCAGCCTCTGTGAGCCAAGGGCAGGTACACAGGCCGTGGGTCGACCATGGCTGGGCGCTGTGCTGGCAGCTCCCCCTCCCCCTCGAGCAGTCCCCACCTCCTGCACCCCATCTTGTGGAGGCGACGGGCCAAGGTGCCCTGGCGGCCGGCAGAGGTGGGGGTCCAAGGCCAGGCTGTTCCAGGTGCACTGTGCACCAGCCAGCGGATGCTCCTGCGCGCTCCCTTCGCGCTGCGCGCTGATTCAGGGTGAGGGCCGGAGCCCACCCCCCCGGGGAGCCGCCCTGTGCCCTGGGCAGTTCGGAGGTGAGCTCCGGTGGCTCTGCCTGCACACTGCGGACACCAAGACGCCCCAAGCCTTGGCGCTTCCTGGAGTCCGCGGCTCAGGAAGTGGCCCGCGCGCCGTCTAGTGGCCACGAAGAGGCTTGCAGTCGAGCCCCCAAAACCACACCGCTTGATCTGACTCAAGGTGACACCCTGCCTGCAAACCGGACCTGAGCTCCGCTTAAACCCTGCCAGTCAAGGCGATTCCGACTCGTAGCGACCCTCTGGAACAGAGGAGAACGGCCCCAGACGATTTCCAAGACGGAGATCTTTAGGTTTTCTTCGTGGAGCGGCTAGTGGGTCGGAACAACCAGTGAGCAGCCGAGCGCTCGAGCCCTGAGCCAGCAGGGCTCCTGAACTGCGCCCCGAAGGGCTTCCGTGGCTGGGACTTTCTGCAAGTCACAGGCCTCTGCCCGAGGCACCTCTGGGGCGTTGAACCGCGAACTTTTCAGTTAGTAGCCTGGCGCTTAACCTGCGTCACCTAGGAATTCCTTGAGCTTGCGGAGCCCTGGTGCCCTCAGGGGCCTGTGCTATTGAAGGCAGTGGGAGCAACAGCCTGCAGGCAGGACACAGGTCTCCTCCTACGGAGTTCTCTCTCAATCCGCCAGTCTTGCATTTCATTCACCCTGCCTCCATATGGCTTTTCATACCCAGTGTTTTCTTCCCAAATTTTTGAAGTAAAACTGACCCTCAAGGAAGTAGCTTCAAGGGCTGCTTTCAAGTACCTCCAAGGTGCCCACAGGCCATGGTCCTGGACGCAGCTGCCTCTGGCCCCCGGCTGGGAGCTGCCTCCCTGTTCAGCCCTTTCTGACCCTGTGCTGAGTCTCTACCGTTCCACCTTCCGGCCTCAAGCCCTCACCCAGCATCAGCACAGCACCCTCCGTCTCTCACGAGGGCCCGCTGTGGCAGCCTGACTTCCTCCATTTCATGTGGGCCTCTTTCCTTAGGCCTGATTTTCCTCTTGTTTTCCACTGAGAAGAAGACACAGGAGGCTGGAATCCACAGGGGAGCTGTTGGGGAAGGGCTTCCCCTGTGATTTCCCCAAATCTTGGAGCTCCGTGATTCCCACCACAGACCCTTTGCACGTGTTACTCCCACTGCCTGGAACATGCCTCCCAACTCTTGCATCACTGGTCCTCCTCACCCAAACTCAGTCAATCAGTCTAGGGTCTTACCTGGATGTCACCCCCCAGCAGGGCCCTCTCCACCAGCCCCACCAACAAGCTTCCGTGGATCTGTGTCATGGCTCCTTGTGTGTGTGTCCTTCCTGGAAGTGAACCCAGTCTCTCTCCAGAGCTCAGACCTGCCTGTGTCACCCCGACAGGCTGAACAAGGAGGGGGAGCAAGTCATTTAACTTCACAGACAGGCTCACAAGGGCAAATGCGTGTCATGAAAATGACCCCAAGGCAACTGGTGCAAGCTGGAGCTGTCCCAGGGAGACCGAGACTTGGGGACCCCCACTGCACAAATGGCTCTGGGGAAAGGAAACAGAAAGGATGTAGCTGCTGTCTCCCCTCCCCAGGGGGAGGTTTCCCTTCTCATGGGGCGTGGCAGGGTGGTTTCTGGGTCTCTGCAGGGAAGCCAGCAGGGGGTCAGCAAAGGCCGACCTGGAGCCAGGAGCCAAGGGAGCCTGAAGGCTCAGGAGGTACCCCGGGGGAGCCAAGGAGGCCTGCTGGTCCCTGAGCCACGGTCATTATTGGCCCCTTCCTCCTGCCCTGCATGTCTGCCCTACACGCACCTCACCTCATCGGATCCTGGGCGCGCCCAGCAGGAGCGCGGTGTGTGTCTGTTGAGCGTGTGTGGAAAGCAAGATGGTTCAGAGACGGAGGGACACGGGAGGCCGGGCACAGAGGTGAGGCCCAGGATGAGACAGGTCTGTGACAAGAGCCATCTGGGGGTCGGGGTGGGGGGTGAGGGGTAGACCCCCAGGGCAGCCCTGACACAGGGCTGGGAGGAACTAGGGACCCCACTGTGCAGGGCAGAAGGTGTCAGGGTTCACAGACGCTTCCCACAGTGGCAACTGGCCTGAGTGCTTGCATGACCCTTCAAAGCAGGGTTCTGACCCAGGCCATGGTCTCTGGCCCGGGACACCTGCCCCGACTCCAGGGACGCACGCAGGGCTTCGGGAGCAGAGCTCGTCCTGGGCCTGTTCTGCAGCTTCTGTAGCCTGGTGTTTCAGCCTCCATCCCACGCCAGCCTCCTGCCCCAAGCCGGCCTACACCAAGCCGGCCTTCTGCACCACGCCTGCCACACCCAGAGCACAAGCTCCCTCTTTCCCTGGCTCAGTGCCCCAGGCCTCAAGGTGTGACTTTCAAGTATTCTCCGCCCCCCACCTCCAGCTCTGACCTCTCCCTGTCCCATTTCCCACGAAAACCCCAATCCAGGCCCACGCACTGCCTGGGGTCCTGCTCCTTCCTGGCCCTGTGGGCCCCGTTTCTGGTGGGGGGTGCTGGGTGTGCTGTGAGCACCAGGGCCTGTGAGGTCCGCCCTCGAGGGATCATCCTTTCAGGAGCAGATTCCCAGGGCCTCCTCTGTGGAGATGCTACGTGCATTTGAACTGCCAACCAAATGAGCACTTAACCAGTGTGCCACCAGGGCTCCTTTGCCATCCTGCAAACATTACTATTGCACCAAGTTAAACCCGTCCTGTGTGCCGCCCTGAGGTGGACACTGGGCTTCTTGGCGGTGAGGTGCAGCCGTGGAGACTCCTCTTCCTTGAAAGCCCACAGTGAGGAGTAAGTTCCAACAGAGCGGGTCTCCCCTCCCAGCCAACCCTCGCTGGCCGCCTCCACGGGATGGCAGGATTGAGAGACCTGTCCCAGTCTGCGAGACGACGGATAGTGATGTCTGCCAAGGAAGAGGGCTTGGGGAGGATCACTCACGACCCCCGACTGGAGCCAGGGAACCCCAGCATCACATGTTTGCTGGGGGAGGGGAAGGCTGCTCTTTAGCATCTGGGTCCCAGGCTGCAAACAGTTTCCATAAAGAACCAGACAGGACAGGCGTCAGACCCCCGAGCTGTGCAGTTTCTGCTGCTGGAGAACAAAGCCAGCCCTAGACAACTCACAAATGAGTGGGCAGGGCTGTGTTCCAATAAAACTTTATTTATAGAAACAGGACTTGGCCCTGGGTCATAGTTTGCAGCCCGTAGCCAAGAACTCTGCATCTGCCTCACAGGAGGGTGTGGTGAAGCCTCCCATCATCGCTGAGCTCCTGCTGTAAAGGCCTCGGGGTGCACACAGCTACGTGCTTGGCTGCTAGCCAAAAGGTGGGAGGTTTGAGACCCCCAGGGGTGCGTGGGAAGGAAGGACTGGCAACCTACACGGGAGAAGTCAGCCTCCACAAACCCGGTGGGGCCCGGTTCTGCTCTGACCCCAGTCCGAGTCAACACCATGGCCACCGGTCTGGTTTTGTTCTCCTTGACCGCGGGCTCCTCAGGCCGTCCTGTGCCGAGGACTTTATGTGTATAGTCCATCATTTTAGCCCAGAAAAGCTTCGCGAGAGAGACCACTGCTAATCCCCGTGTGCTCGTGGACAGAGAGGATCGGTCAGGCTCCGTAACTGGCAAGTCACAGATCTGAAATCTACACCCAGGTTTGGGGCTCCCTGTGCCCAGCGCCCTAAAGACCCCATGGCAGGCGGGGGACGCGTCCAGCCTGTGAGAGGGAGACACGGAAGGGCGTTAGGAGTCTGAGGGTGGTGCGAATGGCTAAGCACTAGGCTACCAGCTGAAAGGTCTGCGGTTCGAATCCACACAGAGCGCCTGGGAAGACGGGCCTCAGCCACTGAAAAGCCCATCAGGGAGCCAGGAGTCGGAATCGATCCCGGGCAGCTGGGGTTTCTCCCGGTGGCTGCTCCAGGTCCCAGAAGTCCCTGCGCTGGGAAGCACCTCCCCCAGCGGCTTACCTTCCGGCTGCTGACAGTGAAGACGTGTCTCTCATTTAATGCTGGCAGTGATGAGGCGTCCTTTCCAACAATTCTGCTTTCCTTCCCTGGTTGATGTGAACCACAGCCGGGCCAGGCGCCCTCTGGTGGCTACCAGGAGGTCTGCAGCAGCCGTCCTGCGAGGTCCCCAAGCCCTTGCTCTCAGGGCCTGTAGCCTGAAGTCACAGGAGGCAAGGATGACACGTCTTAAGTTTCTCATGTTTCATCTTGTAACCAAACCAAAACAAAACAAAAAACCCATACTCACTGCCTTCAAGTAGGTTCCAACTCAGAGCGACCCGTCCTTAGGTTTCCGAGGAGGAATCTCTGCGGAAGTAGATTGCCCAGTGTTCCTTCCGAGGAGTGGTTAGTGGGTTTGGACTGCCAGCCTTCTGGTTAGCAGTCAGATGCCTTAGGCACTACACCCCAGAGCACCTTCACCTTGTAAATGCGGGTGAGTTTTGCGTTCTGCCCTCTCTGCGTTGATACCAAAGAAAAGCAGGTTCAAGGTATACATTCTACCCTGTGACTCCCTGACCCCCGAAGACAGCAGTGTCTCCTGGGGGAACATGCATGGCAGCATGATGGCATGGTGGCCTGTGGGGACAGGTTACAGCCTGCCTGCCTTGTGGGCAGCTTCTGGGCAGGGGCCGGGGGCTGCTCGGTTGGTGGCTATGTCCTCAAAGCCCTCACCTCTCTGTCAGACCACCTGCAGGCATGGGGGCCGGATTGGCTGGGGGGCCGGCTCCCCTTGAAGCCCCTCCCTGCCTCTTTCTGTGAGAAATTCTCCATCTCGCTCAGAGTCTGTTTTCACCACTTTCCTTGTGAAGCAGGCTCTCCCCCGTCTCTGTCATACCCCTCTCTGCCCCAACAGTATTTGTGTCGGCCTCTGTCTGGGTTCTCTGGGGCCGCTACAACAGAAACACCACTGGTGGATGCTTCACAAACAGGCGTTTATTGTCTTACAGTCTGGGAGGCCAGAAGCCCCAGTTCAAGGCGCCAGCTCTAGGGTCTGGGTGAAGGCCCCTCGACCTTGGGCTTCAGCTCTGCCTCTTTTTCCCAACCCAGTGAAGCTGGAGGCTTTTTGGCCTGCTGCTGGCGGATGAAGCTGACAAACCCCAGGTTTTGTCCCAAGATTAGGAGACAACACGGCAGGCCCCTACTTCAAGTCCAGGAACAGTCCCAAGATCACAGGCCACAGGGCAGCCACTGAGATGAAGGCTCGGCCAAACGCAGGATCCCGATGGGCCAAAAGCTGGAGACCTCCCTGAGCGCTCCCCCAGGTGTACTGGGGGCAGGCCACACCCTGGAGGCAGCTACTCAGGGGATTCTACCACGGAGCTGGTTACCAGTCTCATTGTGGGGATACTGCATCCCGCTGCCCAGCCCCTCAGCCAGGCCCAGCCAAGCGCACACACAGCTCAACTCCCGCAGTCTCTCTGTCTCTGCCTCTCTGCTCCTCTCTCTCTTTCACGTCGTCTCTCTGTCTGCATGTTTTCATTTTGCTCCACATCTCTTTGTGTCTCTGTATCTCTCTGTCTTTGTATGTCTATCTGTCTGGATTCCGCTTCACCTCTCTCTGTGTCTCTGTCTGTCTGTCTCTCTCTTTGTCTCTTTTGCATTTGGTCTCTCGGTTTCTGCCTCTTTGTGTCTCTGTCTCTCTCTGTCTCACTTTTTCACTTGTCTCTGTCTCTCTGTGTCTCTGTCTCTCTGCTCTCCATCACACACACACACACACACACACATCCCCAGAGCCACCTCCTGAATCCTGTCCCGATCCTGTGATCCCTTTCGTGCAGAGCTGGGAAAACGGTTTTATTTCTGGAAGGTTGACTGACACGGTCCCTGACACCTGGGATGGAGAGGGGCCGTCCTCCCGAGCTCAATGCCCTTGATAAGCTGCTAGCACTGCTGACCCTGTGGCCCTGCCCAGGGCTCGCGGGGACGCGGGGGTCTGCGGAGATGATGGGGAAGGTGCAGGTGGCCGCCCAGGGCTGCCTCTCTGCCCTGAGCACGGGCTCACCGCCGGGCACCCAGAGCCAGCAGGCACCGCCTCTCACGACCCTCGGGCCCCCAGCTGTAAACGGGCACTTAACAGAGGTGGTGCTGTGGGCTCCAGCTGGTCTGGGGCGTCTGCAGGTGTGTTTCTCACAGCTGCCCTCCCCTCGTGTGCAAATGATGAACACCCTCAGCCGCCAACCGAAAGGTTGATGGTTCCAATCTGCCCCAAGGCGCCTTGGAAGACGCCCTTGGTGCTCTGCCTCTAAAACAGCAGCCACTGAAACCCCCTGAGGGGCAGCTCTGCTCCGACCCACTGGCCCCATGGGCTGCGCTGACTCCACGGCAACTTGTTTGGTCTGGACTTGGTTCTGGCTGCCGGGGGGCTGGGTCCTGCTGGGGCGTGGCTGGTGGAGGCGCCCAACCCTGGCAGTGTCCTCAGCAGGGGCCAGTCCTCCTCCTGGGCTCCGGCTGCCTTCCGGCGACCCCCGGTTCCCGTCACACCTCCGGTCCCTTTGTGCTCTGCTAGATCTCTGGGTCTGCTTACAGCAACGCCACAGCGGTGGCTCAGTGGTTGCCTCAAAGATGCTCTGGGCACATCGCCCACGGGGTTTCTGTATGGTGAGGGATGACACATCACAGCCTTCGCCCAGCGCCTGGCACGTGGTGACAGCTCGGGGCCCGGGGTCGGCTCCTGTTATCACTGAGCGAGGCCTGTCTCTGGGTCAGGAGGCCAGGGAGGGAGGCCGCTGTAGGTGTGGAGCAGGGACACGCGTTCGGGTGGGAACACACGCAATGGGCGGGTGAACACAGCCCCGCGGGGAAGGCGGGGGGTGGAGGGGAAGGCAGGCTGGGAACAGCAGCCGCAGCCAGCTCCGTGACACCCGGCTGGTGTGTGTGTGTGTGTGTGTGTGTGTTCCTGGCTGCTGTCATGTTCACACCGGCACACGGTGAACCCGCGCCACAGAGGGCCGGGCCCCGCGGGGTTTCGGACCGGGATTTTCAGCAGCAGGTTGCCAGCCCTTTCTTCCAAGGCCCCTCTGGGTGGGCTCGGACCCCCAGCCTCCTGGTGAGCAGGGCAGTGCAGGAACCTGTGCTCCCCCAGGCCTCCGGGTCACGTACTGCTGCTGTTGGGCGCTGGAGAGTCGATTCTGGCTCCCAGAAAGACCCCATGGGACAGAGGACAACTGTCCCACAGGTTTCATGGGCCGTCATCTCTACAGGAGCAGAGTGCCAGGTCTTATCTCCTGCAGAGCGCCGGGAAGGTTTGAACTTCAAGCTTTCAGGTCGCAGCTGAGCACTTAACTGTTGTGCTGCCAGCACTCCAAGCAAGCTGACAACCTTCCGGTTAGTGGCCAAGCGCTTCACCGTTCCACCACCAGTGTACCTTGAGTTACTTGGGAGTCTACTACCTAAGGCACTTGACTACTAACCAGAAGGCTGCCGGTTCAAACCCACCAGCCACTCCTCGGAAGGAAGATGAGGCAATCTCTTTCCATAGTGATACCGCCTCGGAAACCCTAGGAAGGGTCACTGGGGTCCGACTTGACAGCAGTGAGTTTGGGTTTTTTGTTTGTTTGGTTCCCTCAAAAGTGAGCCATGAAAAACTGGAGATCCATTTGCAGAAAAATGAAACAAGATCTGTACCTCACACCACACACAAAAACGAACTCCAGATGGATCAAGGACT
>NW_006921882.1:1162596-1164483 GCF_000298275.1 Orycteropus afer afer
AAAAAAAAAAAAAAGTGAGCCATGAAATCTGCCATCTCTCTCTCTAGTGGCCACTGGGAAGATTGCAGTCAAGCGTCTTGCCGGGAGGAGAAAGTAACATGAAAAAACTGCAACAAAACGGTTTAAAAATGACTTCATTGAAAAAACTTTATGAGAATTGCAAATGTTAATATATAATATAACTGTGTTGTTAAAAGTGTGCAACGGGCTTTGTTTTGTTGTTGGCTTCAACAAAAATCTGCGGCCCCAAGAGCCTCTCCGGGTGCACTCTCTGCTGCATGGTCGGAGCCTGTGGCCTCCCCCAGTGACGAGGGCTCGGTCCTGTAGGGCTGCCGATGGAACACAGCTGAATTAGCATCTCAGGTCAACGATGGATACTGTTTAATATAAGTGCGTCCCACGCAATGTTCAGGACTTACCTCTGGTTGCATAGTGGATAAGGCATTTGGCTACTAAACAGAAGGTCAGAGGTTCAAATCCATTAGCCACTCCATGGCAAGAAGATGGGGCAATCGATTTCTGTAAAGGTTTACAGAGTCCTAAACTCAACGGGGTCGGTATGAGTCAGAATCCACTCGATGGCAATGAGTTTGTTTTTTTTGGGGGGGGTTACTTCTACTGAAAACGATGTCATGTTGACGTAGAATCAAATTTAACTAGAGTTCTGTGTTTTGTTTGCTAAATCTGGCAGCCCTCTGGCGGGGAAGTGCCGCCCCGGCCCCTGCTGGGCTCCAGCCACCCCCCCTGTCCTTGCTCTCTGATCCTTGGCCTCACCATTCTGTCCTCTAGAAGGCCACCTGCATCCAGTTTGGAGCGAGACGGGGTGTGCAGGACCCGTGGGTGTGGCGCTGATGGCAGCTTCCGGGCATCTCCAGACTGAGCAAGGGGCTCCATTGCTTGTGCCAAGCCAGGCACCCTCAAGTCCAGGGGCTCACGTCCTCAGGTCACATCCCTGCTGGGAGTCGGGCTGGGGATGAAGAGGGCAGGAAGGGGTGATGGGATCTGAGTTCACACATTGGACACAAAGGAAACAGAATATCGTCACAAGCTGATACTAGCTGCTTCCCAGGCACCATCTCTTGGTGGGGTGAGAGTGGGCCCCCAGCTGCAGCTCGCATCTGTCGGGGTCTCTGCAGGGCCTTTGAAGAGGTAGGGCTCCATCACGTCCTCGGTGCCACCCCGCCCACGTCCCCCGCTGACAAGGTCCTGCCTGGATGAGGCTCCCTGGGCTCCTCCCTGCCACACCTCAGGGCAGGAAGCTCTCCAAGCTGAGGCTCACAGCCACCATCCCTTCTCCTCAGGGCTGTGGCTTCCCCAGGGCATGACCAGGGCTCAGAGAACAGACCCTTTTCGGGGAACCCCAGACTCTGTGCTCCTGTGCCCCTCTGGGACTCTCCTCCCTTCAGAGGGAGACAGCCTGCACTAACATGTAAGGCCTGGGGCAAGAACCCCAATGGCATCCACATACCATAACCAAAAAAGCATTGCCATCATCAATTCTGACCCATAGCGCCCCTAGAGGACAGAATGGAACTGCCCACTGGGTCTCCAAGGCTGTCAATCTTCACAGAAACCCAAACCACACCCACTGCCATGGAATCTATTCTGACTCACAGCGCCCCTAGAGGACAGAGTGGAACTGCCCACAGGGTTTCCAAGGCTGTCAATCTTCACAGAAGCAAAGACCCAACCACATCCACCGCAATGGAGTCCATTCAGACCCACAGCGCCCCTAGAGGACAGAGTGGAACTGCCCACAGGGTCTCCAAGGCTGTCAGTCTTCACAGAAGCAGAGCCCAAACCACACGCACTGCCGTGGAGTCCATTCTGACCCACAGCGCCCCTAGAGGACAGAGTGGAACTGCCCACAGGGTCTCCAAGGCTGTC
>NW_006921882.1:1164583-1168217 GCF_000298275.1 Orycteropus afer afer
GAGTCCATTCTGACCCACAGCGCCCCTAGAGGACAGAGTGGAACTGCCCACAGGGTCTCCAAGGCTGTCAGTCTTCACAGAAGCAAAGCCCGAACCACATCCACTGCCGTGGAGTCCATTCCGACCCACAACACCCCTAGAGGACAGAGTAGAACTGCCCACAGGGTCTCCAAGGCTGTCAATCTTCACAGAAGCAGAGCCCAAACCACACCCACTGCCGTGGAGTCTGTTCTGACCCACAGCGCCCCTAGAGGATGGAGTGGAACTGCCCACAGGGTCTCCAAGGCTGTTAATCTTTATGGGAGCAGACTGCCTCATCTTTCTCCCACGAAGCAGCTGGTGGATTCAAATCATCGAGCTTTCAGTTAGCAGTTGAGCACTTAACCACTGTGCCGCCTGGGCTCCTTTTCCACATACCATCTATTAGTCTAAATATTTAAACAAAAAACCAAACTCACTTCCATCGAGTTGATTCTGACTCACAGCGACCCCCTTTGGGTTTCCGAGGCAGTAAATCTTTATGAAAGTGGATTGCCCAGTCTTCCTTCCACGGGGTGGTTGGTGGATTTGAACCGCCAACCTTCTGGTTAGCAGTCAAATGCTTTAGGCACTGCACCACCAGAGCTCCAAATATTTAAAGTTTATATATAAATGAAGCCAGCCCAGAACTAAATGCAGTCTGTCTGTCCTCCCGCCCTGACAAGCCCACTTTCCTGCCGCCTTCGAGTCCCGCAGGCGCCGTGAAAGGACTCAACTGTTAACCTAAAGATTGCAGGTTTGAGTCCACCCAGAGTTGGATCGCCATAGGCAGGAGAGGCTTGGACAACAACCGGTTAACAACCTACAAGGCCAAGTTCATATGTCGAATTCTCAGACCCCTAGCTCTTCCCTGCACTGGGGAACCCACCCTGAACCTGGCTCATCATCCAGTGCCCAGTCCAGTTCTCACTGTGAGCTTCTCATGAACCCATGGGCCCTTCAACCCCCACCCGAGCTCTGCACGCCCCCCTCCGTGCAGCTGACAGCAGGAAGAGGTTAAAACATCTCATTATACTCCCACGGGAGCAACAGAAAAAGTGAGCTGTGTTATATTAAGAGAAAAGGCGGCCTGCAACTTCTTTTCTGTGTTAAGATGTGAAGCTGAGATGTTTGTGTATGGAGAAGACCAGTCATTGTTTATGGTGGAGAGAAAGTGGGGTGTCCTCTTTCTTACATCCATTTCAATATTTATGCAATTTTTAAAGGAGAACAAACAGTAAAAAGTACAGAAAGGACCCCTCAGATCCCTGTTCCTTCCGCTAAGCTCCGAGCACCAGTGATCCATGAATTTCTTTCCCTAAGTTTACTGCATCCAGTACGCCCTCTTGGGTAACAATTGCACTTAGGGATCACCCACTCTATAAAGCAGCACCTCCTTTTACACCACACACACACACACACACACACACACACACACACATTGGGGCTTTCAGACCTCAGGGTACTGCTGATTACTAGTGTATACCGTGGGGGGTGGAATAACAACCAAAAACCAAGCTCACTGCCACAGTGTTGATTCCGACAACGGTTTCCGAGACGGTAAGTCTTTATAGAAGTTGACTGCCCCTTGTTCGTCCTGTGGAACATCTGGGGGTGCAGTCTCCACACGCTATTCCCGGGCACCTGTGACTACAGGGGAATTAAGGCTGCAGATGGGCTTAATACTGTCAGTCAGCTACCTTTAAGGAGACTGATGGCGCAGTGGTCAAGTGCTCAGCCGCTAACTGAAGTGTTGGTGGTTGGAAGCCACCATGGCTCCACGGGAGAAAGCCCTGGTGACCTGTTCCCATAAAGATGACGGCCTAAGAAACCCCATGGGGCAGTTCGACTCAGTCGCATGGGGTCGCTCTCAGTCAAACATCTGTTTGACAACAAACCAAACCAAACTCGCTGCCGTCAAGTCAATTTCAACTCACAGCGACCCCTTCTTGGGTTTCCGAGACGGTATTGCTATGGAAGTAGATTGCCCACCCTTCCTTCCGAGGAGGGGCTGGTGGGTTTGAACCGCCAGCCTTCTGGTTAGCAGTCACATGCCTGAGGCACTATGCTACCAGAACTCCCACTGAACAGAATACAGCAGCATAATTGAGTCAATGTCATCTGGGGCCAGCGCTCTTTACTGCCTGTGTAACGGAATGTTATCCTTTTATCTCTGGAGCTCCAATTACTTAGTCCTCAACTGGGGAAATGGAACTAGGACTCATCAGCCATCTTTCAACTAGTTCACAGAGCCCAGAGAACCATTTGCATTTTGCCACCTGAAAAAGCATAGTGTCATCTGTGAATTAGAAACTGCACCCCACACCCTCTAGTAGCCACGCCACTCACGTGGTTTTTGACCAAGTCTGGTCCTTCTACTTTATTATTCTTTTTATTATCTTGTCATCCAAAAGGAATATTGTTCTTCTCTATTCAGTTTTCTGGCCCTAAACCAGTTTTAAAGGAACTCTAGTGGTGTGGCAGTTAACGCACTCAGCTGCTAACCAGAAGGTCCGCAGTTCAAACCCATCAGCCACTCCATGGTAGAAAGATGGGGCAGTCTGCTTCCATAAAGATTTTCAGCCTTGGAAACCAAATGGGGGTTGCTATGAGTCAGAATCCACTCAATGACAGTGAGCTTGGTTTTTGGGTTCAGCCAGTTTTATGACAACAGTTTCCCTTCTCTGTCTCCCCACCAGGACCATCTCAGGACCGCTCTGTCATGTCCCCAGCAGGGAACTTGGCCAGAGCCTTTGTTCTGAGTGTGTATGATGACAGTCATCCTCGTTCCTGTTGGCGCACCTCCTGGTCACGGCCTTCGTCATCACCAGTAACTTGTCTGGCCTTCAGGCACACTCCCATGCTTGGTGCTGTCTTTTCCCGCTGGGGGCTGACGTTCAGTCAGGGCCTCACTTAGTCTTAGCCGTTAGTAAGGTCCTTGATAACAATCAGGCATTTGCCTACAGCATCTTAAGCCACTGTCTTCTTGGAGGAACTGATTACTCTTGTTGTTGTTGTTGTTAGGTGCCGTCAATTCAGCTCGAACTCATAGTGACCCCGTGAACAACAGAACGAAACACTGCCCGATCCTGTGCCAGCCTCACAAAACTTGCTATACTTGAGCCCATCACAGCAGACACTGTGACAGTCCATCTCGTTGAGGGCTGACCCTCCACTTTACCGAGCATGACATCCTTCTCCACCAAGATTTCAGCTCACAGCCCAATGCTCTAACCCTCAGTATTAAAGGATATGGAAATTAAAACAACACTGTAATAGCAATTCATACCAGCTAGATTGGAAAATTTGAAAACTCTGATAATTCCAAGTCGCTATGAGTCGGGTCCAACTTGATGGCAAGTAACAACACAACAACAACAACAAGGAATAAGATGACAGCAGCTCTGCTGTAGTTGGCAGCTGCCATCGAGCAGGTTCTGGCTCCCAGCGACCCTACGTACAACAGAACGAAACACCGCCTGGTCCTGCACCAGCTCACAATCCCTGCTCTGCCTGAGCCCCTCACTGCAGCCACTGTGTCAATCCATCTCATTAGGGGCCTTCCCCTTTTCCGCTGACCCTCCACTTTACCGAGCATGACATCCTTCTCCAGGGA
>NW_006921882.1:1169382-1170956 GCF_000298275.1 Orycteropus afer afer
CTACCAGAAGAGATGCTTTTACTTACTTTTTCAAAAGTCATGGAAAATTCCAAAAGCCCTGGAAACTTTACATATTAATTCTGCATATTAACTACACAGGAATTGTCACAGATACATTTGTTTTAATAAAATCAAAATGGCACATTTCACTGTCAAGTGCTCCAGGTAAATGCCACACACTTGTCCCCCAGCTCGCAGGGACCCTGGGTGAGTGTCCATCCCACTGGCCGTCCCCGGGGCTTTGTGAGGTTTTCGCATTTTCTCCATATTCAGGCAGGTTTCTTTCCCAGCAGGAGTGGCGGGACAGACGCAGGGTGCAGGTCTAGGCAGGGATGCCACGGCTGGTGAAGTGGAGGGTCGGTGGGACAAGACGACATGAGATGACATGTTGCTGCAGCTGCAATGGGCACCAATGACCTTGAAGATGGTACAGGAACGGAAACATTTCCTCCTGTCGTACACGGGGTCACCGTGAGGCGGCGCGCACGCGATAGCAATGAGTAACCATGGCTACACAGATCACCGGCGACAGCCTAGCCAGTATTGGAGGGAGGACTGAAAACAGCAACGTCCCACCTGGAGAAGCCACAATCAACGTGGCCCCAGAACCCAAGCAGGAGTCTTCCGACCGGGGTGGGGCAGAGGATTCTGGGGCAAGTCCCAGCCGACCTGGCGCTGGCAGCGTGCCATCAAGGGCAATGTCAGGATCATTCAGCAAACGTCAAATCTGAATTTGCCCTCCGACACCATGCAGAGACATCTTCCTGACCTCGTGTTTCCGAATCACGAATTAAGGCTCTAAAACCTGGGTCTTGAGGTTGGTCCGGGGAGTCTCTGGGATGGATCTCACATGCACGCAGAGCTTCTCGGCTTTGAGAAGCAGTCCCACCGTGAGCTTCCCTCCGAGGCGGTTCAGGGCTGCAGGAAGCCGCCCTGGGTGGGGGCTGAGGGCTGGGGTCCCGGGCCTGGAATCCCAGGGTCCAGTCCGAGCCCCGTCACTGAGTGACACCTTTCTGTGCCTCCATGAGCCCCTGTGTAAAACGGAAATGTGAACAGTAGCTTACCTCAGGCTTCAGTTTGCTAATGTGTGTGGAAGGTTAAATAAGGACCCCAGAGGATTCCCACAGCCTAACCCCCGGAACCTGTAAATGTGACCAACCTCAGCTGTCAAAGAAAGGGGCCTTGCAGACATGAGTACATCCTGAAGTGGGGACACTTTCTTGGCTTCCCCGGGTGGGCCCTACCTACAACCACAAGTGATCTCACAAGAGGGAGATGTCACCCACACAGGAGAAGGTGCAGGCAGAATGGATGAGGCTGGCCCGGAAGACTGGGCCAGCCAAGGAAGGCTCCTCCCGAGAGCCTCAGCAGGCAGGTCGGTTCTGCTGACCCCTCCACTTGGACTTCTGGGCTCCAGAACCCTGTCTGAGCCCACTCCTAAAGCTGCCGATGTGGGGGGCTTTGTTAAGGACACAGTACTGAAGCCTGCAGGGCAGCTTCCTCAGCGTGGACACGATCAACATGTGAGGCTGGATAAGCCTCTGTGGGGGGAGCTGCACGCTGTGTTGTGGGAC
>NW_006921882.1:1172096-1174299 GCF_000298275.1 Orycteropus afer afer
TTTAAGTTTCCAGTTAGAAGATACAGGTTCGCCTGGGGTTTTACCCTCTGGCAGGAATCCAGCCTGCCCCACCCCACCCTGTCTGTCCTGTCTGTCCTCACCATCAGGCAGTTTCTGTCCCGGATGCAGAGAGGACGCTGAGTCTTCTCGCCCCTGGCGGCCCTCTCTGTGGGCGGACACTCGAGGTCAGGCTGGAGCTGTGCAGCTTTTGATCGGACTCCTTGCCTCCAGCCGGGACAGGAACCGGGGGAGGTGGTCCCTCCCATATGGTCCCGCCCATATGGAGGAGGGAGGGCGGGCTCCATCTTGTAATGCGTTCTCCTTGTCCTGCCCTCACCCTGCCTCCACCCCCTGCAGCCCCTCTCTCCCGCTGCAGCCCCAGGCCCACAGCTCCGCCTTGTGCGCCATCTGTGAGCCCAAGAAGCCCTCTTTGGAAGGAAAACGTGTGGGGATTAACCCTGAGCACTTGGGGTCTGGTTAGGACGAGAGTTCTGGCTTCTGAGGGCTCTAAATGGGCGAGGGACCCTGCGAGGGGTGTCACACACTCCCACTCCAACCCACAGCAACGCTAAACGGGAAGGTTTGCTGCTGTCGCTGGCCTGAAAAGGTGGACTGATTTCCTCAAAGTCACCCCACTGGGCTGTGAGGTACTGGGGGAGGACCACTCTGACCACATGTGGGGTGATATACCAGACACCATCTGAGGCTGGAGCGTTACAGTCTCTTCTGCCTATCAGCTTGGGTTCCCTGGTGTGGCTGGCCAGGGGGCAAGGCTGACGGCTGCGTCTGGCAAGTGGACCAACTTGGGACAATGGTTGGAATGGAATACTGATACTGAGCAAGGGAAGGGAGATGGTTCAACCAGAACTGACAGTTTCCTGGATGTGAGGGGCTGCCCACAGGCCCCCTAAAGATGCCCCCATGCTAATCCCTGGCACCTGTGAGTATCTGCCTTACGTGGCAGAGGGACTGTGCAGGTGTGACGATCTTGGGGTTAGGAGATGATCCCGGATGGTCCAGGGGGCCAGTGTCAGCACCCGAGTCTTCAAAAGTGGAAGACCAAGGTTGGGGTGAGAGAGAGGGAGAGAGAGGGAGTTGTTACCCTGCTGCCGGTGACCTGGAGGAATGGGCCATGAGCCAGGGAATGCAGGTGGCCTCCGGAAGCTGGAAAAGGCAGGGCCACAGATTCTCCCTGGAGCCTCTGGAAGGAACCAACCCTGCAGACTCTTTGATTTTAGCTCAAGGAGATCTATTTTGAACTTCCGGCATGCAAACTTGTAAGATGACAATGTTTGGGTTGTTTTAAGCCACTAAGTTTGTGGTGGTTTGTTATAGCAGGAAGAAGAAACCAGTACCCTGGGACACAGGACTTCCAGTGCTAAGATCTGGAAAGTCTTGGGAAACCAACCAGTGGGTCACCCTAGACCCTGAGGACTGTCCCTTAGCTGCTGCTGCTAGTTACCATTGCGTCAGCTCTGACTCATGGTGACCCTGTGGGTAACAGAACCAACGGTGGCCGGTCCTGCCATCTTCATGAGTGTTGGTGTGCTTGAGTCTATTGTCGCGGTGATCGCGGCAGTCCATCTCACGAGGTCTCCCTCCTTTTCACTGACCCTCTGTTTTACCAAACATGATGTCATTTTAGTATTGGTTTTTCCTGATGACATGTTGAAAGTAGGCGAGCCGAAGTCTCTCCATCCTCACTTCTAAGGAGCATGCTGGTCGCATCTTACCTGAGGCTGATTTCGTCATTCTTCCTGCAGCGCCCGGCACAGTCAGTATTCTTCCCCAACACCACAGGTCAAACACTTTGGCTCTTCTGTCCTCTGCTTCTGTGTCCAGTAGGTCCAGGGGACAGTCACTGTCCCTCATGGGGCTCTTGGGGCAGGCTTGCACATGGTGCCAGAGCAGGGGAGGCCTGGGGCCAAGAGAGTGAAGGCAAGAATGGTGAGAGCAAAACAGAACATGAAGTCTTGTGTCAACGTTGTGTTTGCCACATGGCCGCTGGACCATGTGACTTAGTGCTCCCAGGATGGTGCCTTGGAGCCCTTTCTGGAGGGAATATACCACAGGAAACTGTATTTGTGCATTTCTTTCTGTGGCAATATTTTTTAAATAGTTATAGAAAGTGTCTCCATCGTAGAACTAATTATAATGCAAACATTTGGTAGCCTAGGTGTTTGATTCTTTTTTTTTTTTTTTT
>NW_006921882.1:1175159-1177121 GCF_000298275.1 Orycteropus afer afer
GGGGCAATCTACTTCCGTAGTGATACTGCCTCGGAAACCCAAGGAGGGGTCGCTATGAGTCGGATCTGACTCGACGGCACATAACAACAACAACAGAATGACCCAGGAGATAGAGCTGGACCATCCATATGGTCTCCTAGGCTGCAATCTTTACGGGAGCAGATCAGGTCTTGTCCTGCAGGGTCACGTGGCAGGGTTGGACAGCTGACCTTTCAGTGTGCAGCCGAGCACTTGACCATTGCACCCCAAGGCTCCTTAGGTCTCCCCAGTGGCCATAAATCTGCAGCCAGTTGCCACTACTCGGCTGGGCCTCCTGGAGACCCCGTGCTGGGTCAGAATACAGCTGTGCTCCCTTGGGCTTCCCGTGGTTGCTGTTGGAAGCAGATTGCCAGATGTTTATTCCAAGATGCCTCTGTGCAGACTTGAACCTCCAATCTCTCAGTTAGCAGTGAAGTGCATTCACAACTTGCAGCCCCCAGGGTCTCCCTATAAATCTTAGAGCTGTGCACTTCCTCCTTTCCTCTTACAGTCTCCTAAAGCTGCAAGAAGTTGATGCCCTGTGAGCTCTGGCACAGGGCAGAGCAGGAATGTGCTGGGAGATGCTTAGCATGGGCTCTGCAGCAAAGCAAACACGTGCACATGTGTATGTACACACATACTTGTGTGATAGAAAGACTATGTAGCAGTTTCCCAAGAACAAGGTATACACACTCTTCATTGTAAATCCCAAACACCTACAATTTCACTATAAATTGTTATTTCTTAACCCAATCTACCATCAGCTTTTAAAATTCTCTTGCCAATTTTCACACAATAAAACCAAACCTGTGGCCACTGAGTCGATGCTGACTCATAGCAACCCTGTAGGACTGCCCCATAGGGTTTCCAAGGATGTAACCTTTACAGAAGCAGCCTGCCACACCTTTCTCCTGTGCTGGGGCTAGTGGGTTTGAACTGCCAAGCATCTGGTTGACAATCAAGCATTTCAACCACTGTGCCACCAGGGCTCCTTGCCAGCATTAATATCACAAAATGAGGCCAGGCATGCATGCTTGCTTGATAGCCAACTCAGGAGAGAAGTTGGCATGTGTTGTCAGGAAACAAGTACATTTCCAACATGAATGTTGGTTGATATTTTCATTTATGTTAAATACTAAGATGAAGGGGAAATGACAGAGACATGTCACAACTCCACTCCTTCGACAACGACATGCGTGAGTAACATCTCTGCTGAATTAGATAACGGTTTTCAAATTCTGGAAGAGTATTTCCTCATTTCTTTCATGTTATTCATAGTGTAACTGTTATAGATATGACACACATTTAAAGTTAATCTGCATGATTAACATTTTCTCATCACTTTCTTAAGTCTAGGCAGGTAACAAAACAATGTGTCAAGGACTGATTTCTATGGTGTAAATATTTCCATCATGGCTGGTTTCAGGCTAACAATGTGACATTACTAAGAATGAAGTTGGGAACAGATGAGCCCTGCAGTGTTTCCACCATAGAGTTACAATGCACATAGATAACTCCAAGGGTGGTGGTGGTGTAGGTGCCGTGAAATCGGCTCCAACTCACAGTGACCCCACGTACAACAGAACGAAACCCTGCCTGGTCCTGCACCAGCCTCACAATCCTTGCTACGTCTGAGCCCACTGTTGCAGCCACTGTGTCAGGCCATCTCCGGGAGGGTCTACCTCTTTCTCACTGACCCTCCACCAAGCATGATGTCCTCGTCCAGGACTGGTCTCTCCCAGTAACATGTCCAAAGTACGAGGTGAGGTCTTTTTATTTATTTATTTTTTATTAGGATTTGGGTGAAGATTTACAGAGTAAATTCACTTTTCATACAGCAGTTCACATATACTTTGTCTTGTGTCATTGACCAAAATTTACAATGCAGCAGCTCCCCTCCCACTTCCTCCCCATAGTTACCTCCTCCCAGTGTCCATCCCTTCA
>NW_006921882.1:1202730-1216997 GCF_000298275.1 Orycteropus afer afer
ACAACAACAACAACAACACTCTATATTCAAGATCAAGTTTCACAGTCTCTTCTGACATCCATTTTGGTCTTTTATTCCTTTCTTTCCTTTTTAATGGACTTTTGCCTTCTTCTTGGATATATCCTTCATGTCATTCCATAACTTGTCTGGTCTTCAGTCATTGGTGTTCAGTCCATCCAATCTATTTTGGAGATGGTTTCTAAGTTCAGGTGGGATACACTCAAGGTTGTACTTTGGCTCTTGTGGACTTGTCTTCAGCTTCAACTTGAACTTGCATATGAGCAACTGATCATCTGTTCCACAGTCAGTCCCTGGCCTTGTTCTGATTGATGATATTGAGCTTTCCCATCATCTCTTTCCACAGATGTAGTTGATTTAATTCCTGTGTATTCCATCCAGTGAACTCCATGTGTATAGGCACCATTTATGCTGTTAATATAAACTATTTGCACCAGCTGTCAAATGGATAAATATACTGTGGTTTTTCACACCATGGAACATTATACAGTAATGAAAAAGAGTAAATACTACATGTTATAATATAGGTGAAGTTCACACACTGTGGTAAGTAGAAGAAACCAGAGATACTGCATGTTTTCCTTTATAAAAATGTCAAAACCATTTGCTTGAGGTCGAACAGTGGATTCAGATCCCGCCTCTGGGAGTTGCTAGCCTCCTCTCTGACCTTCTGTTTCTTCTTCTCTCCCCTGCAGAACTGCCGTGGGCATTGATGGAGACGGTGGATCTCAAAGTATGGTTCTGAACCACCAGCAGCAGCGTTACCTGGGACTATGTTAGCAGAGAAATCCTCTGCCCACTCCAGACCTCTGGAATTAGAATCTCTGTGGTGGGGGTGACTGTGTTTGAAGAAGACCTCCAGGTGAGGCTGGTGTATGCCCCCGATGGCAGACCAGGGGATCAGGCAGGTGTCCAGGGTGAGATATGAAGGCTGTTTAAGATGCTGGCAGAGCTGTCCCCTCTTTCCTTCCCCTCCTGGCAGAAGACCAAAGTGCCTCACTCCATGGGAGCATGCATCCTCAGACCGTCTGCTCAAGGCCACCAAGTCTTCCCGCCTCGGTCTCACCCCACCCAGGAGTACTCACCCGTGGCTTCTGAGCACTTGGGCTCCATCATCACCTGCTGTCTCCCTGCAGGCAGGGCTCTTCAGCTGTGCTCCAGCAGGTGGGTCCCACCACCCTCTGCCCCCAGGGTGGGCTGCACTCACAGCATCTGGGGTGCTCCAGGTCACCATGAGATGAAGGGACATCGACAGCACAGGCTGGCTTTGGGTTGGGGAGACAGCTTTTAAATCCACCCCCTGACCAACTCTTTCAACCCTGCAAACTGCCTGCTGCTTGGGAACAAAACGGGCAAGTGTCTGGTGATGGCAGGCTGGAACAGAAGTCAGCAACATGCTGGCATCTTTGACATGGGGCATTGCAAACCCACAGACCAGGTACCAGGCCTGCCGATGGGCTGTCTCGGCTGGGCCCCGTTTGCACACCTGGCATGACAGTAACCCCCATCAGGACTGTTGTCAGCCTGCTAGCAGTGCGTGAGTGCTCAGTCCTCCCAGCTCTCAGACATGGTCGCATGGTGGCTTTCTCTGCAGCTGTGCGTTAGAATCTCCCGGGAAAATTTTAATATTCTAGGTTCTTTGGCCACACCCAGGAGGGGATCGTGGATCTGGGGTTGGGGTGGTGGTGGTGGTTTCCATCTGCAATGTTTTTCAGACCCCCCAGTGACCCCAAGGGGTCCTGTTGGAACAGTGTAAGCACTGGACTGCTAACCCAAAGGTCAGGGCTTGGAACCCACCAGCTGCCCTGCAGGAGAAAGATGAGCCGGTCTGCTTCCATAAAGACTGACAGCCTTAGAAACCCTGTGGAGCAGTTCCACTCTGTCCTCTAGGGGTGCTGTGAGTCAGAATTGACTCTATAACAACGGGTTTGGTTTGATTTGGTGACTGAGTGCAGCCTAATCAGAGAATCCATAGCCCAGGGGTCAGCCATATTGCTGCCACTGGGTCTACAACTTCCCATCTTCTGGAAATGGCACCACGGTTTTCCTTTGGAGACCTCTCTTCAGACACCCCCTGCTGCAGAGTCTGACAGGACAGGCCAGTTGGAGCCTACTCTAGGACATTTGGGACTTGGCCTCAAACGTGGCTCACATAAACTCCTGCAGAGTGATCCAATTGTAGCCAACATATGGTGACTTAAAAAACTATTAACTTCATCTAAAAAAAGAGATTATTTTGTTGCTGTTGAGTTAATAAAACACTAGAGCGAGGCCGTGTTGTTAACTGGGAGCAGATGGGTGGGCCACTTGTGCATGGCTGGCTTTCACATGTCCACCCATCCCCCTCACCCACTCTGGTGGTAAGAGCCTCATCCCTAAGGCGGGGGCCTGGCCCCCATGGGTGCAGGGATGCCGGCTCAGATTCTCCTAACCTTGGAACATCTGCTGTGCTGAGCCCCCAGGGTCCCCAGGGCCTGGGAGGGCCATCCGTCATATTCCCATCTGCTGCTGTGAACCATGCCAGCTCTCTCTGCTGCAGCTGGTCCTTGGGGCCTGCAGGCCCTGGCAGGGACGCTGGCACCATGGCCTCCCATTGCTGGGACTGTGTATGGCACGGCCCTCGTGAAGGCGGCGGGTGGGCCTCAGGGTGGAGGGAAGGTTACAGGCCTGCTGGTCGGGCTTTCTCTGGGGTCCTCTGTTCTCTCTGGTTTCTCCTCTGGCTCTCACTCGGCCTCGAGGTTTCTGCGGGTGCTTCCTCTCATAGCCCACACAACCCTGTGAGATGGCCCCAATGTAGCCTCTTGCCCCAGAAGACCAAGGGGACCTGGTGACAAGCTTATTTGCAGGCGTGGCACAGTGAGTGGCAGTAAGCATGGCAGCCATGTGCCACTGCTCCCCCAGGTTTGCCAACTCGCAGTAGCCTCCTGGGTGTCCGAGTGGAACTGTGCCCCTCAGGCTCCTCTCTGGCCACTTTCTCCAGCAGATGGCCAGGCCTTTCTTCCGAGGAGCATCCATGTGGGTTTGAACCGCCCACCTGACCATTGGCAGCGGAGCTCGTTCACCATTTGTACCACCAGGGGCTCCCCCCACAGCATTGATGCTGTGAATGTCTTCTTTCTTTATCTTGGGTGTTGTCTGTCTCCACCCACAAGCAGCAGCCCAAGAGAAGGATGCCTCTCTCTTGGCCACAGAGGCGGCCAGCCTTCCAGTGTAGTGTGCAGGGTGTGCAGTGCTCAGGGAACTTTCCTGAAAGTCCCCTGGCTGCAGTATCCGCTGTGGGCTCGTGCCCAAGGGGACCCCCTCCCCGGGCAGTGGGGAAGGTGGAGAGTTGGCCCAGGACCAGCCCATGGGAGGGGTACGGGCTGCTGTTTCTGGGAGGAAACTGAGGCCCAGGAGGCACGTGAACTTGAGTGCTGCTGCTCCTGTCCTGTGGCTGCGTTCATACCCCATGTCCTCGAAGGAGCATCCTACTGCAGCTCACCGGGGGAGGGGACAATGTGCTCTGTGACCAGGAGGCTGACCGGCAGGCCTGCGATGATGGGTGATGGGCGAGGTGATTTGCAGCCGACGGGAGGCCCAGCCAGTTCATGGTGGGCTTGCAGTGAGCCCCCATGATGCACTTCGGGTTCATGCAAAGGAAGGGTCATGGAGGACGTCTGGAGAGGAAGGTTAGCTGGGCCCCAAGCAGAATGGGGGCTGGGAGTGGGCCACCATGCTCTGCTCCCTGCTCTTAAGGTGCTGAGTGCGGCAAAGGGGTTTGGATATGTGGCTGCAAGGTGTGCAGAATCTCCAAACCAGTCGCCATCATACCTACCTCTCTGGGCCCATCCAGGGCAGGGCCACCCATCCACGCAGTCCCGCAAATCAGAGCCTTCAGCCCCCCCGGGCCCCCATCCCTACACCCAAACAGTGTCCCCCTCCCCCCCGTCTCTCAGGTCGGATAACCTCCAGCCTCTTCTCTGTCCCAGGCTCAGGGCTTCCCCTCCAGCCCAGCCTCCAGTGCAGGCTGACCCCTCTTTCTCAATCCCAAGGCAGATCTGCTCCTTCAGGATGAAGCCCGAGAACAAGAACGTGAGCTCTGGGTCCATGCACCTGGCTCTGGTCCTGCTCAGCCACCTTCTTGCTATGTGGACCTGGGCAGGCACTCAGCCACTCTGTGCCTTAGAGGCCTTCTCTGCAAAGCAGGGATGCTAGCGACAGGTGGCCTCAGCGTCAGTCAGGGCACGGGCGGAGGCAGACTGTGCAATCAAGGGGATTGGACACGGGGACTGTCTGCAAAGGATGGGCCATGTGAGCAGTGCCTGGGCTGGTGTGGCCTTAGGGAGAAAGGAGCAGGGACCTGGGGGACTGCGAGCAAGGCTGGTGGTTCTCAGACACCCCATTCAGAGACCTTGTGCTCCTTACCCAGCTCATCTCCTGTGAGTCTGTGTTCCTTCTGGAAATGGAACCCCAGCTTCCCTCTAGGGACTCCACTTCAGAGACACACAGCCCAGGGTCTGACGTAGGCCAGCGGTTCACGTTGGTTGAACCCAAAGAGAAGCCAGAGGGCAGGGGACAGGGAGGTGGTTGGAGCTCTGAAGAAGCCAGCACCTATGAGAAAGCAGCAGATGAGAGTCTGGGAAGACATGTATCACGGAGGGGCAAGAACTGGGGCCAGCCTGTGAGTGCAAGGAGAGTTGTCCCAGCCAAGGTGCTGCAGTGTGGCATGGTGGACATTGGTAGGAAGGACCTTCACCACCTACTGCTTCTGTTTCCAGATCTCCTCCAGTGGGACCAGCCCTTCCTGGGAACTGGTGGTTGAGCTTTTCCTGGGTTCCTGGCGTATGTCTCCAGTAAAATCCTTGTACTGGGGAGTGCTTGTCATTTCTAAGAGATGGAAACGCAATCCACACTGACTTGTGCAAAAGGAGGGTTGATTGGCTTAGGTAACTGAAAAATGCAAAGGTGCCTGGCTTCAGACATGGCTGGATCTAGGTAGTCCAACCATATCTTTGTTTCTGCAAAATTTTTAGGTGAAAGATAATGTTTACTTGTTGTATTTTTGTTGCAACTCTTCTCAATGATTGTAATTTAAAAAAAATAATGTTGGGGGAAAAAATTGAAAAACGTTGATTTTGTTTTTCAACTTTATTCTAAAAATGAGTGTGACTAAGTAATATGGGCAGTGCTAACTGAATAAGATTGGAAATGTATTTTTTAAAATAGAAAAAAAATATTGATTTTTTTACAGCAGCATATAACATATCTACATGTAAAACGTTAATTTATTTCAGAAAATCCATCTCCTTAACATTGGAAAGAAGTAGCAGAAAAACAGGGCAAGGCTGTCTCTGAACCCCTTAAGAAAAATGAGAAAGTATGTAACCAGTCATGTCTTCACCTCGCCATCTCTGTCTCTCAATGCTGCATTCCAGTATTTTCTTCTGTACCTGTTATCTGTTGCTGTGTAACAAAGCACCCCAAATCTTAGCTGTGGGAAAAACAGTAAACATTTATTACATCACACTCAAAAAATATTATGTCAACACTTTGTGGGTCAGATACTAGAAGTGGTGTGGTGGTTTGAGGTCTGTCATGAGATTGCAGTTAGTGTCACTTGGGGCTTCTGTCATCTGAAGGCTTGACTGGGGCTGAAAGATCTGCTTCTGAGATGGCTCACTCCCATGGCTGTTGGCCCAAGGCCTCAGTTTCTGGCCATGTGAACCTCTCCATGAAGCTGCTTGAGCATCCTCACAACATGGTGGCTGGCTTCCTCCAGAGCAACTGACACAGCTCAAGCAGAGGCTGCAATGTCTCAAATGATCTAGCCTTGAAGATACATACTGTCATTTCTGCAATCTTCTCTTGGTAACACTGGTGGCCTTATCTGACATAGGAGTGGGCTACATCAGGGTGTGAATACCAGGAGGGAGACTCACTGAGACTGTCCTAGCAACTGCACCACAGTTTCCTCCCAGCAGAAGTCAAGCATAGCTTTTTTAAGTCTCTCCAGTAAAACTCCCAGGCTAGATCTCCTTGGCCTGAATTGAGTCATGTGCCCATTGTTTACTACATCACTGTGACTCTGCCTGGAAGGCCGGGTCAAGTGCTCACCTTTTGGGGCAGAAGAGAAGGGTAAACTCCATCCAATCAAAATGGACTGAGAATTTGAGAGGGGCAGTTCCCCAAGGGAAATAAATCATGGTACTGCTACCAGAAGAAAGAGGACTGGAAGGCTGAACAGACAAGCACACACTGGGTTTTCTGCACAGGTAGAAATGCCTCTGTAGTAATGGTTCAATTCCACCAGAGGACCCTTGGAAGAAAGGCCTGGGAATGTGCTACCAAGAGATCAGCCATTAGCAATCCTATGGAGCATGGTTCACCTGGCCACATGTGCAGTCGCCATGAGTTGGAATTGACTCCATGGCCTCTAATGTGGTTGAGTGGAGAACCTGGATGGTGCAAGGTCCCTGGACGGTGCAAACAGTTTGCTCTTGGTTATTAACCTCAAAGTTGGTGGAGTGAACCCGTCCAGAGGTGCTAGGAAATAGCCTGGTGCTCTGCTTCCATAAAAATGGCGGTCCAGAAAACACTATGGAGAGTTCTACTCTGTAACACGTGGGTCACAATGAGTGGAAACTGACAGAACAACAGTGGGCTTGTTTGTGTGTGTGTGCGTGTGTGTGTGCGCATGTGTGCGTGTGTGGCACACATGGTTAAATGCTCAGCTATTACTGAAAGGTTGGTGATTCAAAGGCACCAGAAGCATCTCGGAAGAAAGGCCTACTAATCTACTTCAGAAGAATCAACCGCTGAAAACAAAGGCCTAGTAGTCTACTTCCAAAGAATCAACCACTAAAAGCAAGGCCTAGTAATCTACATGCGAAGAATCAATCACTAAAAACACAGGCCTAATAATCTACTTCTGAAGAATCAACCGCTGATAACACAGGCCTAGTAATTTACTTCCAAAGAATCAACCGCTGAAAACAAAGGCACAGTTCTGCTTTGACACGGAGTCGCTGTGAATCAGCATGGACCTGACAGCAACCGGCTGGGTGCTGTTGTTGGTGTTTAGGGTGGTGTCAAGGATGGGGAGGGCAGGGAGATTGTTAGGAGCCACTGAGTCTATTCCAGCTCTTGGTGACCCTACGTATATATAACAGCAGGAAACACTGCCCAGTCCGTCACCACCCTCACGAACTTCTCCACGTTTGAGCCTGTTGTCACAGCTACAGTGCCAGTCCATCTTGTTCAGGGCCTTCCCCTTTTTCGCTGACCCCCTACTTTACCAAGCATGGTGTCCTTCTTCAGGGACTGGTCCCACCTGATAGCATGGCCAAAGTACGTGAGATGAAGTCTTCCCATCCTGGCTCCTAAGGGCATTCTGGCTGTACTTCTTCTAAGAGATTTTTTTGTTCTTCTAGAAGTCCATGGTATATTTAATATTCTTCACCAACACCATAATTCAAAGGCATCAATTCTTCTTCAGTCTTCCTTATTCATTGTGCAGCTATTGTGTGAATATGAGACAATTGAAAAGACCATAGCTTGGGTCAGGCACACCTTAGTTCTCAAAGTGACAAAACCCACTGCCATCGAGTTGATTACAACTCATAGCAACAATATAGGATGGAGTGGAACTGCCCCAGTGTTTCCAAGGCTGTAAATCTTTACAGACTTTACAGAGGCAGACTGCCTCATCTTTCTTCTGCAGAGTAGCTGGTGACTTCAAACCGCTGACCTTTTGCTTATCAGCCAAATGCCTTAACTACTGTACCACCAGAGCTCCTTCTCAAACTGACATCTTTGCTCTTTAACACTTTAAAGGGGTCTTTTACAGCATATTTGCCCAGCGTGATGGTCATTTCGTTTTTTGACTGCTGCTTCCACAGGCATTGATTGTGGAGCCAAGTAAAACGAAATTCTTGAATCTTTTCTCCATTTGTCACGATGTTGCTTACTGGTCCACTTGTGAAGATTTTTGTTTTCTTTATGTTGAGGTGTAATCCTTTTCTTTATGTTGAGGTGAGGTCTTTGATCCTCATCAATAAGTGCTTCAAATATTCTCCACTTTTAGTTAGCAAAGTTGTGTTGTCTGCACATCACAGAGGGTTAATGAATCTTCCTCCAATCCTGATGCCACATTCTTCTTCATATAGTCCAGCTTCTCGGATTATTTGCTCAGCATACAGGTTCAATAAGTATGGTGAAGAGATGTAGGCCTGACATACACCCTTTCTGATTTTAAATCATGCAGTATCTTCTTGTTCTGTTTGAATGACAGCCTCTTGGTCTATGTATAGGTTCCTTATGAACACAATTAAGTCTTCTGGAATTCCCATTTTTTGAAATGCTAACCATAATTTATTGTGATACACCCAGTTGAATGCCTTTGCATAGTTAATAAAACAAATGTAAACACCTTTGTGGTATCTTTGCTTTCAGCCAAGATCCTTCTGACAGCAGCAATGATATCCCTTCTTCCATGAGCTCTTAATCTGGCTTGAACCTCTGGCTATTCCCTGTCAATGTACTGGTTTTTAATTATCTCCAGAAAAATTTTATTTTTGTGTGATATTAGTGACACTGTCAGATAATTTCTGCATTCTGTTGGATCACTTTTCTTTGGAATGGGCACAAATATAGATCTCTTCCAGTTAGCTGTCTTGCAAACTTCATGGCATAGACAAATGAATGTTTCCAGCATTGCATCCATTTGTTGAAACATCTCAAGGGGTATTCTGTCCATTCCCGGAGCCATGTTTTTCACCAATGTCTTCAGTGCAGCTTGGACTTCTTGCTTCAGTACTACTGGTTCTTGATCATATGCTACTTGTGAAATGGTTGAATGGCGACCAATTCTTTTTGGTAGTGATTCTATCTCTTCCTTCCATCTTCTTTTGATGCTTCCTGCTTTAGTCAATATTTTGTCCATAGACTCCTTCAATTTTGCAACTTGAGGCTTGAATTTTTCCTTCAGTTCTTTCAGCTTGAGAAATGCCGAGTGTGTTCTGCCCTTTTGGTTTTTTAACTCCAGGTCTTTGCACATTTCATTATAATACTTTACTTTGTCTTCTCGAGCTGCCCTTTAAAATCTTCTGTTCAACTCTTTTACTCCATCATTTCTTTCATTTAATTTAACTACCCTATGTTCAAGAGCAGGAGCTCTGGTAGTGTAGTGCCTAAGGCACTTGACTGCTAACCAGAAGGCTGGAGGTTCAAACCCACCAGCCACTCCTCAGAAGGAAGGTTGGGCAATCTACTTCCATAGTGATACTGCCTCGGAAATCCAAGGAGGGGTCACTATGAGTCAGGTCCAACTCGATGGCACATACCAACAACAACCACAACAACATGTTCAAGAGCAGGTTTCAGAGTCTCTTCCAAAGTTAGTTTGGTGTTTTCCTTCTGTCCTGGGAGGAAAGACTAAGGTACAGACAGCACAGATGAGTGTCTTGAGAGAGCAGCATGACTCCAGTGGGTGTGGGGCACGGGAGCTAGGCGAAAAACGCATCTTGATTTTCTTAGAACACTCCCCTACGTGCAGAGCCAGCCACCACCTGGACCCTGCCCCAGAAGCCATGCCTCTGAGAGCTTGTCCTCTCTCAGAGTGGAGACGAGCAAGAGAGCGGGTCTGCTCAGCCCCATGTCCTTGACCCATTCTGAACAAAGTTTGTGGACAGAGCTGATTCTTAACCAGGGTTCAAAGTGTGCATGGGATCTCAATCGTGGTTACTAGAGTGTTTTGGTTATTTTGTGCCACTCTAACAGAAAATACAACAAATGGGTGGTGTGAACAAACAGGGATTTATTCTCTTACAGTTTTGGAGGCTAGATATTCAAGTTCAAAGTGCCAAGCTCTAGGGACTGGGTGAAAGCCTCTTGACCTTGGGCTTCAGCTCTGCCTCTTGCTTCCTGCCCACTGAAGCTAGAGGTGTCTCTTCACTCAGGGAGCTGCTGGCTGCTGAGGCTGACAAGCCCAAGCTTGACAAATAAAAAGGCACAGTTCCACAATTACCAAACAACACAGCAGGCCACTGATTCAAGTATATTAACAGTTCAAGATTGGCAGACAACCTGGCAAGCTGCTGAACAACCACTTAGCTACATGCAGAAATCAAGTGCGCCATAAAGCTCCAGGCTACTCCCAGAGCTTCTCTTCAGATACAGGGAGCAGACCACAGCCCGAAGGCAGCTACTCCGCCGCTCCAGCAGATTCTGTCATGGAGCTGATTACCAGTCCCATCATGAGGAAAAACTACAACCAGCCACCCAGCCACTCAACCAGGCCCAGCCAACTTGACACATAACCTTAACTACCACATATACTGATAGTTAGTTGCTAAGGTTCCCCCGTAAACATTCAAAGTGGCTGTACCCTCAGTCACTTTAAATATCCAAAATGGCCACCACTTGTAAACAATCAAAATGGCTGCACCCTCTGGAAAACAGAAAGTCCACAGCTCAAATTGTCTCCCTCCTTGCTGTTTCCCTTCCTAGTGATTGGCCACCAGCACACTTGTCCCTGCAGCCCTTGGTGACTGATCTTTAGGTAAATTCTCTGGTCTTAAAACCACTTGGAAATATTCAGGCTGCTGGTCCTGTCAGAGTAGCTGACAGTCCGCAGCTCCATCTGTTTCCATGCTCATTGTTTTCATTCAGTTTTTCCACTATTGTTGTTGTTTGCTGTGGAGTCGGACCCGACTCATAGCGACCCCTCCTTAGGTTTCTGAGGCAGTATCACTTCAGAAGTAGATTAGTTGGTGCCTAATCCACTTCTGTATCCTTCGTTTCAAAGCTCAGGGCTCCGGGATTATCTTTTGTATCTCTGTCAATTATTTTCTCTTTTCTTTGTTGAAGAGGTTCTGTGGAGTTTGTCTGCCTATTCCACCATCTTCTGGGCTGATATCTTTACATGAGCAGATCACCAGGTCTTTCTTTTTTTCCATGGAGCCACTGGTGGTTTTCAACCACCAACCTATTCAGTTAACAGCTGAGTCCTTAATCATTGTGCCTTTGGGGTTCCAACATTAGTAGCCACTCTGTAAACACAGCACTTAGAATCAAAAAGCCTAGAGGTTAAGAGCTGGGCTTTATTGCCTGATTTGAAATCCCAGCTGAGCCACTTCCCAGCTGTGTGATCTTGGCAATGGCCCGCCCTCTCTGAACCTCAACTTTCTAAACTATAGGATGGAATCCATATTCATATCTACATCTGGGATGCTATGAGCATTCAGGGAGCTACCAGGGCTAAAGGGCTCAGAGCAGGGCCTAGCAGGGGGCGTGATTGTTGATGGTGTTAGTATTATGTGGGTTATGATGTTTACTGGGTCCTGTGTGGGGTAGTAGGAGAATCATCATCACTTTCATTCACAAAATTCAAGTAGCTTTAAATACACTCTGGGACCTAACTGGTATAACTACCCAACATGCCACTGAGAAGCAATCAGGGAAGAGCTCGTTAAGGTGAGCAGCTCAGTATGTGCTGTCACTAACGGGAAGCTGCCACATGTCCTGCTCCTGGAGGTGTTCTGCCATGTCTTGCCTGGAATGGAGGCTCCTGGACCAACTAATGATGGCTGGCCTTTTGTTGTCATGGACTCCACCTCCAACCTCCACCTGTGAGAATCTGGGACCCTGAGGAGCAGAGGGCATGGAATCCCCATTTTCTGTTGGGAAATAAGTGGAGCGATGCCACCTGCCAGCTGGAGCCTCCATCCCCTTGTGCTCCATGCTCAGCTGTAAAATGTTAAAGAAAACCTCCTGGTGACATCCTGGACAGTGTGTGGGTACACTCCCATGTCTGGCCACTCAGCCACCCACCGTGCCAGAAGGCAGTGGGGTCACTCGGGCTGATGTTGCCCAGTGAAGTGACTCACAGTGTCACCCTACCCCCATGGCCCTCCTTCCAAACCATACAGAATCTTCAGTAATGCTTAGTATCAATTTTAATCATAGAATAATAGGTGGTGAATACAGTTGTCAGTTGCTTAGATGTAATATTAGGGTCTATGAATACTAACAACAAAGTTGTTTTGTAAAATCTTTCTACATTGAATTACAACATTATTAGTAACTGAGCGGAAGCCTTTTTCAATTTTTCTCCTTCTTTTCCTTTAATTACTACTTTCTCTCAAAAAAGTTGATATATGTTCACAATGATTACTTACCATGATGTGGTAGCTAAAACACCTGAAAATTTGACACTGACTACGAAAACACTGAAAGGAACAAAAAACAACAGCACAGGCGTGTAATGTGTACAGACAGACAGAACCGTGGGATTCAAAGCATTGTTGTGAATGGGTAATAATGACAGCTCTGACCGTGACACAGTTGTTGTTGTTGTTGTTGGGTGCCACTGAGTTGGTGCTGACTCATAGAAACCCCGTGTACAACAGAACGAAAAGCTGCCCAGTCCTGTGCCAGCCCCATAGTCCTTGCTATTTCTGAGTCCTTTGTTGCAGCCACTGGGTCAATCCATCTCCTTGAGGGCCTTCCCCTTTCTCGTTGACCCTCCACTTAACCAATCATGATATCCTTCTCAAGGGAACAGTCCCTTCTGACAACATGACCAAAGTAGGTGAGATGAAGTCTGCTTCTAAGGAGCATTCTGGTTGCACTTCTCCCAGGGCAGATTTGTTGGTTCTTCTGGCAGTCTATGGTACTTTCTGTATTCTTTGCCAACAACACAACTCAGAAGCGTCAACTGTTCTTTGGTTTTCTTTATTCATTGTTCAGCTCTCACATGCATTTGAGGCAATTGAAAACACCATGGCTTGGATCAGGTGCACCTTAATCTTCAAAGAGACATCTTTGCTCTTCAGCACTTTAAAGAGATGTTCTGCAGCAAATTTGCCCAGTGCAATGTGTCATCTGATGTCTTGACTACTGCTTCCATTGGTGTTGATTGTTGAACCAAGTAATATGAAATCATTGACAGCTTCAATCTTTTCTTCATTTATCTTGGTGCTGCTTATTGGTCCAGTTGTGAGGATATTCATTTTTCTTTATGTTCAGGTGTAATCCATACTGCAGATGGTAGTCTTTAATTTTTCATCAGTAAGTGCTTCAAGTCATCCTCACTTTCAGCAAGCAAAGTTGCATTGTCTGCATATTGCACATTGTTAATGAATCTTCCTCCAATCTTGATGCCACGTTCTTCATATATATAGTCCAGCTTCTTGGATTATGTGCTCAGCATACAGATTGAGTAAGTATGGCGAAAGGATACAGCCCTGATGCACTGTCTTCCTTATTTTAATCCATGCAGTATCCCCTTGTTTTGTTTGAATGACAGCCTCCTGGTCTATGTACAGGTTCCTTATGAGTACAATTAAGTGTCCTGGAATGCCGATTCTTCTCAATGTTTTCCATAATCTGTTATGATCCACACAGTCAAATGTTTCTGCATAGTCAATAAAACACAAGTAAACATCTTTCTGGTACTCTTTACTTTCAGCCAAGACATCCCTTATTCCATGTCCTCTTCTAAATCCAGCTTGCATTTCTGGAAGTTCCCTATCAATATAGTGCTGCAACTGTTTTTGAATTAACTTCAGCAAGATTTAACTTGCGTGTGATATTAGTGATATTGTTCAATAATTTCCACATTCTGTGAGATCACCTTTCTTTGGAATGGGTACAAATATGGATCTCTTCCAGTTGGTCAGGTAGTTGTCTTCCAAATTTCTTGGCATAGATGAGTAAATGCCTCCAGCGTGGCATCCATTTGTTGAAACATCCCAATGGGTAGTCTGTCAATTCCTGGGGCCTTGTTTTCTGCCAATTCCTTCTCTGCAGCTTCAACTTCTTCCTTCAGTACCATCGGATCTTGATCATATGCTACCTCCTAAAATGGGTGAACATTGACCAATTCTTTTTGGTACAGTGACTCTGTATTTCTTCCATCTTCTTTTGATGTTTCCTGCATCATTCAATATTTTGCCCACAGAACCTTTCAATATTGCATCTCAAGCCTTGAATTTTTTCTTCAGTTCTTTCAGCTTGAGAAATGCCAAGCATGCTCTTCCCTAACTCCAGGTCTTTGAACATTTCATTATAATAATTGACTGCTTTCTCAAGGTGCTCTTTGAAATCTCCTGTTCAGCTCTTTTATCTTTTTGTTTCTTCCACTTGCTTTAGCTACTCTCAGGTCAAAGCAAGTTTCAGAGTTTCTTCTGACATCCATTTTGGTCTTTTCTTCCTTTCCTTTCTTTTAATACCTTTTTCTTTCTTCATGGATGATATTCTTTTTTTTTTTT